>NW_027555847.1:526751942-526789442 GCF_003287225.1 Phascolarctos cinereus | reverse complement strand
AAGTTATGGCTGTGTCCTCATCTCTTCTCATATATAGCAATTCATTTGGCATGTTGATGGTGGTAGGAATCATCAATCTGCCAGAGGAAGGGTAGTATTGCAGTGTATCCCAAATTCCCCTCTTCCTTTAAATCCCATAGTAAATAGAATATATCTTCTGGCTTTCTGAGAGAAAATTATGGCAAATAGCATGTTACTCAATTCCCTAGCTACTGTAAGTGGAAATAATTCTCAAATGGGTCTGAGATCAATAATGGGGGAGGAGGCAACTTTCTACCTCTCTATCATAGATATACACAGAGCAAGACACTATTATGAACCATAAAAGGAAAATGAATTTCTCTTTACTTCATGGCTTTAGAGATATTCTTCATATATATAATATTGGTAGACAGATAGAGAGAGGAGAGAGAGAGAGAGAGAGAGAGAGAGAGAGAGAGAGAGAGATGTAGATAACATTTATATATAACTTTAAGGTTTGCAATATGCTTACCACATTATCCCATTTTATCCTCACAACAACGCTGAAAAGTAAATGTTATTATTATTGCTCTATTTTACAGAAGAGGAAAGTGAGGGATACAAAGCTTAAACGACTTGCATAAAGTCATACAACTAGTAAGTGTCTGAGACTGGATTTGAATTCTGGGACTTTTTGACTCCAAATCTAATTCTCTACCAGTGTGACACATTTTTACTTGATATCATGAAAGCATATCAAATGTAGATAAATGTTGGCTGGAGTCAAAATTTAACCAATCGATTAAAATTTATTACCTACTATATGTCAGGTATTGTGTTAATCCCTAGGAATCCAAAGGTAGAAGGATGAACTTGTCAAATAAGTAGTGATATCCCAAAGTATACTGAGATGTATCAGGGTAAATTGTCTTCCCTTCATTATTGACAGTATAAGTAGAGAATTTTGGGTCCCTTAGTAGTTATATTGAAAAAGGGTTATATTTTTAGGTATGTATTGGATTACATAGCTTTTGATGCCAAGAAGAAGAGGTTCTGCTCCCCAAACATTTTTAAAAGAATATATTTAATCAAGAAATGAAATAATTCCTGTCCTCGTGGAGTTTATACTCACAGCACATACATGAATAAGTATATACACAAAATGTACAAAACAATTTAAAAGAAATTTGGGGGAGTATATCAGGATATCAATGAGAGATATCAACTTAGGGAAACAGGGAAGGCTTTATGTAGAAGGTAGGGACTATGCAGAAGTTTGAAAGAAAGAAAGAATGCTGGGGAAACGTATTCTAAGAAATAGAATATGTATTGCTTTTTAGTTGTGGTGGATGCCTAAGTGAAAGGAGTTGTTCAAAGGGGAGTAATGTATACTAAGGTTGGAAAGACAGGTTGGAGTGATGCTTTGTAGAACTTTAAAACACATTGTAGTTTATATTGCATTAAAGAGAAAATAGAAAGCCAATGGATTTTAATGAATAAGGTAGTAAAATAGTTAGACAATCTTTTTAAGAAAATCACTCTAGCAGCTATGTAACACAGACAAGAAAGGGGAAGAGTTAAAACAGTGAGAGCAATTGGGAGACTATTAAAATATTCATTGTTTTACCATAACTTTGAATATTTTGAGTAATTCAGTTAATTACTGTGAGTATGTTTCTAAATATAAAACCAAGATTCATAATTTAACAGGTAATGGACTCTAAACTAAGGTTAATTAAAAACCATTTTGAAAACAACCTTCCTCTGGTTTGAAAAATAAGAAAAAGACATTAAACAGACTTATACCATACATATTTCTCAACAATTGTCAACAATTAGTAGATAATTAAAGCTTTGATTAAAACATTTATTGATATCTTACTACATAACAAGAATCATGCTGGACTTTAGGGAAAAATAAATGAAGTAGTTCCTGTCTTCAATGAACTTAACATTTTATTGTGGAAGGGTAGATAACATGTACAATGAAAATTTAATTAAAAAAATGAAATGTAACATCAATGAGGGTTTCTTTGAAGGATAAAGTTCCTCTTTTCTGTAAGAACCAAAGAAAAACCATCCTAGGCCTTGCCTATTTTCTCCCTTGGTAGAGATACAGGGTGTGACCTCATTGATCACTAGGCTCTGTAACATATTCCTCAACTTTATTATATTGCAAGCTAGATATTTAACTATCCATAAAGAAAGTATCAGTTTTATCCTAGGGGTAATACAATGGCCTTCAGGTTTATATAATAACTTTCTGTTGTTTTATATAGTTTCTATCAAATAAAAAGTTA
Source organism: Phascolarctos cinereus (assembly GCF_003287225.1). Classification (NCBI taxonomy): domain Eukaryota; kingdom Metazoa; phylum Chordata; class Mammalia; order Diprotodontia; family Phascolarctidae; genus Phascolarctos; species Phascolarctos cinereus. The sequence goes on along the minus strand of NW_027555847.1, from coordinate 526,787,181 downwards.
CTGACACCATTACATTAACTCAGAGTCTCAAGTTAGGAAAATTGCTAACATTTTGCTAATTTAAATTTTGTTTCTATCTAGCCAATTCCTGGCTTCTTCCTTTTTCATTTCTTTGCTATGAACATGGCATGTTGCATGAATGCATACATACATACATGTGTGTAGACACATGCAATACATCCTCACAATGAATTCAATGTTTCATATATTTGAAGCAAATCAAGTTGCACGAAATTAAAAAAATTGAGAAAAGTGTATGTCACAATGCCTTTTGCTGGAAAGATATTAGAAGGGAAAGAGGTGGCAAAAGTAGATATCTTTGAACTTTCCTCAGTCCTTGATGGTTATAGCCAGCAACTAAATTCTTTGCTTTGAGTTATCTATAGAAACCTAGAGGCCAACTTCAATTTTCCTTTATTTTTTACAATTCAGTTCTCTTGCCTTCATCTATTGTTTCTGTGCTTCCATTTCTCTCCACTTTATCTTGTTAAATTCCAAATAGGCCTGAGGATGTTGTCTCCAACATTGTTAACATTGGTCAGCTTAGGCAGTCTCCATATTGTCCTTTCAATCTCCACCCCAAAAACCCCAGACAGTGTGTACCTTTTTCAAAATTTCAAATTGTGATTTAAGTCTGTCTTCTTTCTCATCAGTCACAATAATTCAAATCCCTCTCAGTGGTGAAACAGCATTACTGTCACTCTGAAGAAAATACTAAAATTACAATTATTTTCAATCTTCCATGACAAAAGTAATTTCCATAGGGAGGTCGTATATGTAGTATGAAGGATAATTTGCTAACAGCACAGCATTATGGAAGGGTAGGATACATGAGATAGGATGCATGGAAACATGAGATATGGTGGTGACAAAGATGGGAATGGAAAAATATGATAGTTAGCATGAATGGGAATTTTTGGCTTAGCAACCTATGACTGAGAATTTTAGGAACTCTTCATTGAGCTACAGTGTAGTAGGTTGTCATATACTTCACATTAGCAAAGGTAATATCGATTTGATTATTAACCCCTGAGCAGGAGGTAAGAAAAAAAGTGGAAGGAAATTATATGAAATTGTATGACAAACCAAATTACTGGGACTTGCCGACAGTTAATGAAGGCCTAGGGCTTGATTGGTTATAGTTATCAAAGTATTTTTGAGGTATTCATGCTTTAGTTACCAATCAGGTGAGCTTTGCTCCAAGGCATCATTTGGATAATTTAAGGTCCTCTAAGCTTTGAATTTTCTTTCCTAATTCAAGCAAAAAGGAAACCAAGTCTCTATGGTGAATATGATTCACTCACTAAAAAAATAGGTACACTTTTTAATTAATGGCACATGCTTCCAAATATGCTTCTGCATATGTATTGATGAAAGAAGAAAATAGTGCTAGGAAAACATCTCCAGTTTAAGAATGAGCCCAGGCCAGCCATGCATCTGGCTATCCTTCTGAATCTCCAGACTTTGCCAGTATGTCCTACATGGGTACCTTCTCTCCTACCCGAAGTCTACTTTGTAGCTTCTCTTTGTATCTCTGGATTTTAGTACAGTGTCTGGTAAGTAGAAGGTGCTTAATAATCACTTGTTTCTTGTCATGTATATCTCCCTAGTACTTCTTTAGTAATGATTACCAAGTACTAAAAAATATTTCAAAGGATGTGAAGAATCAACATCAACTGATAATTCCCCATACTCTTATCTTTCTTCTCTTCCAACATTATGTTATTTTTAATCTTCAAAATAAACTTTATTAATGTTTTGGGTTTATCATCTACATTTACTAGTATTTCCTTTCATCCTCCTCCCACAAGAAGCCATCCCTTATCACAAATAATATAAAATAAAATTGAAAAACAGTACAAAACTAGTACATCAGAAAGTGATTAAAACACAGTACTGGTTTTGTACTGTTTTTTTTTTTACTTTTTGGCTTTCTGATATACTAGTTTTGTATTGTTTTTTATTCTTTGGCTCAGAGATTGAACTACTAGGAATTTTACTAAGGATGTCAATGATAAAAGGACCCCACCTTCAATCTGCAACAAAAACAGCAAAATCTAAATTGCAAAGAATTGGAAACAAAGTTGATAACCCATTGTTTGGGGAAAATCTAAATCTTTCTTGGATTCCAAAAGTCCTTCTAAATGTATAACTAGGGGGTTTAGTTTATACTAAGACAACTCATTATAGAGCCAGGTAGGAAAGTGTTATCAGTATCCTATTTGGTCAGGTTCAATGTTGAGAAAAATGAAGTACTCATAGGTCATTGAACAGTTAATAAAAGAAAATAGACTTAGCCCTAACACATGAGTAACATGCCATATCAAGTCATCACATTGTGAGCTCCTTGAAGGCAAATACTATCTTTTGCCTTCTTTTACACATCTGGGGTTTCACACAGTGCCTAATATACAGTAAGTACTTAATAAATGTTTATTAACTAACAAGAATACAGTGGCACATAGCTTATGTATATTTGCACCTACCTAGTCTTTGCTCTACCCTCCCCCACTCCTAATATAGAAAGCAGTCAGTTGAGGATACAATGACTCCTATGGCTTTCTGCAACCACCAAGTCTGAATGTTTTATATGTGTGGAGTTTTTTTTTTTGTTTATTATTTCTTAGTAATGGATTTTTCCCCAACTACACACAAAAACAATTTTAACATTAGTTCTTAAAACTTTGAAATTGAAATACTTTCTTTCTCCCATCATTGAGAAGGCAAGCAATTCAATATAGCATATACATGTGTAGTTATGCAAAACATTTCCATGATAGTAATATGATAAAAGAAAACAAAGACAAAAAACTCAAGAAAAATAAATAAAGCAAAAAAAAAATACTTCAATCCTAATTGAAACACCATCAGTTCTCTCTCTGGGAATGGACAGCATTTTTCCATCATAAGTCCTTCAGAGCTGTCTTGGTTCATTATATTGCTGAAAATAGCTAAGTCATTTGCCACCGATGGTTTTGCAATATTACTGTTACTTTGCACACAGTACATTTCACTTTGCATCAGCTTATCAAAGTCTTTACAGGTTTTTCTGAGGGCATCCTGCTCATCATTTCTTTTACCACAACAGAATTCCGTCACAATCACATACATACATTTATTCAGCCTTTCCCAATCAATGGGCATTCCCTCAATTTCCAATTCTTTGCCACCACTAAAACAGCTGCTATAAATATTTTTGTACATATAGGTCCTTTTCCTCTTTTTTGTCTCTTTTAGGTTACAGAGCTAGTAGTGGTATTCCCAGGTCAAAGGGTAAGTGAGGTTTTGTATCCCTTTGGGCATAGTTGCAAATTGTTCTTCAAAATGGCTGAATCAGTTCATGACTCCACAAACTGTGCATGAATTTCTCATTTTACCCACATCCCCTCCGACAGTCATCATTTTCTTTTTCTGTCCTATTAGTCAATCTCATAAGTATGAGGCACTACCTCAGAATTGTTTTGTTTCTCCATTCAATAGTAAGTTAGAGCACTTTTTCATATGGCTATAGAGAGCTTTGATTATTTCATCTGAAAACTATTCATATCATTTGATCATTTATCAACTGGGGAATGATTCCTATTTTTATATACTTGATTCAGTTTCCTACATGTTTGAGAAATGAGGCCTTTATCACAGAAACTTGCTTCATTTTTTTCACAATTACTATGGCTAACTGTATTTCTCTCCATCCTATTTCCTCTTCTGTTTATACTATTTTCTCTCTCCTTTCACCCTGCTGTTCTTCAAAATTGTTTTCTTCTGACTACGATCTACCTCAATCTGCCTTCCTTTCTATCACCCCCTTATCTCTTTGCCCCCCCATTCTTTCTGGTATGGTAAGATAGATTTCTATACCCAATTGTGTATACACATTATTCCGTCTTTCAGCCAATTTTTATGAAAGTAAAGTTCACTCACTTCACCTCACTTCCGCTTTCTTCCTTTCCACTGTAAAAATTTTTTTCTTGCCTCTTCTGTCTGAGGTAATTTACCCCATTCTACTTTTGCCTTTCCCTTTCTCCAAGTACATTCCTCTCTCATGCGTTACTGAATTTTTTATATTACATAGCTTCGTAGTAAGCTCACAGCCGCACCCTCTGTCTGTATATACTCTTTCCATTTGCCGTGATAATAAGAAAGTTCTTATGAGTTACAAATATCATCTTACCAAGTAGTAATATAAACAAGTTAATCTCATTAAGACTCCCATAACTTTCCTTTCCTGTTCATATTTTTTTATATTTCTCTTGAATCTTGTATTTGAAAATCAAATTTTCTATTCAGCTTTGGTCTTTTCATCAAGAATGATAGAAAATTTTCTATTTCAAAGATTATCCATTTTTTCCTCTGAAGGGTTATATTCAGTTTTGCTGGGTAAGTGATTCATGGTTGTAATCCTAGCTCCTTTGCTCTCTAGAATACTGTATTTCAAACCCTCTGATCCTTTGCCACAAGCACCTGCATCCTCGACCATGGTCTGATGCTCACAGAGTGTGAAGACAGAAAGAATCATGGGCCAGGTAGGAGCAGTGAAGAACAAACTCCATTTATTGATCTGAGGGCTCAGGCTTATATAGTACTGAATCAAGCAATAGTAACATTATTTTCCATGAAAAGCACAAACCTAAGTAAGTGATTTCCTTATTTCCTTGTACCTTGTCTGTTACTTTCTTTCCTGCATCCTGTCCTGTACCCTATCCATTTCCTCCCTTCCTGCATCCTGTTCTCAAGAGATGGAACAGTGGGGTGGTGAGTCAACATCCTGAGTTTACACAGCTGTCAGGCTTAGTACAATCTACAGGTAAGCCCTCCAACTCCCCAGAGTCAGCCCTCTACAGTCTTTTAATTTAGAAGCTGCTAAATCTTGTGTTATCCTTATTGTAGTTCCATGATACATGAATTGTTTCTTTCTGCTGCTTGCAATATTCTCTCCCTGATGTGGGAGCCCTGGAATTTGGCTATAATTTTCCTGGGAGTTTTCATTTTGGGATTTCTTCCAGGAGGTGATTGATGTATTGATTTGATTTCTTTTTTACCTTCTGGTATTGGAAAATCAGCACAGTTTTGCCTAATGATTTCTTTAAAGATTATGTTTTGGCATTCTTTTTGATTAAGGCTTTCATACAATCTAATAATTTTAAAATTATCTCTTCTGGATCTATTTTCCAGCTCAGTTGTTTTTCCAATGAGATATTTCTTATTGTCTTATCTTTATTTCATTCTTTGTTTTTTTTTTTGTATTGCTTCTCAATTTCTCATAAAGTCATTAGCTTCCATTTACTCAATTCTAATTTTTAAGGAATTATTTTCTTCAGTGAGCTTTTGTACCTCCTTTTCCATTTGGCCAATTCTACTTTTTAAGAAGTTTTTTTTTAATCAGTGAATTTTTGTACCCCCTTTTTTTCCCATTTGGCAAGTTCTGCTTTTTAAGGCATTCTTCTCCTCATTGGCATTTTGGACCTCTTTTACCATTTGTCCTAGTCTGGTTTTTAAGGTGATATTTTCTTCAGTATTTTTTGTGCCTCCTTTACCAAGGTGTTGACTACTTTTTCACAATTTTCTTACATCACTTTCATTTCTCTTCTAATCTTTTCCTTTAGCTCTCTTACTTGATTTTCAAAATCTTTTTAAGCTCTTCCATGGTTTGAGAACAATTCATATTTTTGGAGGCTTTGGATGTAGGAGCTTTGACTTTGTTATCTTCTTTTGAGTGTGTGTTTTGATCTTCTTTGTCACCATAGTAACTTTCTGTGGTCAGAGTTTATTTTTTTTCCATTGTTTACTCATTTTCCCAGCCTATTATTTGACTTTTAACTCTTTATTAAATTAGGGCTCTGCTTCTAGGGTAGAGGATGCACTGTGCCAAGCTTCAGTGGTTTTTCTCAGCTTTTTTCAGAAATACTTCTAGGAACCTGTAAGTTTTCAGTTCCTCTGAGGTGGTATGATGTAAGCAGAGGTGTTTACTCCTCTCCTAGCCTGTGATCTGGTCTGTGAGCCACCACAAGCACTCTTTTCTGCCCTGGAATTGTGAGGAAGGTCCCCTCTCCAATGTGGCTGCAACTTCTGATCTGCCCTTGGAATGCCAACCAGGACTACAACCCAGATCTGAGTTTGGGCAAAACAACAGAGTCTTGTCACCACAGCTATCAAAAAGACCCCTGCAATCTCCTTCTGTCCAGTTGTTTAATCCTCTTGCCATCAGTGGGCTGAGTATCTGCAAACAGGCACTGCCACTGCTGATTAAATAACTCTCAAAGCCTGCTCCTGGTTTGCTGCTACCCAGGCTGTGCTTGTGTGATCAGTGCTTAACTTTGTTCCACTCTCACCCAAGTGTGATGGATTTTTCCTGTTCACCTTTTAAGTTGTCTTTGGTGTCTGTGGGCTGAGAGGCCTGGAAACTGCCACTGCTGGCCCTGATTTTGTCACCCATAAGACTACTTCTGGCTTGCTGGGGCCTGGTCTGCGCAAGCACAGCCTGTACTGGACTGGGCTCCTCTCTCACCTGGTGCAACAGATCTTTCTTTCCAACCTATTAAGTGGTCTTGTCCTGGAAAATTGTTTCACTCTGTCTTTTTGTTTGCTCTGCCACTCTAAAATTTCTTTAGCATCATTATTAATGGTTTTTGGAGGGGTTTGTGGGAGAGTTCATTGAGTCCCTGCCTTTACTCTGGCATCTTGGCTCTGCCTTCCAGCACACAATTACATTTTAATGTATTAGTCTTGAACCTTGAATCTTGAAACTATTATCTCAAAGACAATAGAGCAATCAGTGTTCCAAAATTAATGCTAAAACATTGTATTGGGATCACATTTAAGTTGAACTTGCTGCATTGCCTCTGCACTAACTCCCTGTGAATCATTATTAAGATTAATTACAAAATTCAATACTGTTTTTGAAAAAGAAATGTTCCACAAATACTTCATAATAACTAAAATTTTATTGTATCAATTTAATTAAGGAAATTCTACCAGGTTATCATTTTAGTGACTATTTGTTGGGTTCAAATATTTTTATTGCAATTCAATTTAGAAATGTAATAAGGCAGTTGATGGATTACAATACACTGTTAAAATCAAGCAGGACAATACTTCTTAAATGTAGCAAAATTAGAGTAACAAATGGTAATAGCAATGTGCTATCATCGTTTCATTATTCAATTGATTCAGTGAAGTGTTACCTGTTCTACACTCCCTGAGAGAGCCTTAGAAAGGATTCAAGTTACTTTAAACTGATGTAGTCACACCAATTTGATTTCCATTGCAAGATAAACTTCTAAGTGGAGAAGGAAGCAAAATACAACAGAGGAAGCCGATTTTATTTTGTCTTTGACCTTATCTAATGACACTGTCAGTGAAAATTAAGACCTTATACACATAATGCATTTTTTTCTGTGTAATTGCAAGTAAGGATAACATTGACAAAAAAAAAATCCATTTTTGTTTCTTCATCAAATACACAAAATAAGTAACAAGGGTTATTTCTATTTTTAATTGTTTATTTATCTTTATGAAAAAGGTATATTTTCATGTAAGCTTTAGATTCAAAAGAAACAAAATAAAAAATTGATCTATTCACTCTGTATTTCTAGCACTGGATTTGCAGGCTTACAAAACAATTACTCCCCCATCTATATTCTTTATCTACTTAATTATGTTATAAATTAAAAGAATTATAGGAAGCTCACACTTCTTTAAATATTAAAAAATAATGGTATTTGAAGCAGATAATACACTTTATTTTCTCCAAAACAAAAATTCTCAATGTTTTCATTTAGATATGTGAATCAAGATTTAGAAAAAATTCAGATTTTATAGAACATTGTACTCTATGAAGGTCTAACTGAATGAATGACTGAAATGACCACAGTTTATTTGCCTCTGTTGATCACTAGTTGAAATCATTGCCCTTGTTCATTTTGAAACTAGTTTTCTTATAATTTTTCCTTACTAAAATGTTCGTGAAAAGGTACAGAAAATAGATTTAACCAGTAACTACTTAACAAGGAATAACTCATTCAACTCTGTTTTCTCATTGTTCCTATTCACATATAATAGGTGTGTGTGTGTACATGTATACATATACATACTACACATACTTACATACATCCATCATACATAGGCAATGCTTCCCCTCAGGATAAGCCCATACTTACCATCATATTCTTTCATTCACAGCAGTTTCATTAAGGAATTCAAAAGAAGTCATTTTTATCTCATGAGTGATGCCATGTTTGATTTGCTTGGCTATTTAACTACTTAAATTTTCCACTTCAGTGAATAGTGAATAATGAACTTGCTAAATGTGGTTTGTCAAATTTATTTGTTATAATGGAGAAAATAAATTAAAGAGGGAAAGAAAGTGTGTATTAGTGGGAAGTCCATTGTCCCTCAAGTGAGGTGCACTGGATTTCAATCCTGGTTAGATAATCAGCTATATGAACCTGCGGAAAGCAATGTACTTCTGCAGCCTCAGTATCTTTACCTCTAAAATAGTGATAATACTTCTAATACCTAGCCTGAAAAATTGTTCTAATGAATTTGACCTAGGAAAAAACGAAATATGTAAATAGAAAGGGGACTTCTGCTTCCGGGAGCCAAGATGGCTGAGTGAAAAGGTATTCGCTCTCACTCTCCCTATCAACCTCTGAAAATCCAGAAAATATCACCCCAGAAAAAAAAAAAACCTGGAACACCTGAACTAGAAGAAAGATGGAGCAGCAGTGCAGCAGCCCAGCAAACAGGTCTCCCAGTGCCTCAGCAAAAATAAGGGAGGCAGAACAAAAAGGGGCCCCAGGTGGACAAGTACCCTGCAGCATTCTTCTGAAAGGAGGTAAAGAAAACAACCTAAAGGCTTCCTAAAGCCCCAGCCTTGCTGATTCCAACCCAACACCAGGTGAGGTTAGGAGACCTGAAGCCTCCAATTGTGAAGAAATCCTGAAGCCCAGGGGTAAGCAGGCAAACACCAATACCTGGACATCCGAGTGCCTCAGTGAGGGTGGGGAACCAGTGGAAACCAGCTCAGAAAACCAACAGGAGCCTGGCACTCCACCACAAAGGAATCTCCCATTGCATTAGCAGAAACCAGGGAGACAACACTGCAGGGGCCCCAGGCAGATAAACACCCTGCAGCACCCATCTAAAAGGAGCTGAAGAAAGCTAAAGGAAAGGAAAAGCAGGCAACCTAGAATTGCCTGAAAGTTCCAGCCTTGCTGATTCCAGCCCAACAGGTAAGCTGCCAGAAACCTACAGCCTCCAATTGCCAGCATAAGACCCCAGCACACAAAGCCAGTGACCAAGACCTAGGCTCCCAACACAAGAAGCTTGGGTCAGTACCCTCTGTTCCCCAGCAGGAGAGCTCAATCTCTTTAAAGGCCAGGGAATAAAGAAACACCATGAGTAAAAAGAAACGTACCATAGATTCATATTATGAGAAGAGTGAAGATCAAGACAGAAATTCTGAAGAGGACAACATTGTCAACAAACCCACATCTGCAACAACAAAAGGGAATATGAACTGGTCTGAAGCCCAAAAAGCCTTCTTAGAAGAGCTCAAGAAGGATTTTAATAGTCAAATGAGAGAGGTAGAAGAGTCCTTCAAAAATACAATTGGCCAATTGGAAAAAAAATACACTGAAGAAAACAAGTCCCTAAAAAACACAATTGGCCAATTGAAGAAGGAAGTACAAAAACTAACAGAAGAAAACAATCTGTTAAAAACTAGAATTGGACAAATGGAAACTAATGTCTCTATGAGAGAGCAAGAATCAGTCAAACAGAAACAAAAAAATGAAAAAATAGATGAAAATGTAAAATACCTCATCAGTAAAACAACCAACCTGGAAAATCGACTCAGGAGAGACAATTTAAAAATTATTGGACTACCTGAAAATCATGATGAAAAAAAGAGCCTGGACAGTATCTTTCAGGAAATCATAAAGGAAAACTGCCCAGAAGTCCTAGAACCAGAAGGGAAAATAACCATAGAAAGAATCCACCGATCACCACCTGAAAGAGATCCCAAATTGACAATGCCAAGAATATAATAGCAAAATTCCAAAATTACCAGATGAAAGAGAAGGTGCTGCAAGCAGCCAGAAAGAAACAATTTAAATATCATGGAACCACAGTCAGGATTACACAGGACCTTGCAGCTTCTACATTAAAAGACCACAGGGCATGGAACATGATATTCCATAAGGCAAAGGAGCTTGGAATGCAGCCAAGGATCAATTACCCAGCAAAAATGAGCATCATTTTTCAAGGGAGGAGGTGGATATTCAATGAAATAGGAGACTTCCAAACTTTCCTGATAAAAAGACCAGAGCTCAACAAAAAATTTGATCTTCAAGTACAGGACTCAAGAAGGACTTAAAAAGGTAAATGGGACAGAAAGATACAATATGTTGTTAATAAGGGGGGGGCTGTTTAAACCCCTACAAGGGAATATGAGACTTGCAACCCTTGAGAACTGTATTGTTATTACACCTTGTTAAAGGAGTATACATAAAGAGGGTGGATATTAGTTGACTTTGATGTAATGATAAAAAAAATCTAATCAAGGGTTAAATGGATCCAAATAAGTGGATCAATCTGATCTTAGAAAATGTACTGAGAAAAGGAGGCAGACAAGGGTAAATTACATTACAGGAAAAGACACAAAATCCTATTACAGCAGAGGGAAAGAAGGGGGGAGCATTGTTTGAACCTTACTCTCATCAGATTTGGCTCAAGAAGGGCATAATATAATCAGGTATAGAAATCTAACTTGCCCTATAGGCAGTAGGAGGGAAAAGGGGAAAAAAAGGGAGGGGGAAAGAAAAGGGAGGGGGAAGAAGGGAGAAGGCAGTAAGACTAAAGGGGAAGAAAAGGGAAAGGGATAATAAAAGGGGAAGGGACTGAAGGAGGCAGTGGTCAAAAGCAAAACACTAGTGAAGGGGGAAAGGAAAAAGGAGAAAGAAAAGCATAAATGGGGGGAAAGGATGGAGAAAAAGACACAGATAGTAATCATAACTGTGAATGTGAATGGGATGAACTCTCCCATAAAAGAAAGATTGCAGAATGGATGAAAAACCATAATCCTACAATATGTTGTTTACAGGAAACACATTAGAAAAAGAGTGACACATACAGGGTAAAGGTAAAAGGCTGGAGCAGAATATATTATGCGTCAGCTGAAGTAAAAAAAGCAGGGGTAGCAATCCTGATCTCAGACAAAACAAAAGCAAAAATAGATCTAATCAAAAGAGATAAGGAAGGAAACTACATCCTGCTAAAAGGCACCATAGACAATGAAGTAATATCATTACTAAACATATATGCACCAAATGGTATAGCATCCAAATTCTTACAGGAGAAGTTCAGGGAGTTACAGGAAGAAATAGACAGCAAAACCATCCTAGTGGGGGACCTGAACCTCCCCCTCTCTGCACTAGATAAGTCTAATCACAAAATAAAGAAGAAGTTAAGGAGGTGAAGAGAACATTAGAAAAGTTAGGTATGATAGACCTCTGGAGAAAACTGAATGGGGATAGAAAGGAATATACTTTTTTCTCAGTACATGGCACATACACAAAAATTGACCATGTACTAGGGCATAAAAACCTCACAATCCAATGCAGAAAGGCAGAAATATTAAATGCATCCTTTTCAGATCATGATGCAATAAAAATTATATGTAATAAAGGGCCATGGAAAGATAGACTAAAAAATAATTGGAAACTAAATAATCTAATCCTAAAAAATGATTGGGTCAAACAACAAATCATAGAAACAATCAATAATTTCATTCAAGAGAATGACAATAATGAGACAACATACCAAAACTATGGGATGCAGTGAAAGCAGTTCTTAGGGGAAGTTTTATATCTCTAAATGCTTACATAAATAAAATAGAAAAAGAGGAGATTAATGAATTGGGCATACAACTAAAAAACTAAAAAAGAACAAATTAAAAATCCTCAACTAAACACAAATTAGAAATATTGAAAACCAAAGGAAAAATTAATAAAATTGAAATTAAGAAAACTATTGAACTAATAAATAAAACTAAGAGCTTTTATGAAAAAACCAATAAAATAGATAAACCTTTGGTTAATTTAATTAAAAAAAAGAAGAAAAAACCAAATTACTAGTATCAAGAATGAAAAGGGTGAAGCTACCACCAAGGAAGAGGAAATTAAAACAATAATTAGGAATTATTTTGCCCAACTATATGCCAACAAATTTGACAATCTTAGTGAAATGGATACATATTTACAAAAATATAAATTGCCCAGATTAACGAAGAGGAAGTAAAATACTTAAATAACCCCATCTCAGAAAAAGAAATTGAACAAGCCATTGATGAACTCCCTAGGAAAAAATCTCCAGGGCCAGATGGATTTACATGAATTCTATCAAACATTTAAAGAACAATTAATTCCAATACTATATAGACTATTTGGGAAAATAGGTGAAGAAGGAGTCTTACCAAATTCTTTTTATGATACAAATATGGTGTTGATACCTAAACCAGGAAGAGTCAAAATAGAGAAAGAAAATTATAGACCAATTTCTCTAATGAATATAGATGCAAAAATTTTAAACAAAATACTAGCAAGTAGATTGCAGCAACTTATCACAAGAATAATACACTATGACCAGGTAGGATTTATACCAGGAATGCATGGTTGGTTCAATACTAGGAAAACTATCAGCATCATGAGCATATCAACAACAAAACCAACAGAAACCACATGATCATCTCAAGATGCAGAAAAAGCTTTTGATAAAATACAACACCCACTTCTATTAAAAACACTAGAAAGCATAGGTATAAATGGAGTCTTCCTTAAAATAATAAATAGCATATATCTAAAACCTTCAGCAAGCATTATATGTAATGGGGACAGGCTAGAAGCATTTCCAATAAGATGGGGTGAAACAAGGATGTCCATTATCACCACTGTTATTCAATATTGTACTGGAAACCTTAGCTTTAGCAATAAGAGAAGAAAAAGAAATTGAAGGCATTAGAATAGGCAAAGAAGAAACAAAGCTATCACTCTTTGCAGATGACATGATGATATACTTAGAGAATCCTAGAGAATCAAGTAAAAACTACTTGAAATAATAAACAACTTTAGCAAAGTTGCAGGCTATAAAATAAACCCACATAAATCATCAGCATTTCTATATATTACCAACAAAGCCCAACAGCAAGAGATAGAAAGAGAAATCCCATTTAAACTTACTGTAGACATTATAAAATATTTAGGAGTCTACCTCCAAAACAAACCCAGGAACTCTATGAACACAATTACAAAACACTTTTCACACAAATAAAATCAGATCTAAATAATTGGAAAAACATCAGTTGCTCATGGGTAGGCTGAGCTAATATAATAAAAATGACAATCCTACCTAAGCTAATTTACTTATTCAGTGCCATACCAATCAAACTACCAAAAAATTATTTTATAGAGTTAGAAAAAATAATAACAAGATTCATTTGGAAAAAAAAAGGTCCAGAATATCAAAGGAACTAATGAAAAGAAATGCAGGGGAAGGTGGCCTAGCAATTCCAGATCTTAAATTGTATTATAAAGCAGCAATCATCAAAACTGCTTGGTACTGGCTAAGAAATAGGGAGGTGGATCAGTGGAATAGGTTAAATATGCAAGAACAGTAGTCAATGACTATAGTAATCTATTATTTGATAAACCCAAAGACCCCAGCTTCTGGGATAAGAACCCACTCTTTGAAAAAAACTGCTGGGAAAACTGGAAAAGAGTATGGCAGAAACTAGGCATAGACCCAAATCTCACACCATATACCAAAATAAAGTCAAAATGGGTTCATGACTTAGATATAAAGGCTGATACCATAAGTAAACTGGGAGAACAAGGAATAGTTTACCTATCAGATCTATGGAGAACAGAAGAATTCATGACCAAACAGGAGATAGAGAACATTATGAAAAGCAAAATGGATAATTTTGATTACATTAAATTGAAAAGTTTTTGCAAAACAAAGCCAATGCAACTAAGATTAGAAGGAAGGTAGAAAATTGGGAAAGAATATTTACAATCAGTCTGCCTGATAAAGGCCTCATTTCTAAAATATATAGAGAATGAAGTCAAATTTAGAAGAACACAAGCCATTCCCCAACTGACAAATGGTCAAAGGACATGAACAGACAATTCTCAGATGAAGAAATTAAAGCCATCTATACTCATATGAAAAAGTGCTCTATTGATTAGAGAAATGCAAATCAAAACAACTCTGAGGTACCACATCACACTTATCAGATTGGCCAACATGACAAAACAAGAAAATGATAAATGTTGGAGTGGATGTGGGAAAATTGGAATGCTAATACATTGTTGGTGGAGTTGTGAAATGATCCAATCATTTTGGAGAACAATTTGGAATTATGCCCAAAGGGCTACAAAAATGTGCATACCCTTTGATCCAGCAATAGCACTTCCAGGGCTATATCCCAAAGAGATCAAACAAATTGGAAAAGGACCCACATGTACAAAAATATTCATAGCAGCTCTTTTTGTGGTGGCAAAGAATTGGAAATTGAGAGGATGCCCATCAATCGGGGAATGGCTGAGTAAGTTGTGGTATATGAATGTAATGGAATACTATTGTGCTATAAGAAATGATGAACAGGCTGACTTGAGAAAAACATGGGAAGACTTATATGGTCTGATGCTGAGTGAAGTGAGCAGAACCAAGAGGACTTTGTACACAATAGCAGCCATGTTATTCAATGACTAAGAATGTTAAACTGAACCCTTCTCAGCCTTACGAGGATCTAAGACATCTCCAGAGGCCTCGGGATGGAATATGCTGTCCACATCCAAAGAAAGAACTATGGAAGTGGAATCGCTGTCACTTATTTTTACCTTTTGTTGAGTTTTGTTTCATCTTTCTGATGGTTCCTCCTATTGGTTTTAATTTTTACTTAAACTTCACTAATGTGAAAAATGTTTAATGGATGTAAATGTAAGCCTATATCAGATTGTGTGCCATCTTGGGGGGGTGATGGGGAGGAAGGGTGAGAAAAATTTTCAAATCAAAAGCATAGGTAAGTGATTGTTGATAAATCAAAATAAATTAATAAAAAATAGAGCAAAATATTGATCTGAGGAATTTAATTAATTGTAAAACATCCAAAACATGCAAATATCTTGTAACCAAAACACAGTATATAAAAGTATATTTAACAGTTTTCAAAAGAAGATTAGTAAATTATAAATGGTCAAATGTAAATAGTATAAATCATTAATAATGTGAGCAATACAAATTAAATATTAAGTTTTAACTTATTCCATACAAATTGGGAAGGTTGGAAGAAACGATATAAATATTCAAGAGTGAAGGGATTATGGGAAGACTGACACACTGATGTACACTGATGGTGAGGCCAGATACAAAATTCAGTATATGTCAATATATACATAACCAGTGGTATTCTCTGAAGTTAAAAAAAAATACTGGAAACAACATTGGTTCCCATCAATTAGGAAACAGCTAAAACGATACATCATATACTTGGAAAGAAATATTATTGCGAAGTAAGAAACATGATATATGAGAGATGATAAATTAAATCTCTAAGCAAAGTCACAAACCTGTTTAGAAATTAAATTGAATCTTACCACGTTTGTAGAAGAAGTGATTAAAAACTAACATTTGCATAGTTTGAGTTGTTTCTAATTGTTGAGAGCTTTTTGGTCATTTTGGTAAAGTTTAGTGAAACTCGTAATAGAGGTAGAGAGCTGTCCAAGGAAAGCTCTGGTATTCAGTATATTACTCTGGAAATTACTAGAGATATGGCTATTGCCATGGCACTTTATGAACTTAGTCTTCAGTATCTTCATTTTGAAAATAAAGGGGTGGGAGGAAAATATGATTCCTATTCTCCTATGTAATACTAAGATTAAACTAGGAAAACTGCTAACAGAATTTCCAACCAGCTCTTTCAGTATGTGTGCATATGCTTGGGTGTATGTGTGCATAAATATATACACACATATGTATATAATGCTTCATATTAAAATAACTAATTATAAAGTTTCTAAACTGTTTTCTGGTGACAATCTTATGAGGTAGATAAGGAAGGAGATCATAATTATTTGGCATAACAATCAGATTAAATGTTGTCCTGTACATAGCTTTTCTTTTAAAATTTCTGACACAGAAAGAGAAGAGAGTTAATTTGGAAACATATTTTGGAAAACATATTTCATCTTCTACTTTGCTGTAATTAATCAGATAATTTTCCAAATTCACTTTTTACTTTTCTTATTTAGAAATAGCTTTTTAAAAATCTCTATCACATGTAATTGTAATGTTTCTTAATGTAATTAAATTAAAAGAGAAAGTAACAATGAAAAACACTAAAATTCTAATCCTTTCTTTGTGTGTATTGATCTATGAAAATAATATTTTTTAGTTCAAAACAAAGCATTTACTGAGATGATACAGTAACAATAGTGCATATGACCACAAATACATATGGAATTTAGAATACAACAGTAATGAGATACACATGTATTACTGTTCTTTTTTCCCTTTCTCTCCCCCACCTTCAATAAGGCTTACTTAAGCATAGATATAATACACACACATACACACCCACCTATGCTTGTATACACATATACATACACATGTGTGTATGCACACATATATCGATACACATATACATATATATGCATATACATATATAAACATACATGCATAAACATATACACTCAAAGCTATATTTACATATACTTACATACACATAAATATTCTTAGATATCTATAATCACATTCATATATAGATATATACATCTGTGTAAGACCATGCTATACTTACTTGTCTTCTGTTTCTCTGAGGGTAGATAAAAATCTTACTTCATAAGTCTGAATCTTTCCATATTTTCCTACATCCACTAAATCATTATTTCCTACACCACAGCGATATTGTAACCTTATAGTGTCTAATAATTTTAAATAGCATAAAACAGTATTGATTAATATGGCTGACCTAAAGTGTAATTTCCCTATTTTTGTCTTTTGATTAAATCTTTTTAGCTTTAACTTTGAGATCATGATTACTACCCCTGTTTTTTCCCTGATAAATTCTACTCTTTTTTTGTTTGTTTGTCTGTTTTGTGTAATTGGGGTTAAATGACTTGCCCAGGGTCACACAGCAGGTAAGTGTCACGTGTTTGATCTGAGGTCTGATTTGAACTAGGTGTTCCCGACTTCAGGGCCAATGCTTTTATTCACTGCGCTGCCTAGTTCCCTCCAATAAATTCTACTTTTGATTTTTATTTTATTTTTGTGTGCATCTCTTATTTCCTATCCCTCCAGAGTCCTCTACTTTACTTCTACCTGCTACTGTGCCATCCTAGTACTTAACCTACCCTTCTCCAAGGGTCCCTCCCTTATCCTCCAATTCCCATTAATCTAAATACCCTTCTATAGCCCCTTATCCTATGCCCTCACCCTCCCCTCTAAAAAGCCCTTCTTTATCCTCTCCTCACTACTTATGCCCTTAGCCTTTTATTTCTTTCTGAATTTAGAAGGCTTTTATAACTATACATAACTATATATGTGTATGTATGTATGTATGTATTGTTCCCTCTTAAACCCATTCCTGATGAAAATAAGGTTCCAGAACTACAAGCCCTCCTCCCCGTCTAATTCTTGTGTCAGTTCTTCCTCTCACATCTTATTTATACATAATAATTACTATTTTTATCTTTTCCTAAATGGTTTTACTTTTTAAAATTATATCATAATCAGGTCTACATCAGTCTTTCAATTAGGTGACACTCTTAGGCATACATTTTACATTTCCTTATACAAAAAGTAAAGTCTGTCCTTATTGAGTCCTTGTAATTAGTCTTTGACGTGTACTGTATATTTCTCTTCGATCTTATATGTCAAATCTTTAACTAAGTTCAGTTTTTTTTTAACAAAATCCTGAAAGTCTGGCAATTAATTTCAATATACATTTTTAAATTCATCATTCTGTTTAATTTTGTGTATAACATTTTCTATCACAATCCTAGGATTTTTGCTCTTCAATATATCATTTTCTAAGACTTGTGGTCTTTCAGTGTCTCTGCTACTAGGTCTTGTATGATTCTAATTGGGGCACTGCCATATTTAATGTTTTTTTTTGTTGCTCATAATATTTTCTCCTTGAGGTGGGGGTTTTACAATTCAAATATGAATTCTTGTTTGTTTTCCTTGTAGGATCTCTTTGAGGTGGTGATCAGGGATTTTTTTTTTTACTTATTTCAACTCACCCCTCTTCTAATGCTTCAGGACAATATTTTTAAATTATTACTTGTATTATTATATCAAGATTCTTTTTTTTTATTATTGTAGCTTTAAGGTAGTCTGATTATTCTTATGTTTTCTCTTCTTGATTTGTTCTACCTATCAGTTGTTTTTCTTATAAGGCATTTCATATTCTCTTCTATTTTTCATTGTTTATATTTTGTTTTATTATTCCTTGACCAATTACAGTTTTGCTGGCTTTCCCTTGCCCAATTCTAATTGTCAAAAAGTCATTTTCTTCCTTAAGATTCTGAATCTGCTTTTCTAATTTGTTGACTTTCTTTTCATACTCCTCTTGTTTTTCTTGTATTGTTCCTAATATATTTTTTTAAAAATTTTCCTTAATCTCTCTCATTTGATTTTTAAAGTCTTTTTAAAGTTATTTTATCAATTGTTTTTTAGGGAAGTGACCATTTGACATTACTCTTTCAGATAGGACAGGATTTTTTTTTTTACTTCATTATCCTCCTCTGAAGATGAGCCCATAGTAACTTCCTATGATTGGGTTCTTTCTCCTTTTTCTGTCATTTTGTGTGTGTGTGTGTGTGTGTGCATGTGTATTTTATAGCAGCTTCTTATTAGAATCACCTCTAGTCCTGGGATATAGGGATATAGGCCTCAGATCTTCCTTCACTCCTCCCCTCCGGCCTAGAACTGAAATAAATAACTTCTCCCACCTGGAAGTGCCCAGAGCCAGGGTGTCCCCTCTCCACTGCTTCTGCACTCACTAGGTGTGTGCAGGTTCCTTCTCACCCAGGGCTGCAACTTGGCAGCATATCTGGTCCTAGCATTCCTTATCAGTAGATATTCCTTCAATCTTTCCTGGCTCAGATATCCAACTCACTACACTATCCGGGTAGTGAAAGTTCCTGTGTCTGGGACTGAGGCTACCTACTAACCCAGCTAGCCCCAGGGTTTACTGCTTGCTGCTTCAGCAGGAGGAACCTGGAGGTATTTACTTTTCACCAAGACCAAACTTCAGTCCTAATATTTTTCTTTGGACCTCTCATTGTCCTGGGAGAACCACTGTACTGTCCCAATTCTTCTTTATTTTTACTGCTCTATGTTTGCCCTGAGGCTCTATTTTATCATGTTTTGGGGGGAAATCTGGAGAGCTTGGAATTTTCTGACCTCCTCAGTCATCTTCCAAGAATTGTCTCCTGAAAATCATAATCTTTTATATTCACATTCAATCCTAAACTTTCATGGGAAATCATTTGTAGAAAATGGCATGAAAGCAAAAAATACACAATTTAAAGCATTGAACCTATGGGAAATTGCAAGTTAGATATCAGTGACCACCAGTAGTCACTGCTAGTCATTTTGCTAGTGATTGACAAAAATGAATTTTTCTGGTATGATTTTATAACAAAACATTAATTCTGTTAATATGCATTTTCATAACACATTGATCATGAAATAACTCAAAGAATACAGTAGACAAAATAAAACTGATAACATGCAAAACATTTTTTCTTGCCGTAATTCTCTAGAATTTGGTGACATTTTGTGTTAGCATCTCATAAAAAAAAATGATGGAGATAGAGCCAAGCTATCAAAGAGAAGCCAGGAAGTTGACTGAGCTCTTCCCAGTTTCCCTCTGAAACAATGTTAAATCAAGGCTCTAAAAGCATTCTAGAGTGATGGAAGCCACAAAAAGACAGAGTGAAACAATTTTCCAGCTTAAGGTAACTTGGAAGTACTTCAGGAAAGTTCTGTCTCACTTGGCAAAAAGGGAGCACAGCCTAGCACAGATGGTGTCTGAGCAAGCCAGCCCAAGGTTCTTAGCCACAGCACAGAGCAGCAACTGAGGTCCCCTGGCTCAGTAGGCCAGCCATGAGGCCTCCAGCCTCAGCCCAGCAGGCAAACTACCATCCACAGAACCCTGGCATAACAGGCAAGACCAGGTCTGGCTACCCCCAGTGTACCAGGCAAGATGTAAGCACCTGAGGCTGCAGTGTGGAGAGCCAGTCATGAGGCCCCTGGCTCCAGGCATAAGAAGCTTTGAGACAGTGTTCCATGTGTCGTAGCAGCAGAGCTCAATTTTAAAAATCATGAAATAGGCTTAAAAAATGAGTAACAAACAGAAAATAGCTCTAACCCATGAAAAGCTACTGTGGCAAGAGGAAAGATCAAAACATTAATTCAGAAGAGGACAACAATGTCAAAATGCTTACATATGAAGCCTCAAAGAGAAGTATGAATTGGTATGAAACATAAAAGTCCTCATAGAAGAGCTCAAAAAGGATTTTTTTTCCTAAATTAAGTAAAACAGGTAGAAGAAAAATAGGGGAAAGAAATGAGAATTAGGGAGGAGAATTATGAAAAAATGATTCAACAGCTTGGAATAGCAAGCACAAAAATTGAATGAAGAAAACAACGCCTTAAAAATAGAATTGGCCAAATGAGAGGAAAAAATCCATGGAAGAAAATATCTCCTTTAAAAGTACATTTAGGGGCAGCTAGGTGGCACTTGAGTCAAAAGATCCTGAGTTCAAAGATACGGCCTCAGACACGTAACACTCGCTAACTATGTGACTCTGGGCAAGTCACTTAACCCCAATTGGCCTCATAAAAAAAAGTACAATTGGCTGAAAAGCAAAAAGAGGTACAAAAGCTCACTGAAGAAATAATTCTTTAAAAATTAGAATCGGGGGGGGCAGCTAGGTGGTGAAGTGGATAGAGCACCAGCCCTGAAGTCAGGAGGACCTGAGTTCAAATCCAACCTCAGACCAAAAACTGGACACTTACTAGCTGTGTGACCCTGAGCAAGTCACTTAACCCCAATTGCCTGAAAGAAAAACTAAAAAAAAAATACTTAAAAATTAGAATTGGGCAGGTGGAAGCTAATGACTCTATGAGACATCAAGCATCAGACCAACAACATCAAAAGAATGAAAAAAAAGAAGAAAATGTAAAATACCTCACTGGTAAAACAACTGACCTGGAAAATAGATCCAGGAGATATTATTTAAGAATTACTTGACCACCCCAAATCCATAATCAAAAGATTATTTTGATCATATCAAATTCAAAAGCTTTTGTACAAACAAAACCAATGCAACCAAGATCAGAAAGGAAACAGATAAAAAAAAATCTTTACTGCAAGTGTCTCTGATAAAGTCCTCATTTATCAAATTTATGAGAATACAAGGCATTCCCCAATTGATAAATGGTCAAAGTAAATGAATGAGCAGTTTTCAGATCAATAAATCAAGGATACCCATAGGCATGTGAAGAAGTTGTCTAAACAGGGCTTTTTAAACTTTTTTTCCATTCGTGACCCCTTTTTGCTGAAGAAATTTTTATGTAACCCTGAGTATATAGGTACATGAAATAGGTGTACAAATCAAATATTTACTGATAATAAATCATAAAGAAATTATTTTAAGATGATTCTTTGCTACACATACAATTTTACTATTTAGTAAAGATCAAGTCAAATTTGCACACTAATGAGATAGATGTGCTTGCTTATTTTTACATAAAAAATCAAAGATTAGTGGAATATTTGATACTGAAGGACATAAAGCAACTTCAACATTTTTCAGTTGATTAATATTTTTATTTCATAATCATCAATGTTGAGAACACTGCTTCACATAAATACATAGGACAAAATAGCAGAAGTCTGCTTAAGGTCATTTCAGAAATTATTGGAAATTCTATCTTTATCCCAAGCCAAAATTTATTTAATGATTTTTTTTTAGGAAGCTCAGGTTTTACACCTGAGTCGCTTAACAACTAGGTAAATTCTTCTAGAACTTTTAATAACAGATGACTGACTTTTTTTAAATTTCAATTTATTATGGTTTATGAACCCAACTTAGTTTTTCAGAATCAAAACTTTAAGAGAAGTATTTCTGAAACTTTATTTCCAGGAACTTAAGATGATCAATTATCACTCCCACAATTAAATCTTTGGGAAAGTTATTCTCAATTACAAAATCATCTGCATTATACATTTCTAAAGAAACATTATCCGCCTTATTCTTCCATGTGGTATTTTTTCAGTAAAACTTTCAATTTTATCTTTTAATACATATGCTGTATTTTTTCCTTGAAATGACATGTTTAAATCATTGAGTTCTTCAAAAGTTTCCAACAAATTACACAAGTTTGAAAACCGCAAATTAGATTTCTGCTCAGTCAAAAATATAACATCATCTTTCAAATTCAATAATCTGTTTAAACTTTGCCCTCTTAAGAGCCATATTATCTCTGCATGTAGTAATAAGATTTTGTAACTGGAGTCCCTGTCTTTCCAAAGGTTTGAAAACAAGTGGTTTTTAAGAGTTTTAATGAAGTTAATGATTTTGATAATATTACAAAGCATAGCATCTAACTCTGATGATATATTTATATATACATATTGGGTCATGAGTGCCTCCAAATGGATCATGCCGTGAGTAAAACTAATATGTTCATCATCATTAGCTTTACCATTTGCTACAAATTCAACATTCTTGACCATCATTGCTCCATAATTGCCTGCATGGATTCCAATTCAATTTTTCCACTGTAAAACTTTATTTGGGAAAAATTCATGAACTTTAAGATATATATCTTCCCCTCTTGTATGCCCTTCCAAAGGGCAACAAAATAATAATTCCTCACATATATTTCCTTCACAAACATATCTTACATAAAGTAACAACTTTACCATGTTAGAAATACCAGTTGTTTTATCTAACAGAATTGCAAACTTTGGGCTGCCCTTAAGTCTGGTAATCAGCTTCTGGAATGGGCCATTACTAATTTCAGAAATTCTTTTAGAAACAGTATCATTCAATAAAGAATTTTATGAGTTTCATCCCCATAGTTTTTCCCATGAGCTACTTCTGACATTTTAATAGCAGCAGGTAACTCGAGAACTTCTACAGCATAGAGTTTTTTTAGCTTTTGAAATTAAATAAGAAGTTTAATAAAATGTAAGCAAATATTTTTCATTGACCTTAACAAATTTCTTAAAACATTTTCTTTATATGAAGATTTCAAAAGTTGCTCAAACATTCCCTTCTTTTATTGCAGAATACTGCATACTTGGTAGTAAGATGTTTATTTTGGCTAGTTTCATGCTCTCTGCAGCCAAAAATTTATTAAAAATTAAGCAAATAATTTTTCCCACACCATCATCATTATTAGAAGTAAATCCATGTTGCAAAAATGATTCACCAAATTTTCTTTTTCTTATCAATTTAGGTGTACTACAACATTATGGCGAAGACTCTGCCACTTTGTCATCAGTATTTTTATCTCTTCTGTCTAAATTTAGCCACTTAAATATTTTGTCCTAAAATATGAATAAATATTGCTAATAATTTATCAAATACATATTGGCTTTAGTTTATGAAATTATATTTCTTTCTGATTATTTTTCTAAATGATGTCCACACTAACATGCACGTACAGTGGTGATGGTGAAGAAATATTATTAAAGGGCTTTATTCTATACTTGCTGCAATTAAAAATTTATGTTTCTGTAAAAGAAGGAGATGACAGCAGTTTTTAAAATCAAAAATTCTAACATGATTCCACCCAAAGATATACTAATCTAATACTTAAATGCTGAAAAAGGATGGCAGGAATATTAAAAGTCTTTATTTTCCATAATTACATTATTATGTTTCTGTAAGATCAGAAAACTTTGCATACACAGTAAAAATATGTCAATTAATACCGTGCAATAGTCTCTAATTTGGCAGCATTTGTTGGTGTTGCATGGCATGATGGCATATGCAGTGCAAAGTGTGGATGTTGTGCATTCAGAACAAATCTGCAGTGAAGTTGTGCATTGCAAGATGGGCAAGTGCTGCCAGAAAATTTCAGATAAATTACACTTTTGATTTTAAATTAATTACGGTCAATGTGCATTCAGAAACCTTTTTACTCTCGCCTCATTTTTCACCACCCCCCACATTCAGTTGTGTGACCCCATATTGCATTGACTCATAGTTTAAGAACTACTGCTTGAAATCACTTTTGACTGGAGAAATGCAAATTAAAACAATTCTGAAATACCACATTACATCAATCAGATTGGCTAATATGACAAAAAAGAAAAGGAAA
Organism: Phascolarctos cinereus; assembly: GCF_003287225.1. Lineage (NCBI taxonomy): Eukaryota > Metazoa > Chordata > Mammalia > Diprotodontia > Phascolarctidae > Phascolarctos > Phascolarctos cinereus. Next base: position 526,762,779 of record NW_027555847.1, on the reverse strand, counting down.
ATGATAAATGTTGGAGAGGATGAGGGCAAGTCGGAATGCTAATGCACTGTTGGTAGAGTGAAACTGATCCAACCATTCTGGAGAGCAATTTGAAACTATGCCCAAAGGGCAATAGAACCGTGCATACCCTTTGATTGAGATATTAGTACTCCTAGTTCTATATCCCAAAAATATCACAAAAAAGGGAAAAGAACATACATGTGTAAAAATGTTTATAGCAGCTCTTTTTGTGGTGGCCAAGAAGTGGAAATTGAGGGGAGGCCCATTAATTGGAGAATGCCTGAACAAACTGGGATATGTGAATGTAATGGAATACTAATGTTAAGTAAGACATGATGAACAGGCAGATTTCAAAAAAAAAAAAAGGATGGAAGGACTTGCACAAATCAATGCAAAGTAAAATGAGCAAAAGCAGGAAAACATTGTACATAGTGTCAGTGACATCTTGGGAGGATTAACTAGGAATGACTCATCTTTTCTCTCCAACACAATGATCTAAGATAAGTAGAAAGGACTCATGAAGAAAAATGCTACCCATATTCAGATAAGAACTCATGAATTCTCAATGCATAGTAAATATTTTCAATTACTTTATTCTTTCTTGTTTTTTTCTTTTGATCTATTTCTTCTTCCACAACTGTGACAAATATGGACATATGTTTTACATCATAGCATCTGTAGAAATCATATCAAACTGTCTACCACTTTCAGAAGAGGGGAGAGGAAGGAGGTAAGGGAGGAGAAAAACCTGGAACTCAAAATCTTGTAAAATTAATGCTAAAAATTTTCTTGACATGTAATTTGGGAAAAAATAGAATACAAGTTAAAGCAAAATAAAATAAATAATTTGGCACTGAAAATAAAAGAAAAAATCTCCATGGACAAATTTGCAAGTAAATTCTACCAAACATTCAAAGAAAAAAAGTAATTCTAACACTGTAAAAACTATTTTGAAAAGTACACAAAGAAGGAGCCCTATGAATTTCCTTTCATGACACAAATGTGATGATAATACCTAAACTAGGAAGAGCAAAACAGAAAACAGAAAATTATAGAACGATTTCCCTAATGAATATTGATGCAGAAATTTTAAATAGCAAAGAGAACGAAGCAATTTATCACCAGGATAGTACACTGTGACCAGCTAAGATTTATACCAAGAATGCATGGCTAATTCAATATTAGGAAAACTATCAGCAAAAGTAGACCATATCCATAACAAAAGTAACAAAATTATAACATTATCTCAATAGGTGCAGAAAAATACTTTTGACCAAACACAACACCCATTACTTTTAAAAACAATAGGGACTACTGGAATTAATTAGGTTTTTCTTAAAATGACAAGCAGTATGTATCAAAAACCATCAGTAATCATTCTACATAATGGGGATAAGCTAGAAGCATTCCCAATAAGGTTAAGGTTGAAACAAGGATGCCCATTATCACCACTACTATTCAATATTGTACTAGAAATTTTTAGTAATAGAAGAAGAAAAAGAAATTGAAAGAATTAGGATAGGCAATGAGGAAATATAATTATCCCTCTTAGCAGATGAAATGATGGTATACTTAGAGAATCTTAGAGAACTAACTAAAAAACTATTTGAAACAATTAACAACTTTAACAAAGTTGCAGTATATAAAATAAAACCACATAAATCTTCAACATTTCTATATCTATCCAACAAAACCCAGCAGCAAGAGATAAATAAATTCCATTTAAATAACTGTAGAGAATATTTTAAAAAATGAAAGTCTACCTGCTAGACAAACCCAGGAACTATATGAACACAATTACACAATATATTTCACAAAAATATGGTCAGATCTAAATAATTGGAAAAATATGAAATGCTCATGAGCAGTAAGAGTTAATATAATAAAAATGACAATTCTACCTAAATTAATTTACTTATTCAGTGTCATACCAATCAAACTACCAAAAATATTTTATAGAACTAGAAAAAAATAATAGAATTCATCTGGAAAAAAAAGGTCAATATTATCAAAGGAATTAATGAAAAAAATAAAAAGAAAGGTGGCCCAGGTGTATAAGATCAAACAATATCATAAAATGGCAATCATCAAAACTATTTGTATTGGCTCAGAAATAGGATGGTGGATCATTCAAATAGGTTTGGTACACAAGACACAGAAGTAAATTATTGCTAGCAATCAGATAGTACACCTAACCGAATGGCGCAAAATAAATGTGAGACATGGGCCAGGTGGGGCAGTAGAGACTGACTCAGTTTATTCATCTCATGGTATAGGTTATGTAGAGAAAATCTATCCTAACTTCAAAGAGTCCTCCCCATGAGACACTCCCCGAAACATCTGCTGAGGATGTGACAACATACATTTCCTCATTATCAGAGTTCCTAGATAGGGTTGTAAATTCCAAGGCTTTTTCCTGGTGCCTATATAGAGGAGTGAATATATAAATCTAAGGTTCAAAGAGTGAGAAGGAATGTCTCAGGAGCCTCCTAGTAGGGGGAAATTTGGAGAGCCCTGCTTCTTAACTGATTGAGCCCTTTGGGTTTAAGCCTGGGCAATAGTCAAACTCTGTCCTGGATCTTAAACCCAGATCGGACTCTTAAGAGCAGCCCTCAACAGTAAATGACTGTAGTAATCTGCTGTTTGATAAACCCAAAGATTCCAGCTTCTAGGATAATAACTAACTATTTGACAAAAAACATCTGGGAAAACTGTAAAATAATAGCAGAAACTAGGCATTGACCAAACTCTCACACTCTATACCAAGATGGGTACTTGATTTAGACATAAAGGATGTTACCATAAGCAGATTTGGAGAGCAAGGAATATATTACCTGTCAGATTTATAGAGAAGGGAAGCATTCATGACCAAGCAAGAGATAGACAATTTTATGAAATGCAAAATGCATAATTTTGATTACATTAAATTAAAAAGGTTTCTGCACAAACAAAGCCGATGCAACAAAGATTAGAAGGAAAGCCAAAATCTAGGAAACTTTTTTTTGCTGCCAGTGTTTCTGATAACATAAAGAACTGAATGAAATGTATAAGAATACAAGTCATTCCCCGGTTGATAAATGGTCAAAGTATATAATAGTTTTCAGAGAAAGAAATTAAAGCTATCTATAACCATACAAAATGCTCTAAATTACTATTGATTAGAGAAATGCTGTTTAAAACAACTCTAAAATACTACCTCTCACCTATCAGAAAGGCTAAAAAGACAAAACAGGAAAATGATAAATGTTGGAGATGAGGGAAAATTGGAACAATAATGCATTGTTGGTGGAGTTCTTAACTGATCCAACCTTTCTGGAGAACAATTTGGAACTATGCCCAAATGGCCCTTTGATCCAGCAATACCACTACTAGGTCTGTATCCCAAAGAAATTATATAAAAAAAGAAGAAAGGACCCACATACATGCATGCATGTATGTATGTGTGTATGTATACACATATGTACACATATATACATATGTATGTATGTACATGTTTGCATAATTTATTATATGCTATTTATTTTATATAATTTTAGATTAATATATTTTATTTGTATTATATATAAGCTCTTTTTGTGGTGGCACAGAATTGGAAATTAAGGGTATGCCCATCATTTCAGTAATGGCCGAACAAGTTGCAGTATAGGAATGTAACAGAACACTATTGTGCTATAAGAAATGATGAGCAGGTGGATTCCAGAAATACCTGGAAAGACATACAGGAAGTGCTAATATGTTAAGTGAATAAAACTAGAAGAACATTGTACATAGTAACAGCAAAATTGTGTGATAAACAACTATAATAGACTAGCCTTCCTCAGCAATATAATGATCCAAGACAATTCTAAAAGACTCCTGATGGAAAGTGTTAACAGGAACTACAGTCTAAATACAGATGAAAGCATACAATTTTCCCTTTTTGTTTGTTTGTTTTTCTCATGTTTTTTTTTTCTCTTTGGTTTTGCTTCTCCTGTCACAACATGATGACTGTTGAAATATGTTTAACATGATTGTACATGTATAACTTATATCAGATTGTTGTTGTCTAATGAAGGGAAAGGTAAGGGAGGGATGGAGAAAAATTTGGAACTCAAAATCTTACAAAATTGAATTTTGAAAACTATCTTTACATTTAATTGAAAAAAACCAATAAATGTTAAAAAATAAAAGGGGGATTGTTTGGGGAACCCCCCTCAAATTGATTTTATACAATGTTCACTTTTCATCACACATGAAATCTATAGTCCCATAAATATTGTACAGAAAATAAAATGCTCAAAACTAAATTTTTTTTTACTTCAATCTTACTTTCCATGTCAGATCATGATGTGAGGATATATTACTGTATATTACATTGCTATAAACTTCTCTACTTTGACAAGCCTCTGAAACCCAAGGGAGAGGTTACTGGGACTTTAGTCACTGCTTTTGGAAGATGACAAGCCTGAGGAGGTCTTGAGTTCACCTCTGACACTTGGTTCTTCATGGCAAGTGTATGTCCCTAGAAATCATGGAGGACACACCAGTTTGAAATGATCTGTCAGTGACATCTGCTTTCTGCATAGTTTGCAATCCTTAAGGGTCTTGGAGTATGGGAACAGAGGAGTGGTAAGTTAACATTTAACCTTGAGGATACATAGATGATGGGATTGACAGCCTTGCTGCCTCTAGCCAGCTGCTCCATTAAGCCAAGCTTGGAAACTGTGAGTTGAACAATCTTTGGAGCTTATTCATCATTGTCTTTGCTGTCCTTAATATATCAGCCACATATCAGCCACTTCACAAATAATCATTTCATTTCTCATTTTTTGTCTATACTGCACATACCTGCAAATGTGTGTAGTTGTCAATGCAAAAGTGAAGATGAGGTTACTAATAAATTAATGACAGTTAAACAGGTAAATTTGAGGATTGACTATACCTATGTATACACACATTATATAGTTTTTGTACGTATATGTGTGTATGTAACATAAGTGTGTGTATGTGCATGTTTGTGTCTATATATTTATGTATGAGATGCCACATCAGCAATGGTGTTCCCTCTACGTTTTACTTTTCCTTATACCTATATTATATGCTAGACTGAATGCTCATCATCATGAAATTCCAAATTGGAAACATGCTTTTTATGTCCCTCACGCTTGCTTTCCTGAGAAAAGGAATGGAAAGCAATTTTACTCAAGTAACTTATAGCCAAAGTATAAAGCAAAAGGTTTGCTTCTCTGCTGGGTCAATTATAGGTGGGAAATGATACAGCAAAATCTCATTATGAAAGGTCTTGCTTATTCTACACTCCTGGCTATATTGTAGGTTAAAGCAAATCTTCTGTGTATAAAGTAAGTCATAGTGAATTTATTTTCCTTTAACATAGAAAATCAATAATGTGGTTGTTATCCATATTTCTTGGCACTGGTATTATGGAGAAGGTCCACTGGAACAAAATAAGACATAGGTGATAGTGGGTGTCTTTCTCTTTATATCAGCTTTCTATATTTGGATACAATGGGAATCTTTCCTTGCAAACTGTGACAGATATATGTGGTCAGGAAGATTTCAAAACTATAGTCTTAGAAAAGTGTATGTACTCCCACATTCAGATTTAACATTGTATAAACCAGGTACAAATTTTAAAAGAGAAGAAATTAAGTATTTTTTCCCTTTGAACAAAAGTATTGTTACATTTAGAAATAGTGAAAGCATTAAGACTTTACTAGAGCAAAATAAATTTGCTTTACAGACAAATAGTATAATCTTACATAGAGAACTAATTAGCAAATAAAACTCTTATATAAGGAAGGGTATACTCACATTAGAAAAATAATTCAGTCATTCTGATTAAGTGATGAGTTATGAAATTGACATTTGAAAAAACTGACCAAAACAACTATTTCAGTCAACTGGTATTAACAATCGAAAGCAATGAAAATAGTCCAACTGGGAGGGTAGGAGAGAAGGAAAGAAGGAAGGAAGGAAAGAAAGAAGGAAGGAAGGAAGGAAGGAAGGAAGGAAGGAAGGAAGGAAGGAAGGAAGGAAGGAAGGAAGGAAGGAAGGAAGGAAGGAATGGAGGAAGAGAGGAAGGGAGGAAGGAAGGAAGAGAGGAAGGAGGAAGTTAAGAAGAGAGATAGGAATGTAGGGAAGGAAAGAGAAAAGAAAAACAAACAAAAAGCTACAAATCTGAGCCTCCATTACTTTTATCAACTTCTGGAGGGGTTATCTAGTATACCAAGCTAAGCCAGACTGTGCTACTCACTTGTATCTGGCCAGAATGAAAGGTCACTTACATCTGTCACTCTCCTAGGCCACCAGAAGAGAAAGCGAATGTATAATGAGAACCCAGAGGCAACTACATTTGTCATAAATCAGAAGAAAAAGAGATTGAAAACAAAAGCAAAACCCGACCTCTGCTCTTCAGTTTAATACCAGGGAAGAGAGAGAAAGTAAAAGAGAATCACAATATTTCTATGCTCTTTGGTCATCTAAAGGGAAAGGTAGGAGCAGCACCAAGAAATGTCTCTCCCATTCCCAACATGAAGGAAACAAATAGGAACCAAAGGGAAAGGCAAAATTCCAAAAGCCTTGCCTACTTCTAATCTATAAATGCTATTTTCAGTTGAGTCCTTTTAATAGGACCCAACATTTGTACCTCAATTTCAAATCCAAGAGTGATACCAATCTCTATCCAAAATTCTGCTACTAGAACATACATTTTTGGAATAAGGAAAGTCTTAATCACTGTAAGAAAAGAAAGTTAACTCAATCAATCTATTCCAAATGGCACTTGGGGACCAATTAAAATTCCCTTACTCATTTCAATGAGATGAAGTTATCCCTTCACCTCATGAGACATTTGGAAAATTTCTTTTTAGTACAATCCTTAACTGTTAAGCTAAATGAGAATGGGAGGCAGTTTCTTCTTCCAGTTCAATCCATTTAAACAGGAAGCCTTCTGATAGTAATACCTCGACTCATTAGTATTTACACTACTACTTTTGGGGATTGCTCTTTTCTTGTGTTAACATAATCCATCTTGTCCAGATAAGACCTCCTTCCAAGTCATTAATTATATTTGTCATACAATCCCTACTATCCCTGATGTATGAGAGAGGCCTTAATATGACTGAGTTATAACTTTACAACCCAGTTGGATTTTTGATCTCTATTTCTTGACCTCTCAGCTACATTTGACACCTCTGACCACCATATTTTCCCAGAGGCACTCTAATCTGAGTTTTTGTGACACTATTGTTTCTTGTTTCTCACTTCAGCTATGTGATAACTCCTCCTCAGTGTCTTTGGCTGATCTATCACCCATATAGTAGCACCTAACTGTGAATGCACCTCACAATTCTTTCCTGGGCATTCTTCTCTTTTTTCCCCATATATACTCTCAGTGGCTTCATTAACTCTCCTTGATTTAATGATCATTTCTATGCAAGCAGTTCATGGATTTAAATAGCTGGCCTTATACTCTTTCCTGAGCTTTATTTCTAACCTAATAGTAATTTATTGGACATTTTAAAATCTATATCCTGGGGACATTTTGAACTCAACATGTCCAAAGCAGAAATCATTATATATTCACCAACTCAGTTAAATTTCCCTTTTTCACTTGACAATAACACTTTTTTTCAGTTCCCTAAATTGGTAACCTCAACTTCATTCCCAATTTCTCATTCTCACTTACCTTACAAATTCAGTAAATTGCCAAATCTTGTGATATCTTACACTATATTATTTTTCTGTGTGTGACCCACCTTAGTACTTTAGTACTTGGCACTTTCAGGAACTCTGCCCTGAAAGCATTGTCTAAGCACAAAGTATATTCATCTTGCCTTAGAGAAGGATAAGGATATATACACCAGAAAAGAGAACATGATGATTAGTTCATCTCATACAATGCTAATATCCATTCTACCCTTTTCTCTCTCCAGACACATAAGATGGGTTGTGAGATATACATTATATTCAAAAGTTTAAATATTCAGACAGTACACAGCTTTTCCAATGAAAGTTCTTGTGTAGTTTGTTCAGACAAAGGAAATTCAGGGATGTGTGGCAAATGAGTGCTCTTCAGCCAGTTTTTCACCTTTTGTCACAGCTTCTTCAATGGGTCCAACCATATAGAAGGCCCGCTCTGGGAGATGATCACACTGACCTACCAAGATTTGATGGAATCTTTTAATGGTTTCCTTCAGGGGCATCAACTTCCCCATATGTCTTGTGAAAACCTCAGCAACCTGGAACAGCTGTGAAAAGAAATGCTAGATTTTCTGGCCCCAAGATGCTGTCAACTTGTCTTCAGACACCTCATCCATACCAAAGATAGCAGTGATATCCTGGAGGGACTTATAGCCCTGCAGAATCTTCTGCATACCTCAGGCAACATTATAACACTCATTGCTAATAATGTTGGGGTCCATGATTGAGGAAGTGGAGTCCAGAGGATTCACTGCATGGTAAATGCCCAGCTCAGTAATGTCCCGGGACAGTACAGTGGTAACATCTAAGTTGGCAAAGGTAGTGTCAGGAGCAGGGTGAGTCAAGTCATCAGCAGGCACATAGATGGCTTGCACAGAGGTGATGGAACCCTTCTTGGTTGTGGTAATTCTTTCCTTATGGTGCCCATATCAGTGGCCAAGTCTGGGCTGGTAACACATAGCAGAGGGGATCCTGCCTACAGATACCTCTGAGCCAGCTGAGTAATTCAGAAAATATCAATGAAAAGAAGTACATCCCTCTTTGTCTCTGAAGTATTCAGCCACAGTGAGGCCAGTCAAGGCTACCCAAGCCCAAGTGCCAGGTGGTTCATTCATCTGACCTACCTTGGAAGTGGTATCCTTCAGAATGATGACACCAGACTCTATAATCTCATGATACAGATCATTGCCTTCTAGGGTCTGTTCACCAACACCAGCAAACACAGAATAACCACTGTGGGCCTTGGCAACATTATTGATTAGCTCCATAATCAATACAGTCTTTCCCACACCAGCACCACCAAACAGACCAATTTTGCCACCCTTGGCATAAGGGGCCAAAAGATCCACAACTTTGATATCAGTGACCAGGATTTCTTGCTCTACACTCATTTGTAGAATTTCAGGAGCCACAGCATGAAGAACAGCAAACTATTTGGTTTTGATTAGACCCTTTTCATCAATGGGCTCTTCAATCACATTCATGATTCTTTGGTCTCAGGCCCCACTGGGATTTTGTTGAGGTGCCAGAATCCAGGACTTTCTGCCCTCTGACCAATCCTTCAGTACCATCCAACAGTCCAGACTGTGCTGTCATCCAGATTTTGGGTGACCTCCAGAACCAGACCGGTTTACCTGTCCTGCACTCCCAGGGCACTGAGAATGAGAGGGATCCCCTCATCACACTGCATGTCTACCATGGCTCCAATGATAGCCACGATGTGCCTGCTGGCCTTTCCACTCTTGGGGGCAAGAGATATCATGGCCACATATTCTGCAGCCTGCTAGTGCATGTCAAGTGTTGCTCCAAACAAGGTCTGAGCCTGGGTCAATGGTGTTTGGTGCTGAAGCCCAGAAGGGTGCTCAAGGCCAAGGCAGCAGCAGTGCAGCCCAAAGGCCCCAACATGGCAGAGTCTGGGGAGAGACTCTACTACAGTATTTCTTATATCTGACTGCTTCTCTCTACTTAAATAGCCACCACCTTAGCTCAGGCCCTTATTATTTCTTTCTTAGATTACTGCAATAGCCTCATATTTGATTTCCTTGCCTCAAATTTCTCCCTACTCCAAGTCATCCTCCATTCATCTGTCAATGGATTTTCCCTTTAACAATATCTGTCTTTTCCTCATTTGATAACCTCCAGTAAAATTCCCTTATCCCTAGTGAAAAAAAATGAACTCGTAATATTGCCTTTAAAATTCCTTCCCACATGGGAAGGAATAACTTAGTTTGAGAATTTAGCACCATAAGACATTGTAGGTAGTGTAGAGTTCTGTTGAGAATACTTACAAATAGATATTATTAATTAGCAAAATGGTGGGAGTTAATATTTTCCTTGAGTCAAACCCCTACTTACTGAACTTATATAGCTGGCACAAGTATCATATCTCTGACTTAATTGGCTAGCATATACTTGTTACCTCTGAATGAACATAAGATCAAATGTTTCCAAGTAACATGGATCTAATTGGGCAAGTCAAGGCAGGTGTTATGAATTAAAGGAATGATTAGGAATAACAAGTCTTCTTGTGAGAGTGGCCTTAGGAAAGAGTTATGGCATTTGACTTGAAAGTAGACATGGACATATTTCTTTCATTTTCTGTTTCCTGTTCTGTATAAGAAAACAAGGCAAATGTGTGTTTGTTGCTAAGGAAAAGAGGTCATATATGATTGCAGGTCCTCATTATGATAGTGACAGAGGCCTGGGCCTTTCATAGGAATATTCATGTTTTAAATAGACTTCTCAAAGTATAACTGGAAATGTTTCTGATAGTTTGTGCTGCCTATGTAATTTTCTCTCTTCCCTTAGTTTGAACTTGTGCTTTCAGACTTGTTATAGGAAGGTCTTTAGATAAAAGACTTTTCTCTATTGGAGTCAGGAAGAAATAGGTATAACTGTTGAAAGCTGAGGTATAGTTGTCCTCCATTGCCTTATATTTTGTGCATCCTTCTATTACTTCAATGTGGTTATGATCACAATAACATGTCTAAAATAAGAAATAAAATAGGGATTAAACAATGACCAGTGCCAATATAGATTAAAGGGCTTCAAAAATTGATAGACAATGAAACTAACTACATAGATATTGGAAATCTATGGGTGAAAGTTGCACCTTTGCTTCTAATAGCAACTCTGA
>NW_027555847.1:525766942-526096942 GCF_003287225.1 Phascolarctos cinereus | reverse complement strand
TTCTCTTTCATTCTATTAAATGTAAGTTGTCCTTGTCAAGTTGTAGAACTCCCTAATTGACATCAGAATATGATTATCCATTATAACTCACATGCAATCTATGTGTAAAATGAATTCTTATAAAAGATATCTATTAGTAAGTTTGTTACTCTTCCCCTTAATAGTTTTCTCCAAGGTATCCTTTATTGCTCATATTTGATATAATTTAAGCTATCTTCTGAAATTTAAGGGAAAAAAAAGAAAGGAAATGACTATTAACAATTACAATGAAATAGTTTTCAGTGACCTCCAAAAAGAGTCTCAAGATTTAATCTGTTTAAGGCATTAGTGGATTCTGATATTTACTTGAAGTGTGCATGCTCAGAAAACTCTTTTTCTTTTCCCTAAAGAAGAAGCTACCTTTTCTTTTCAAAATGAACCTTTTGATTTCATTCGCAGAGATGATGTTCATCAGTTAAGCAAATTAAAACTAGTTGAGTTGAGATAATTTCACTTTGGTTGAAGTCTGAAGTAAATGCTCATTCACATAGAAAGATTTTACTCTCAATATGTTAGGATTAAGAGGCAATCAATTTAGAGATCATATTGTCCAATATAATTTTATAGGTGAGGAAACTGAGGACCAGGGAAAACTTTTTTAGTCATACAGTTATTTAATATCAAAGTACTGGAACCCAGCTTTATTGTCAAGGCAAGGGAATTTTCTTTCCAATGTACCCCTGGCCTCAATCATTCCTCCCTCTTTTGCCAGCTACTACACCTGTAATAAATAAAACCCTAAGATTGACTTTGTACAATGAGTTGTACATTGCACTTCGACAGTCTCTCTTCTACGCAAAAATCCTATGAGACTAACAAAACCTTATCTAGTAACAGTCACTCACACTGTCATCCATATCAAATACGGGATGACTCTATCAAACATTCACAATTTCTTACTTTATTATCAAGTGATATCGCAAGGTGTTATCATTAAATGGTTATTTTTCAAAACGTTCATAACATTTTGGGGTTTCAAAGTATTCATTGCTGCAACATTAAAATATACACTGCCACATATCTAAAGAAGCCTTAGTCCCTTTCAACTCCTGAAAGCAACACTATATATCTGGCAGCATCATATACTTATGTGATGATCTTGCTTTTGAAAGTCACAATTGTTATATACTTAATGGATGTGATTATGCATGCTTTGTTTCTTTGGCACTAATCATTTCACTTTTCTTACTGGTCTAATCTGCAACAGCACAGCATTAGGAATACAGGGAAATGCAGTACGCAATTTGAATGATGAATGAGAAAAAGGGAAATGACACCGAATTGTATTATGAATCATTGTATGCACCCAAAGCTATAGTTATTTTTCTTTTTAACAGCTAGTTGAGTGGACTGACAATGACGGGGGCTATATTTGCAGAGACCCGGAGGTGAAGAAGTATTGGAAATAGTCTGCATTATACACACTAAATTATTTGACAATATGATGTGAAGATGATTAATGAACTGATTTATAATACTAGTAATTCCAAATTTAGTGGTAAAGAGGCAACCATGGCAATAGACTTTGAAATATAAAACCTTCGACAAGTACAATATCACCAGCCTCCCCAGGGATAAATTATAGGGAATGATAACATTTCTAAGCTCTGATCTGGGGACAACAAAAATATCCCCTCCTTTGCTGAGAACACAAATCGAATTACATGAACCAAACTAGTGATATAAACAAACCAAAAAAAAAAAAAGAATGGCACTTCTCGTGCATTTTTTACTTTTGTGTGTGATGTTTTAACAACTGAACTGTTCTTAACCAAAGCTATAGAAACTCCCATCTACCACTGTACTCCACCCCCAAGAAAAGCTAATTGAGATGAATGAAAACTCAAGAGATAGAGTTTCTGCGCAATTCATAACCAATTTATTAATTAAGCTATCTGGCAACCAATAAATTGATGATCAGTGGTTTCCCTCAGTAACTGAAGATGCCAAAGGAGACTCTAAAATGTTTCAAATCCCTTCTTAAAGTGAACTTCCTTGAAAAGTGAAAATTAATCATGATTGGTGGAAATTTAGTGAGGAGACAGGCTAAAAGTTTTCAGTTCCTCCTGCTGAGAAGGTAGCTTAATCACAAGATTCATCAGCCTCAAGGCATCTGGGCAAGGGATGTCATCTCTATCAGGATCTCTCTAGCTAGTTTCTCCTTCCTGAACTGGATTGCCTTAAACTCTAATGGAGAGGACCTAGGACAGGGGATTCCTCCTTTGGGCAAATGCACACACAGACTGGATTCTGTTTATACTCTAAATAGAAATTAGGTCTCCCAGTTGGGTGGAGTACCACTCAACAACTCAACTACCCAATTAACAAGCACATGCCTTCAGGGCTAGAAACAAATCTCCATCACCATGCCCCTGACTGACGGACCTTTTTAGGAGATGGATTTTAACAGAAATAAGAGGAAAAAGGGCAGATCACAAATTGATAATTAGTTACTAATCCAAGGTTATTTTCTCTCATATTAAAATATTATATATTTTCTAAAGAGAATAGGCAACTAAATTTAAAGTTTTCTCATTTTTCTAATCAACAATCCTATTTAATAGAGGACAATATTTCTCAACAAGAACAAGAAATGATAGTAGAAAATCAGTCTTAGGTCCCGTTATGCTACCCTTTATTTCCTGTTAGCAGAAGAGTACTATTTGTAGAAGTATGTTTTCTTTGTGTGGTTTTATTTTAATTAGCTTGTTTGTGTTTTTTGTTTGTTTTTGCTTTGTTTGGTTTGTTTGTTTTTAGGCTAGGCTGGAAGTGAATTGGCCACTTATGGGCCCAATCACACTGTTGATCTACACAGACATGTTGAATTGCCCTGTTTCCAACTTCGTCCAATTCATTCTAAGAAAGGGTTATCCAAGAAAGATAGCCTTTTGGCACCCCATAATAGTGTCAGATTTAGTGCAGGTACCCATTTAGCTTGGGCCCTACTGAAGTCCAGAATTTTCAAATTTAACCTATGCATTTCCTTCAATCTCACAAATAGCAAGGACTATAAGCATGGACCACCCTGCTCAGTTTAAGTATGTTTCTAACTGTCCTTTTGGTAACAAACAAACAAACAAACAAACCAAAAAACACTGCCTTGGGGTAGGGGAAGGATTTCAGATAATAAGTGTAATCCTATAGAGTTCCCTGAGAACAAAGAAATGGTTGAAAAAGACTGGCCAAGGACAAGTATCCAGTGAGTATTCTAGTGCATGTCATCCATCTTAGCTTTGCCAAAGCATAAAGAAGAGAGAACAAAGATCAGTCAAAAAGATGACCTCACATGCAGAATAGATATAAGAAAGCCAGTCTCAGGAGAGGGGTAATAGAGATCTAAACTACTGACTTTGTGCCATTGTGCCCAGATGGCAGTTTAAGGTAAGATGAAGAAAGGTCATCCTTGTCACAAAAGACAGAGATGGCTTTAATATTCCACATAAGAGGTTTGCTTTGCACAAACTGCTGAAGTAAAGGAAATAGGAAGATGAAATAAAGTCAGAGACAGAGATGGAGGGGAAAAACAAAACAAAACAAAATAAGACCTTCTAAAGTGTTCTTCTAAAGTGAAAGTGTTCTTCTAAAAATCTTCCAAAGAGGGACTACTCAACATGCTAGAGTCATAGCTAACATTCCTTATATCTTCCTCATACAATATTATAATATTATATATAATACTATATAATATTCCTTATATTTTGCAAATATATCATTTACGCACTCAATTAACAGATAGTTATTAAGCATAAACGATCACCTCTTTCCTTTTCAGAAGTGGTAGTTTGTGGGTATGGAACATTGCATACATAGTCATATTTTTTCAATATGTACCAAGTGGTTTTGCTTAATTTCTCTTTTCTGCTCTTTCTGTTTAAATTCTTTGTTATAAAGAATGGCTTTCTGGGAGGGCAAGGGAGACAGATGCAAGATAAAATATACATCATTTTAAAACAAAAAAAAATTTATTTTAAAGATAGTGCTACTCAAATGCCATTCAGCTCATTTTTCTCTTATTCAGTTCTGGGCCAATTCTTTGATCATCTATAGCTCCTGCCCAATAGGAATCAATAGACTGATACATTGATAAAGATAGCTATAATCCAGTTATTATTATATGGTGAAATTTTCTTCTTTGAATAGGAGCCCAAGTTCATCTTGCTTGTTACTCATAGAAATCAAGTTAACAAACTTTTATTAAGCCTCTACCATGTGCCAGGCACTTTACTAAATACTGCGAACACAAATGCAAGCACAAAGAGAGATAGTTCAGGCCCTCAAAGAGCTTACATTTTATTGGAGGAAGACAACATACAAAAATCAGTGGGAAATAGGTTGAGAGGCAGATAGGAAAGTATCTCAGATGGGGGTAGGTCAGGGCATGGTAGAGAAAGTACCATGAAGAATCAAGAGTAGTTCTTAGAGAGGAATGAAGACGTGGTAGTCCTGTGAAACCTTTTTAAAATAGAAGTTACAGGAGGAATTAACCAAAGCCCACAAGGGTGGAGAATACTTTCATTGTCAGAAATATTCTAGTGGTTAAGTGAATATACAGAGTAAAGAGTTTTTTTTTTTAATATAGCATATTAGAGAAAGTCTTGTAAGAAGTCAATAGTGCAGCCTGGAGAGGAATGAAGATACTTTTTGATGTAATTTGTAGACATTAAGGGTATGGGTTTTTGTTATCCTAGGATGAAGAGATGGAAAGGACCTCAGAGGTCCCCTCACTCAAATCTTTCATTTTACAGATGAGCACTCCCTTCTTTTTTTGAATGTTTGTCTCCTGTGTATTTCTGGGCATCTCTAGTGATAATCACCCTATATTTGATGGGGTTGTGTGACCTGGGCCCCTAAAAGGAAAAGGCCACGTCTGTGAACCCAACCTAGCCCCTGAACTTTCCCACACATTTCAGCAGCTCAGGTCACTGACATTTTGCCTGAGGCATCTGACCCAACCCAGCCCATCTAGATACTGAATAATGTTTTTAACTGCCCTTTCACTGTGGCTCTCAGACCCCTTAACTCCTTTCATGGTCTTCACCTGGTCCTCTCCGGGCTACTTGACCCTCCTTAATCCCATCCAGATCTTCTCACAGTCTTTTTTTGTATGTAAGTATCAGTCTCATCCTCATCAAATTTGCAGATTTACTGGGAATCTCCTTGCCAAGCTGGTGTTACAATAAAATCTAGTTACTTTTACTGAAAGAAAGCTTGAGTGGTTGAATTCTTTCAAAGCAAACTTGCCTTATACCCTTATGTTCTGGGGTTTCCCACACTCCAAACCGCAACATATTGAATCTAACTTTTATGGCATCTGGCTTGATGGGTATATAGTGGCAGTTATACGCCTTTTCCTCCTTTTCAGTTTAGTGACTTTTTGATTAAAGAGCTTCCATGTGCCATGTGCTTACCCTTATTTTGCTTGGTCCCAGAGGGAAGAAATAGTATCAGTGGGTCTAAGCTATAGAATCAGAATGAAATTTATATAAGGAAAAGACATTAGTAACAATTTGAGAGTAAAATGTGCTATCTTGGTGAGATTCAGTAGAAATCTTATCACTAGAGGTCTCCAAGAGAAGACAGCATAATTATTTGTTAGGATTGTTGTACAAGAAATTCCTGATAAGGATGAGTTGGAGTAGACCCATTGGAAAGGACATCCTTTCCAATTCTGAAATTGTCTGCTTTAATAAGAGAGTAAAGAGTCAAAAGAAGAAGAACCCAGCTGTAAAGAACATTGGAGGGTCTCATAGGAAGCAGTCTTTCTTATAATAAGAGAGTAAAGAGTCAAAAGAAGAAGAACCCAGATGTAAAGAACATTGGAGGGTCTCATAGGAAGCAGTCTTTCTTATCTAGGAATCCAAATGGTAAAATTGTTCCTTCCAAAAATCTGTGGTCAGTGAGTCTAGGGTGATGTGGACACTGTTAAATCAGGAAAGAAATCATGAACAAGCACAGGAGGAAAGACTTACTTGCCTTGGGTATACCTCAGAAAGGATCTGTACTCCCACACCTAAATTTAAGAATTACTGAAAAAGGATCCGGAAGTATAAAACACCAGTCTCACCAATTGAATCCATCAACTGTAGTATCAGCACTAACAATATCAAAGGCAAGAATTGCTAAAAATAAATACATAAACAAACAAATAAATACATAAATAAGATTAAAAAAATAAAAAGGGGAAAATAGCAAAGAAATAGTGCTGTCTAGTTCTTCATAATTTATATTAAATATCAGAATGAACTCAGAAGGCCTCATAATTTGTAAATATTTCACTTTAAATTGTTATTAGGCTCACACTAGTTTGTTTGTTTGTTTTTTTTGTTTTACCAGAGAGATTGAGAACTATTTAATGGCATGTTTTAAAACAAATAAGAGAAGTGACAAATAGCTTGGCATCAGAGATATATGACTGAAAAAAGGAGACTTATCATATGGTGAGAGTAAAGGATAATCAATGGTCAACATGTATGATCTATTTGTTCACAAAATTTCAAAAGAAGGTCCCAGAACACTGGGTGTTCTTATTGTGTAGATTTCATGGTAGAAAATGTACAAGAATTGTACAAAATGAACTATGATAGGTGGATTGCAACCTAAATTCATAATTTAAAAACCCACAAAGATAAGATCACATAGATATATAATAAAGCATATTAATGTTTTTTTTTTCCCCGCAAGGGAGTAGGTCAAGTGAAAAAGAAAATGAATTTCCTCTCTAACAAGTTACACTGGAACTTTGAGGAAAAGTGAGAGGTGTTGTGAACAAAAACATCAGTACAAGGCACTATTGAGCCAGGGCCTGGAGTTTTCTGAAGGAAGAAAGGGGCTATCTTTTACATTCCAGGGCTTTCTTTGGGCCCAGGGAATCACTGTGTCTGCTTGACAATACCAAAGCTCTCAGCTCATATGATCAATTCATAGGAGTAGGATGGTGGGAAGGTGGGACAGGGTAGGATACGAGCTGTTAATTTTAGTGACAGCAAGTCAATTCACTTAGAATGATGAATTTGGTACTTTTTAAAAGAGACAGGTTAAGTAGTTTTTTCTTCACATTGAGTAAAACCAAAGAATGGAAGATTTTTTAGTTCAGTAGAGTATTCTCAGCTATGGGCTAAACAACAAAAGGTGAGAATCTCAGGATTCCTGAAAAATAATTGCTGGGGCTGACACTATATTTGGGGTGGAGTGGGGTGGGGGTAATATATTAGATTGAATCCAGATTAGAAACATGTTTTTTCCTTCCTAGAAGAAAAATTATGATTCAATGGCCTTATTTGTTTTCTAAATTCTCGGTGCCTGCAGGTACAACCAGCTAGGAACTGAAAAAGCTGTCAATTATCTGTTGATGGGATTTAAGGAAATGTTGAGAGGGAGAGGGGGAGGGTTATTGAAGAGATAAGGGAGAAGTGGGAAAGAATAGAAATAGGAAAAACAGAGTTTCTAGGCTTAAAATGCAGATGTACATAATGGGGAAGAAAAATTCTGTACACATTGTTTCGATCTGGCAAGTTAATCTAACTCCTTTGGGTCTATGCACTGACTGTAAAGCTGTTCCTTTCAAAATAATAAACAGACTTATTTTACTTGCAGGGTTTATTTCTGACTTCATAACAGTGCATTGTAAAAGTATTAAGATGGGAAAAATAATTTATGATAAGCTGCTTTGTAATGAGTACAAACATCCAATAAGGGATTTTAAACAAATAAAAATAAATACCCTTTGGTGACTAGATGATAAAAATGACAGTGGAATGCAGATATATCCCCCTTGTCAATGCATCTATTTCATATTAAATAGTTTTGATAAAACTGCAATAAATACACAAAGACAATTTTGGATGAGTGCCTTTTTTTTAAACATTTTTTTTCTTCAAATATATTTGCAAAAAATATTTAATGGACAAGCATTTAAAAATGTAATGAAAATCTATATTGCTCATTGAATTGAATATAGATTATTCAAACATTTCCTACCTTGCATACATAATTAACAAAATCATAAAATACAAAGCAAACTGCCTGAAACTTTGTAAACAGCCTCTTCAAAGAAACAAAAATTATACTAAGAAATGCTAACTTAGAAGTTAAAAAAAGGAAAATAGTAATTTCTAGATATTAGCTCCATTTTAGCCTTATTCACATAACTCAGTAAATATTTCTTGAATTTAATTGAACTAAGTAAACAAATTTTGCCTATCTCCACTTTATTCTTACTTAAGAAAATCCTAAAAGAGGATGGGAAGGGTTCTTAGATGGCTACAAACTGTGTGGATTCCATCTATCTTATGAAGAATAAATCACCTTCTTAGCCAATATGTCCTCTTCTGAGTTTTTCTCCTGTAATCCAGGTGCTATTATTATGAAATCTATTTTCTTTCTTTTTTTCTCTCTTTTTATTTAAAGTAGAATGTCAAACTTCTGATTTTGATTTTTCTAGGTGTTGAGGTTGGGATCTGGGCCCCAGAAAGGAAAAACCCTGGAGTTTCCCACAGGGCCATATCTCTGGCATTCACCTGAGGTTATAATTCCATCAACTGGCCTTTCATTGTGGCTACACCCAATCTCCCCTCCATTGTCTTACCTCCCTATGGCCCCAGGCCATTTCCCACCCTTAATCCTAGCTAAGCTCCATTCTCCCTTGTCCATGGGGTCCAGGTCCCAGGAGTTCTGTTCACCCCAGCTTACTGGCCACTCCTAGGTCCCTCCCTCAGGCTTTCTGTATATAAGGTCCACCTTGTCTCTATTAAGATGCTTAGAATCTAGCCAACAGCTTGCTAATGTTCAGAATCCTTAAGAGTCTGCCCAATATGATGGATGTTCTAATAAACCTTGTCTTTGGCTGAAAGGAGGCTTGGGTTGAATTCATTTGGACAGGACCCATGTGTTGTAATTTTGGGGTCCCAGTTCCCCTGAACCCCTACACCACATTATTTGGGATGGATATGAACTGTTACAAGTGTGAGAGACCAGTGGAAATAAAGGTGGCTCTCTCCTTTTCCCACTCCCATCTGGCCTTGCTTTCCAATTTCTCAAGGACCTAGTTCAGCAGCTAATATTCTGGACCTTTCAAAGAATGCTTGCCAACAGAAGTGACCAAATTAAAGGTCAATCTCTGTAACTTAATGATAGTTGGAGAGACTCAACAAAAGCAGTTAGAATTGTGTTTGTTGAGCAATTTGCAGTCACTTGGGTTCATATCCTTAAACTGTTGGAAGCTAATAAGAAAGACAAATTGTATTGACTTTTTGTTCTGCTCCAGTTATTAGTAAACTTATTCAGCAAACACATCCTGAGAATATGGGCATGATTTACCTTATGAGAAAACAATAAAGAGAAACTCTTAGTAAATTGTTGTATAAGAGTATACTGATGTAAATTAGTATGAAAATATATGTATATTTCAAACTGGGGTTATGGACTCCATAAAAGAGACAATAATAATCCTGTATGAAGACACTTGGGCAGTTAGGTGGCTCAGTGGATAGAGTACTGGGCCTGGAGTCAGGAACACCTGAGTTCAAATCTGGTCTCAGACTTTTACTGGCTATGTGACCCTGGGCAAGTCACTTAACTCTGTTTTCCTCAGTTTCCTCATTTATAAAATGAGTTGGAGAAGGAAATGACAAACTACTCCAGCAATTTTGCCAAAAAACCCCAAATGGGGTAATAAACAGTCAGATAAGATTTAAATGAATGAAAGACTAATATACAATTCCCCCCCCAAATCAAAATGAATTAAGATATATAATGAAATATTCTAGTTAAGTGATGATTGTTTTATTTTGTGCAATTATAAATCCTTAGGAAAAGTACTTTTTAGTACCATCAAGCCATAAAAATAGAAGATTGCTAATAAACCATGATTGAAGGAAGATGGAGTAAAAAAACAAAACAAAACAAAACACTTAATATGTGATCCCTGGTAAGTCATTCCACCTGTTGATACAATTTCTGTAAAATGGGCCACAACGAACCTAGAGCAGGCCTCAGAGGACTGAATCACAGGCAGCTGTGGCAGCTTCCAGACTCCTCAATCCATGAAAGCCAAAGACAACTTGGAAGGTCAGTAGGAAAAGTCTGTTTTTGCAGTGAGAGAAGAGCTAGATCAGAACCAGTTCCAGAGCTCAGGCTCCCAGGTGGTGGCTGTGTCCTGAGCTTCCGGCCCACAGACTGAGGGGTAATCAAGTGGCTGATCAGAGGGGGACTGTAGGGATCTCTTTGCTGGTGCTGATGCAGGAATCTCTTGCTTTGCCCATGCTTGGATCTGGGTCACAGTTCTGGGTGGTGGTCCTGGGGTGAGGAGGATTGCTGGCGTGGCAGAGCTTGTAGTGGCAGAACAGAGCAAACCCTCCTCACAGTTCCAAGAGAGTAAAGACTGCTTGTGGCCAGTCACTCAAAGACCAGAGCTCAGGCCAGGAAAAGAGTAAACACCTCAAACCTTATCAAACCACCTTGGAAGAAGTGAAAATTTACAGGTCCCTACAAGTATCTCTGAAAACAGCTATACAAACCCCTGAATCTTGGGACAGCACATTCTCCACATTGGAAGCAGAATTTTACCTTAACAAAGAGTTTAAAACTCAAGTAGTTGGCTGGGATAGTGAGCAAACCTCACAAAAAGAGTCAGACTATATTATCTTACTTTGGTGACAAAGATGATCTAAACATACAACCAGAAGAAGACAACAAAGTCAAAGCTCCCACATCCAAAGCCTCCAAGAAAAATATGAATCAGTCCCAGGCCTTGGAAGAGCTCAAAAGGGATTTTGAGAAGCAAGTAAGAGAAGTAGAGGAAAAACTAGGAAGAGAAATGAAAGTGATACAAGAAAATCATGAAAAACAAGTCAACAGCTTGCTAAAGGAGACCCAAAAAAATGCTGAAGAAAATAACACCTTAAAAAATAGCCTAACCCAAATGGCAAAAGAGGTCCAAAAAGCCAATGAGGAGAAGAATGCCCTAAAAAGCAAAATTGGCCAAATGGAAAAGGAAGTCCAAAAGCTTACTGAAGAAAATACTTCCTTAAAAATTAGAATAGAGCAATTGGAAGATAGTGACTTTATGAGAAATCACGACACAGTAGAACAAATCCAAAAAAATGAAAAATTAGAAAACAATGTGAAATATCTCATTGGAAAAACAACTGACCGGGAAAATAGATTTAGGAGAGAGAATTTAAAAATTATTGGACTATCTGAAAGCCATGAACAACAACAAAAAAAAGAGCCTAGACATCATCTTTCAAGATGCCCTGATATTTTAGAACCAGAGGGCAAAAATAGAAATTGAAAGAATCCATTGAGCTCCCCCTGAAAGAGATCCCCAAAGGAAAACTCCTACGAACATTGTAGCCAAATTCCAGAGTTCCCAGGTCAAGGAGAAAATATTGCAAGCAGCCAGAAAGAAACAATTCAAGTACTGTGGAAACACAATCAGGATAACACAAGATTTAGCAGCTTCTACATTAAGGGACCAGAGAGCATGGAATATAATATTCTGGAGGGCAAAGGAGATAGGATTACAACCAAGAATCACCTACCCAGCAAAACTGAGTATAATCCTTCAGGGGAAAAAATGGTCATTCAGTGAAATAGAGGACTTTCAAGCATTCTTGATGAAAAGACCAGAGCTGAATAGAAAATTTGACTTTCAAATATAAGACTCAAGTGGAACATGAAGAGGTAAACAGGAAAGAGAAATCATAAGAGACTTATTAAGGCTGAACTGTTTACATTCCTGCATGAAAGATGATATTTATAACTCATGAGACCTTTGTCAGTATTACGGTAGCAGGAGGTGAAAAATTATATGTATGGATAGATAGATAGATAGATAGATAGATAGATAGATAGATAGATAGATAGATAGACAGGGCACAGGGTGAGTTGAAGATATAAACAGGTGATATCTGGAGAATAAAATTAAGGAATGAGAGGATTATACTAGGAGAAGGAGAAAGGGAGAGGTAGAATAGGGTATGTTATCTTGCACAAAACAGACAAGAAAAGGTTCTTACAGTGGAGGGGAAACAGGGAAGGTGAGAGGAAATGAGGGAATCTTATTCTCATAGGATTTGGCTTAAGGAGGGAATAACATACACACTCAATTGGGTATGGAAATCTGTCTTACCCTACAGGAAAATAGGGGAGGAAGGGACAAGAGAGCAGGGGGATGAGAGAAAGGGCAGATTGGGAAAGGGTAATCAGAAGGAAGTATTCTGAGGAGGGACAGGGTCAAAAGAAAGAATAGAATAAATTGGGGGTGGGCAGGATACAATTAAGGGAAATAGAGTTAGTTTTTCACAACATGCCTACCATGGAAGTGTTTTGCATAATTGCACATGTATGGCCTGTATTGACTTGCTTGCCTTTTCAATGAGGGTGGGTGGAGTGGGAAGAAGGGAGAAAATTTGGAACCCCAAGTTTTAAAAACACATGTTTAAAAAAATGTTTCTACATGCAACTGGGAAATACGAAATACAGGAAATGAGGTACAGAAAACTATCCTGCCCTACAGGAAAATAGAAGGGGAAGGGGATAAGAGAAGGGGGGAGAGATAGAAGGGAGGCCAGACTAGGGGAAGGGATATTCAGAATGCATGCCGTCTTGGGGTGAGGAGAGGGACAAGATGAGGTGAAAATATGGAATTCAAAATCTTGTGGAAGTAAATGTTGAAAACTAAAAATAAACAAATTTATATATATACCATATAAGACATGGTGGAAGGTTTATGAATGAGAATCAATAGAGAGAAATAAATTTGCCTTGCAATGATAGTGCACCACAGACCTCCTAGAAAGAAAAATCTTAGAAGATTAGCACAATAGTATAACCAAGGTTTCCCTCACCCCAATCTTAGTGAAGTATTATGATGTTTAAAAAGTACAAGAGATATTGTTTTTGGGTAATTGGTCATTTTATTAATAATGCTAGCATTTTAACAAAAGAGGCCAGTGATGCTCTCAAATGCCAAAGACCCTCAAAGCAGAGGGTTTAGGGCTTATACAAACTTGTAAAGGTGGGTGACCTAGAGGGTAGCAATCAACTCTGAGTGGTTAACAAATACTGAGAGAGAATGACTGTTACAAGGAAAGGCTGGACATATTTTAATGAACTTTGATTATGTCATTTACCTCTAAATTACCTCCAGCCTTGGGCAATCTAATCCAAGAATTTATTCCCACCCAAGGCTGAGTAGCACATAATGGACAGGAATTCACCCTAGATTAGACTCCTTGTAAGGTTGGGCAGTGATGTCTCTCCAAGACTGAAGAAGGTTAATGCAATCTTATTATCAGTAATGTCCTTCAAGAGACTGAACTTTGAAATGAAGACTAGAAAAATGGGGAATTTGAAATCTCCCCAAATCATTGATATTTATAATTATTACTCTCACAAATTGAAGTTTAAAATTATCCAGACATCTGATAAAGTTTTCTCTTTACCAAAAGCAGGGCAGCTGATTTCAAAATGTAGAAGAGGCTAAAATGAAAAAAAAAATCTATTCTGGGATAGATTTTCAACAAGGAATTTATTGCATGAGTTGCAATGATGGGAACCTTGTGAAAATGTTATTATTAATTCTTGGAATTTTTTGTAAAGATTGAAAGTGAGACATAGTTTGACATACACACTAAATTTTGGGAGAGTAGATTTAAAATTTTTCAGAAAGGATAAGAAGGATTAAAAAAAAATGACCTCCTACTCTATAAGGGTGATCATGATTGGAAGATATTACTTCTTTGTCTTCGTTTCTTAAGATTGGCAGCTTTTCTCAAGGGTCAGTTCAATCATCATTTCCTAAATATGGAAAACTTTTTTCCTCTCAGTTATTAGTTTGCTGCATCCCTTTTCCTGATTAATTTAGTAACCCATGGCCCAGGGACATCTCTTACAGAGTCTTGATTCATCCTGGGGACAACTTCTCTTGCCTTTTCTAGTTAGTAATGCCTATACACCAGAGCAGAACTCCAGGTAAATTCTCTTAAACTATGCTAAGACATAGTTCATGTCAA
This sequence comes from Phascolarctos cinereus, assembly GCF_003287225.1. Lineage (NCBI taxonomy): Eukaryota > Metazoa > Chordata > Mammalia > Diprotodontia > Phascolarctidae > Phascolarctos > Phascolarctos cinereus. The sequence goes on along the minus strand of NW_027555847.1, from coordinate 526,082,888 downwards.
AGGCCTCCATCAAAAGGAATAATTGGGTACTTTCTTGCATGCAATGTACAAAAATGAACATGAGGTTAAGGAAAGCTATATTTTTTTCTTTCTAGCATAAAAAAAGTGCTTAAAATACAAACACAAGCATGTATTAATGAACACTAAAACATTAAACAAAAACCCATTAAAACAGTTTATCCCCTCTAAAGAAGAGGTTCTTAACTTGGGATTCCTGGAGAGATTTCTAAGTGGTCAGTGAACTTTAATATTTTTACATATATATTTCAGCAAAACTGTTTTTCCTTTGTAAATTATCTAGTTCATTTATTTAGTTAGCATTTAATTAACATTATTCTTAAAAGGAAGGAGTAGTCTTCATCAGACTGCCAAAGAATTTGATGACATGCATTCAAAGAAAAATGTGCCTATAAGATAAATGATACTTTTAGGACTGCTGAAAAGATATTTTACTTTCATTTTAGGCCTGCCCTACCTGAGTGATTAATGAGGACGGTTTAGATCTCTAGTTCCCCCTGCCATGGCTTTTTGGCTCCTTCAGCTTCAAGGTGATTCTAATTACAGTCAACTCCTCCAAGAAGAAGTATAGCTGTGGAAGACACCTCCATTTGGGCAGCTGACACTGAATCTCAACTCTAGTAACTTTTGAATTTGTGAGGTAAATGAAATGTCCAGTTTTTAGAATTACAGGTTGCTGGTCCCAGACTTATTAGATTCAGGGAAGAAAACAAAATCAGAAGAAACCAGAGATCTAGGCTCACCTGGGCAAACACATTCTCACTGCCATATGCTATTGATGAGATTTAGAGGTTAGGGGATGCTAGGATCCCAAAATCACAATATGTGGGTCCTGTCCAAAAGAATTCGACCCAAGCCTTCTTTCAACCAAAGAAAAGGCTTATTAACGATCTGCCATATTAACCAGACTCTTAAGGAATCTGAGAATCTATGAGCTATTGGCTAGATTCTAGAGCACCTTAACAGAGACAACATGGATCTTATACACAGGAAGATTGTAGGAGGGATCTAGGAATGGTCAAGTAGTTTGGGGTGACTGGAAAAGGGGTCTAAAGAAGATCTGAACAGGAGTGGCCAGTAAGCTGAGGTGAACAAAACACCTGGGACCTGGACCTCTTGGCCAAGAAAGAGTGGAGCCTAGCTAGGATTAAGGGTAGGAAATGACTGGGGGCCATAGGGAGATAAGACAATGGAGGACTAGGCTAGTTTAAGGATAATAGAATATGGGGATTGGGTGTAGCCACAATGAAAGGCTGTTGATGAGATTATAGCCTTAGGCAAAGGCCAGAGATTTGGCCATGTGGGAAAGTCCAGGGTTTTTCCTTTTTGGGTTCTAGTTCCCATCCTTATCACCATCACTATGATATTTGATTTGCCATTACCCATGGAGTGATTTGGGGGAGGTATATTCTTCTACTTGTTGGAATGCCACAGGATGGGCTACATGAGTCCTAAGTGAAACATACAAACTAGAAACATTTTTGTTTTTTAACCTATTGAATGGGTAGTTCTTCCTGGATTAGTCATCTTTGATAGGACTCCAGTTGTAGGAAACTGTGAGGTGGAAAAGTCTGGAATGTGAGGAACAGAGAGCCAAGAGAGAAGTGGGAGGAAGACAAAGGTTCAGGTAATACCTCTGACTTATACTGATTATGTGATACTAGGCAAATCACTTAAGTTCTCATTGAACAAAACCTGCATTATTGAAGGGAGTTTCCTTGTGTAGGAGCTCCTTTTCTCAATGCAGTCCTATGTCTAGGTTTAGCAGTTCAGGAGTCCTGAGACCCCAATATCACAACACGTGGGTCTTGCCCAAAAGACTTAAAGAGAACATCCATTATATTGGGCAGACTCTTAAGGAGTCTGAACATTAGTAAGCTATTGGTTAGATTTTAAGAATCTAAGCAGTGGCTAGATTACGAGAATCCCAGCAGTGGTTAAATTATAAGAATCCCAGCAGTGGCTAGATTATAAGAATATCAGCAGTGGCTAGATTATAAGAATCCAAGCAGTGGCTACATTGTAAGAATCTAAGAATCTTAATGGAGATAAGATGGACCTTATATACAGAAAGACTGTCAGAGGGATCTAGGAGTGGCCAAGTTGTCTATGAGTTAACAGAATTCCAGGGACCTGGACCACATGACCAAGGGAGAATGGAGAAGTGGCCTGTGGCCATAGGGAGGTCCACAATGAAAGGCCAATTGATAGGATTATAGCCTTAGGAGAACACCAGAGATTTGGCCTTGTGGGAAAGTCTGAGGTTTTTTCCTTTTGGGGGGTCTAGATCCTGTGCTTAATAAATAATTGTGGATGAATGAATGACAGTAAAACACTTACAATGTCTAGTTGAGGTAAGACTTTAATAAAATTATATTTCAGTCAAGACATAATGTTACAGTAAGTGACTGCTCTTAGATCCTTTCTATTTTGATGAGGGAGTAGTAAAGAGAACCATGGATCAATCAGCCAAGATGATAGAGAAAGAGGGTACTTGTGACAGGAGACAGAAGATATAATCTAGACTTCTTGGCCCTACATATTTACTGTTGTTGTTCAGTTGTGTCTGATTCTTCATGACCCAGTGGACCATATAGTCCATGGGATTTTCTTGGCAAAGATACTGGAGCATTTTGCCATTTCCTTCTCCAGTGGATTAAGTGATTTGCCCAGGGTCACTAAGCTAGTAACTATCTGAGGAAACATTTGAACTCAGATCTTCCTGACTCCAGGCCCAGCACTCTATCTACTGAGCCACCTAGCTGCCTCAGCCTTATATATTTCAATTTAATAAATATTGTTAACTAGGAAGGGCACTGTTTTTCTTTAACCAAGCGAGACATAATAGGTGCTAATTTTTGTTATGTAGATGTATGTGCAGATATCACTACTGTTGTACGATTTTCAAAAGTGTGTGAAAGGTGCTTGTTGTTTGCATATAAAGAAGCCCTTCCCCCCATTCTCTTTAATAATACAAGATTAAAAAAATGTACATTTGAATTTTGCATATGCTTAGAATGTCAGTCAACATGCATTTATAAAACACTTCTGTCAGACTATGTGGTAATGCAAAGATAAATGAAAAGTCAAAAATATAGTCTTTGTACCAAGGAGGTCACATTCTAATAGAGGAGACAACTAGCAAAAAGCTGTGTGTGTGTGTTTATAAAGAGAGCATATGTAGTCCTTAAAGTGTAAGAATACTGAAAACTGGGAACATAAGGCCAAATTGTAAAAAAGGCTCAAATATCAAAGACAGAATATTATTATGTTTAATTGAGGTAAAAAGGAGTCATTAGAGTTTTGGAGGGAGTTTGGGGGTGATAATGTGGTCAAAATGTGTAGAAAGGGCATTGGACTGGAAAAACACTTGAGGAAGAAAGAAGTTAAGCCTTGTCCAGAGTCATATAGCTAGTAAATATCTGAGACAGAATTTGAACTTAGGTCTTCCTGTCTCCTCCAAGTTTAACACTTAAGGAGAATGCCTTCTGAAACAGAGTTAGTTGGGCCATAGATCCACAGAGGAATGGAGCTCAGAGGTCCTCTAGTTCTACCCATCCATTTAATGGAGGAGGGAACTGAGATCCATAGTAATGAAATGACTTCCCCAAGATCACACACATTTTTAACATCAGAGGTTCAATTTGAATTCAAGTCCTCAAACTCCAGAGTTTGTGGATTTATCTTTGTACCATATCAAACACTCATAGAAATTCAGAAATCTGACTTTTTATAGATGATAGAAAGAAGCTCAGAGAGAGTTATTGCCTTACATAGTATCACAGCTAGATAATGATACAGCAAGGCTGGATCTGAGATATGCTAATGCCCAGTAGGGGGTGACTTTCAATAGTATTTGTTAGAATGTATGAGACTCACAAAGCACCACACCACAAAGTGCCTCTCAAAATCAAGGCCTTCTTGTAGAAACACAGACTGTAACCAATTGATGAATGAATTGTACTTTAAAAGTCAGGTTGTTGTTTGCTTGTTTGGAGGTTTGAAACTTTTCCTATGTATGTGTTTTTAGGAATGGAAGTTGGGTTCTCAGACTAGACATAATGCTAATATTCATGGCTTACTTTTATACATTGCTTCAAGGTTGGCAAAACCTTTTCCATACATTTTTATTTGATCCTCACAACAGCCTTGTGAAGTAAATAAGTTATGGTAAGTCAGAAGTAGAATTCTAAATGCTGGACCATCCATGTGTGACAATAGTTCATCATTTCTAAAGGAAATATGGGGGATGACAATTTGGGTTATCAGGAGCACAAATGTTTCTCTTGCTACAGTATCAGTGGTGACTTCCCCACCTTCAGAAAACAGAAAGTGATCTCCATGGTTTGGAGGAGGGGCACTAGAGGTTGAGGTAACAAGACTTTGAGAAGTAGACAGGGTAAGCCCTTCTATTGGTGCAAAATTCTGGAGGCACTTCCTATTCCAAATCAGCTTCCTTCCCCCACTTTTTCTTTCCTTCATATATGACTTATCTGTTTCCCTTTAAATTGCAACTACCTCTTTGCCTCCAACTAGTATTCGCTTCCTTCCTTGTCTCTCTATAGAACAGAACTACAGAACTGCACATAGATTTTGTGAAGTTTACTAGGGCATTTTGCCATTTGTAAAAATAAAATAAAAGATGAAAAAAATTAAGAAGCATGAAACCCTTTCCCATGTGCCTTCACTCTGTTATTGGTTTTGCTTTCTCTAACACAAAGTCACACTTAGGAAGGGTAATGATGGATTTTTGTAAAGAAAAGACTGGTAATTGATAAAATTCAGCAATTTTGTTCCTGATAGAAATGTATAATAAAGGCAGACTTGTGAATATGGGAAGAACAGTCTGTGGGCATATGTTATCAAAGATCTTCTACCCCTCGGGAGAAGTAAGCAGCATCATATTGTACTTTAGGGACTGCTGAACAATATTCTATTAATCTATGCATACTTGTCTATGTCCTATGCATGTACCTAGACACGTGTAGTAAATATGATTGTCCCTTCACACATGTGCCATAGTCACATATGCTTCTTTTGTGTCTTCTAATACCGCTTCTGTTAAGGGGTCCCTTGAACTTTTGTTTTTGAGTTGCCATATTTTCCAGAAACACTTTTCAGAGCATGCAAAAGGCCCTGAATATGTCAAGGAGGAAGCCTTCCCCCAACAGCTGTGTGTCCTTGGAAGTTAAGATAGGCACCAGACAATTTGCGCTAAGCTTGTGCAACTGGGACCCATGTAAATAAGGCCACCATTCTATCTTCATAGTCTAGAAGTTCCCAAGGGAAAAGAATGCAGCTTTTGCTATCACCTTGATCCTCCCCTTTGGGAGGAGTTTTGTCTTTTTCCCACCTTTACTACACTTTTCTCCCTCTCATACCATGCCCCTTTAAGTGGAGATTTGGGTTATCTCTTCTTTCCTTTATCTTGATGTTATATAAATGCAAACTTCTGTATGGATTGTGAACTCTGGGTTCCACACGCAAGTTCGTTTCTCTTGTAATTAATCTAGTTTTCATAGAAGTTTTGTGAAGCTGTGATTGCCTGTTTGACACTCCCATACCCCATCTTTGTGCCATTTGTATGTGTGTCTTCACTGAAAACTTCCTGGTGGCACATGTTATCTGCATGTAGCTAGTTTTTGATAGAAAACTATAAAGCATTCTTAAGCCCTTGCCATGTGCTTCAGCTACTGTGCCAAGCATTGTTTATACAAACACAAATAAGCAAAGTAAAACTTGCCTTCAGGGAGCTTAAATTTTAATGGGGGAAGACAACATATAAATTGGAACTGGAAAGGGGTCAGGGTATGTGAACTACACAGTAGGCTCTACAGGGGAAAGGAATTACTTCAAATTCTGGTTCCAGGCATTCCACTAGTGATGTGATAACATAGGGAAGAATTACATCTCACCACTTTCAGCTCTACTACATACAGAGACTATTCTGAGTTAAGGCTAGAAGCATAGTTTTTGTATAGGTGTTTACAGCCTGGGAGGTTGGTGGTGGAGGTGGAGAAGGCAGTGTTAGTAGAAAATAAAGTATAGGGAGAGAAGTAGGAGAGAAATACCAACTAAAGTCAATGAGAAGAGAATGAAAATGCCAGTAGCTGTTAACTACTGGTAGAGAAAATAATGCAAGGTGGTATTTTGTATGTAAAGAATTTAGTTTATAAACTGGGCAGAGTGCCTATCCTTACCTGGAAGTATATATGTCACACAGTATCTAATTTTTCTTGCCTTCTCACCTGTTTAGCACTATGTAAAAAAGGATTACACTATAATCTCTGAAAGCAAACAGATATTTCTTTATTTTTCTCATGTTATTCACTGAAATAGGCAAACTCTTTGAAGCTTAACTAAAATATACTATAGGCTTAGAGAAAACTAAATGCATACTATATATCAAATGGTACTTTAGTCTACTTTTGTATTTTCAGGATGCTGTTTCCAAGTTATATCAATATATTTATTAGTTTACTTATGAATTAGAAAGGTAATCATAAAGTTTCACCCACATATATACACATATAAGAAAGAAGTTCTTTCTTATGGATAGAGATATCACCAGATTTACATGATTATAAATCTCATTCAAGATTTGTCTTCCTTTCTTCCACAGCAGTTTGCTTAAGTTGTTGTGGATATTATCATGAAAATATCCAGTAGATACAGTCAGAGTTGAATTACAGAAAATAAATTGGTATTGATAGCAAAAGTGAAGAGGAATTAAGAAGCCTGGCTCAAAGCTTAAAAACTAAGATCTAAGATCATGGCAACTGGTCTCATCACTTCCTGGCAAATAGAGGGAGAACAAATGCAAGCAGTGTCAGAGTTTATATTCTTGGGCTCAAAGATCACTGCAGATAGAGACTACAGCCATGAAACTAAAAGACACTTAATCCTTGGAAGAACAGCTATGGCAAATCAGGTCAGCATACTAAAAAGCAGATATCACCTTGCCAACAAAGGTCCATGTAGTCAAAGCTATGCTTTTACCAGTAGCAGTGTATGGCTGTGACAGTTGGGCTATAAAGAAAGCTGAGCACTGCAGAATTGACATTTTGAATTGTTGTGCTGGAGAAGGCTTTTGAGACTATCTTAGACAGCATGGAGAACAAATCAGTCAATACTAAAATAAGTTAATTCAGACTATTCACTGGAAGGTCAATTACTTAAGCTGAAGCTTAAATACTTTGGCCACATAATGAGAAGACAGATTCACTGGAAAAGACACTGATCTTAGGAAAGATTGAAGGAAAAAGGAAAAGGGGATGGCAGAGGATGAGGTTGGTTCTATGATAGTATCAGAGTCGGTTTCTATGACAGTATCATAGAAACAATGAATATGAACTTCGATAGACTTAGAGAGATAGTGTTCTAATGGTCCCTGGGGTCACAAAGCATATGACAGAATTGAATGACTGAACAGCAACAACTGATGATGAGGAGGAGGAGGAGGAAGTAGAGAGCAATAGTATAATATATTATTATAATAATTTGGCTTGAAAAGTGTATGTATGTGTGTGCATATGTATGTTTGTGTGTGTTTTGGATCTTGAAGCATTCCCAGATCATGTAACATGGAAAAACTCTGAAAGACTTATCTTGGGCATCCAGATTACCTAATATGGAAGAACTCCACATCCTTTACCACATGAATGGGTTTAGCCTCCTTTGATTAGATGCATAACAGGAATAGGATACATTTAAAAACTGGCCAAACTAAGATAATCTCTCACTTTTCTGATCTCTTGCCTGAGCCTTCTTACCTGCTGTGCATAAAGGGTAAAGATCACATTTTGCCCACAGGGCAGGTACCATGGACTGAACCAACGATAGGGGAGAAACTTCACCCTGTCTTTCACTCTTTTAATCTGGCTAGAGAAATGGTCCTGGGACTACTTTGTTTCTGTTCTATTTAGTTTGTCTTTCTCAGTTTCAGGTGTCAGGCAATATTTACCCCTGGACTCATCAAACCTGGAAATCCTCACTATGGCAACCCTGAAACCAGAATTCCAGCTGGGATATTGCAACCAGTAAGCCCAGAAAGAAAACCCGCAGAAGCCATGGTGCCTAGGATTTCAGCCCAAGGGAGACTTTGGACATGGAACTAGAACTTGTAATTCTACCTTTTGAAGTAAATATTTCTTTGTAAAAGTTAATCAAACAGAGGCTAAATAGAACTGTTGTGCAGGGGGTCAACTCCTATAATTAATGGGACACCATCAATGGGAGCTTGAGCCATTTGCAGAGAGCCCAGACAACCCTAATTTCCTTAAAGGTAGTAGAGAACCCTCAGGGAGGTGTGAAATGTTGCAAACCTGGCCTTAAAGGTAGTGAGGATTACGGTAATATTATATATATTTATATGTTGTGTACATATGTACATATAGCAACATGCATACATATACATATATAATCACATTTTATAAAGAAACTTCTCTTTCTAGGAGTTTATAAGTTGAAAGTTTATTTGGTAGGGGGATAGAATCATGCTTTTTCTATGATATTTAGGATCATTTTCCAGAAGGAACTCTCTGACCATGTTTCCTCTTTCTTCTTTTTCTTTCACTATGTAGCTTCTCACATAGTATAAGCAAGTGGAAATATAGTATGTCCTAAAGTTAAGAAACCAGAGTTCTAATATTTTCTACTAACAAGCTGTATAATTGATTTTAAATAAATTATTTACTGTCTCTGTGACTCAGTATCATCATTAGCATGGTGCAGTTCAGAAGTACTGGTTTTAGAGTCAGGACAACTTTGATTCAAATCCAACCTCCAACATTTACTAGCTGATACTTCTCTGGACCTCAAATTGTTTTCATATATAAAATGGAAATAATAACATATTTAGTACCTACCCTGCAGCGGTATTGGGAGGCTGAAATGAGGTAAACTTTCAGTTCTTCCTGACTCCAGGCCCAACACTATCCATTGACCATTATCTACATACCAGAAAGGTTGGCAAAGATAACTCATATTTAGTTCATTCGTCTTCAGTTCCTCACTCACCATTCTTGTCCCACAACATCTTCATATTTGCCTCCTTTCCATTCATACTACCTTATTTAGGGCCTCATCTTGTCTTGCTTTGATGATTTCAAAAACTCATTTGACGTCCCTGCCTCAAATCTCTCCCCTCTCCAATCTTCACTCAATACTTCTGTCAAATTATTTTCCCTAAACACAAATTGTGATGATGCTCCGTAGCTCCCCATTTCCTATAAGAAAACTTCAAAGCAGAGATACAACATCCACTTTGTGTATCCCATGTAAAGTCATAATCTGGTTTCAACTTACTTTTTTGGCCTAATTATACAATATTCCCGTGCATATACTCTATACTTTAGGCAAATTGACCTTCTTGCTATTCTTACACATGATGTTCAATCTCCCACTTTCATGTCTTTGTACAGATTTCTCTCATTTCTGGAATGCTTTCCTTAATCATTTGTGCTTTAAAGAACTGTTTACTTTCTCCTTAAAACAACCTTTCCTGATGCCCCACATACTACTTGCTAATACCCTAAAAGAAGCTATATTACATGTATAATACTAATGCATAGATGTACATATGTACACATAAGCTTATGCATGTATGTGAAAAATACATATTTTTTGTAATATATGCAGTATTTCCACGTGAGGTATGCCTACGGAGACTTCCATAAGCTCCAGGATAAAGGATATAGTTATATAACACCTTGTATCGGTGCATGTTTTTTTTTTCCTACCAATAGAACATAAATTCCTTAAGAGAAGATCTCAAATTACTAATTGATTATTAAATATTTCAAATTAGGTGTCTCAGAGACAACCCAAACTCATCATATACAGACAAACTACTCCCCTGTTTCAAACTTACCTACTTTTCAAAGGTATTACCATACTTCCACTCTCCCAGGTCCATGACCTCAGCATTACCTTCAGTTCCTCACACTACTTCATGCTTCCTTGGTCACCCTCACACACTTATCACTTGCCAAATCTTCCCAGTTTTTGCATTCAAAACATCTCTCCATGACATCTAACCCCTTCTCTCCACTTACACAACAGCTACTTTTCTGGCTATCATCACCTTTTACTCGGATTATTGCAATGGCCACTTAATTGATCTTCTTGCCTCAAAGCTGTCTCCGTCCAGCTCATCCTATGTACTGCTACCAAAATAATTTTGTTACATAGTTCTCACCATCCAAATGATCTCCACAATTAAATCCATAGGCTTTCTCTTGCCTCTAGAATAAAATACGAAATGCTCTTTAGCTTTTAAAGTTCTACACAACCTGACTTCAGTCAAGTATTACCTACCCTCCCATACTGTGATTCAGACAAACAAGCCTCTCTGTTCCTCACACAAAATACTTCCACCTCCCATCTTTGTACAATTGTTGTAATTGTCTCCCATGCCTGGAATGGATACCTTCCTTACATTTCCTTAATAGAACACTTTTGTTAAGATGCAGTTCAAGCACCATCTTCTATTTGAAACCTTTTCAGCACCCTTCTCCAACTGCTATTATACTCTCTCCCAAACTGCCTTATATTTACTTTGCATATATTTGTGATTGTTCACTTTTTATTTATGTCACATGCATTTACACATATATAAGTTCCCTCTGCTAGAAAGTAAATTTTTTTTTTACATTTAGGTAATGACATATATCTTCTTTTATCACAAGCAACAAGCCCAGTACACGGCCAATAGAAGGTGTTTATGCTTGTTAATTGATTGTTTTTCTTATTGTTACTGTTATTATTATCTCTGTGGCTCCAGTATTTAGCACAGTGTCTGTCCTGTAGTAGGAGCTTAATAAATTCTTATAGAATAAATTGGATGATAGGTTACATATATAACATGTTTTAATGCTTACTACTTGTATGGCTATGAGCAAATTACTCAACCTTTTTATGAACCTAAATTTCCTCATTTGTAACATGAAGGAAATGGAATTGGTGGCCTCTAAGGTCTCTCCTTACCATAGATCTGTGGTCATAAATTAAAAGCATCGCATCATAGAAATAGGGATTAGGGTGTAAGCAATTTATTGTGAATAAATGATCTAGCTAACTACTTTGTTCTTTTATTATTCAAGTGTTAAGAATTAGTATGGGATTCAAAACATTATTTTGTATATATTTGCTTGTCAAGTCAAGATTAGCTTAATATCTACATCCCAAAGAGTTTCATCTATACCGCAGTATTGCAAACTATGAAGATACTTTTCTTGGCCATGACAGGAGTTTTCGAAATATTTTTCATATTTGTAGAGATAGTCATTTTCTTAGTAAGCACTTACTAAGTGATCTGTTTACAGAAAAGTAGGAAATGAGATACCCTGAAATCAGATGCATAGTGAAAGGCTCCCATCTAGTGGAGAAAGCAAAAAACTTACAATGTTCTCAGAACTGAAAATGAGCAGAAAAACTTAATTGGTATGGTAAGTGATTGATAGGAGTAGTCACATCTTGAGTGCTCCATCTCATATTGATGGCGAAAGGTGCAGGGGAAAGCAGAGAATGATGTCCATCTCTTTTTCAAAATTGCACCAGTACCATTACTGCTTTAAGAAAAAAAAAATCAGATTCATCTGACTCAACTAAAGCACCCACATTTCTGTTTGTTATAACACTTTGAATGATGATAGTAGAACTTTCTAGCCTATAAGGTGTGATTTTATTTTTTTCTTTCTTTCTTCACTTTTTTTTTTTAGAAAAGTTTGTTGTTGTTCAGTTGTTTTTAACTCTTCATGACCTCATTTGGGGTTTTCTTGGCAAAGATACTGGAGTGCTTTAACATTTCCTTCTCCAGTTCATTTTACAGATGAGGAAACTGAGGCAAACAAGGTTAAGTGGCATGCCCAGTGTCACACAACTAGTAAGTGTCTGAGACTATATTCAAACTCAGGAAGACGTGTTTTCTTGACTCCAGGCCTAGCGTTCTATTCACTGTACCACCCAGCTGCCTTTAGAAAAGTGCATCTCATTATTTCTCTTCCACTTCACATTTCCTGAAAGAAGTTGACTGATATTTAGTTTTTTTATGTGAACCTTTCTGTCCCACTTTTCATCTGTATCTTATTAAGATGGCTAAAGAATTTACCAAAAGACAGAGTTTGTCATCATGCCCAAATAGCTCACTTTTCCATGTTAATTTTGGCTGTCTTTCGTAAAATGAGTCAGCTCAGTGTTTGAGTTTGCTCTGGGGAGTGCTATGTCTTTCTTTCTTTCTTTCTTTCTTTCTTTCTTTCTTTCTTTCTTTCTTTCTTTCTTTCTTTCTTTCTTTCTTTCTTTCTTTCGTGTTTTTTTCTTTCGTCTTTTTTTCTTTCTGTCTTTCTGTCTTTCTTTCCTTCTTGGCAATTGGGGTTAAGTGACTTGCCCAGGGTCACACAGCTAGTAAGTGTCAAGTGTTTGGTATGAGGCTGGATTTAAACTCAGGTCCTCCTGACTTCAGGATTGGTGCTGTATCCACTGCGCCACCTACCTGCCCCTTATGTCATTATTTCAGAGAAAACATAGGATTTTAGGTTATTTATTCAAAAAACCTCTCCAAAAATTAAATATTTTTTTGCGTATACACGTCTATATACATATTCAGTATCTCTATAGATATGCACATATAGATGTATATGCACACAGATATTAGGGCTATATGTCTGCATGTATATTGTACCACATGCACAAATTTATTAATATATGCTTATGCACATATGAATTCATATATGTGTATAGAATTCATATATTTAAAAGATATACCCATATGCATGTGTATGTGCATATGCACACACACACACACACACACACACACATACACACACACAAGTATCAAGGTTATTTCAGGATTTAATGTCAGAAATTCGTCCAGGGCATACAAATTGAGATCCTAAGTACGTAGGCCATGTTATGGGTGAGGAGAATCCAACCTCACATTCAAAGAATACACAAAGTGACCAAATCAATGAGGAAGTGAATAAACTACAACATTCTCTTTTCAATAAAACTATTTAAATTAATATTTAGTCTTAATGAATAATGTCTTTTTTAAAAATTGTTTAATTTTTAGCACAATTTTTATCACAAAGCCAATAACTTTATCTTGATGCAGAAGCAACCCTGTATTCTCAAAGACTTTGGCAACTTCTAGAACTTGGCAGCTAAGCACTACTATCTTGGATTGCCTTCAGATACTGTAATAGACACAGACTGTTTCTGTTTTCTGAGAATCAGCTTAATTTACTACAGTAGCTTATAAATATTAAGTTAGCCACTTACTGATTAATCTTTCAGCCATGGCAAGCCACGAAATAGACAAAAATATACAACAGCTTTCAGTTCCCTGGGCCTCCATCTACTTATGCAATCGTGGTGATGGAGACTTGAACAAGGGGGTTTTCTGAGAACCGTGGAATTAGGCCATTTTTAACAATAATTTAAATCTTTGGTGTTCTAAATACGAGATCCTTGTCCAGTGATACTTGAATTATGTCTTATTGGAGTAACCAAATTATATCAATATTTTTGTCCTTGTTATAACTGAAGCTAGAAGAGAAAAGGAAATTTTGGTATAATGGAAAGTTGACGCACAGATCCATCCTCCTGGTACAGCCTGGTAGACTTGCTTTTATAGGGTTAAATGGACACTGACCGATGAGGGCCTAGTTCTCATAGTTAGATCTTTGTCTGCTTCCAAACTATCTGGTAGGATTTGGGCCATATTCTCTGAATCAGGGACAAGAGCCATCCGTTATACATCATTAGGTTCTTCCACAAGCAGGTTCACAAAAGTCCTGGCTGAACTGACAATAGGCAAAATTTATCATGCATGTTCCTAGGACCAGACCCTTATTGATCATTTGACCAGTCCTCAGTTTCACTCATCCAAAGGCAATAAGAAACACCATTTCGTGGGATATTTATTAGTATTTTAGTGATAGGCATATATAATGTGTAACAAGATTGCTGTGAAGAGAATTGTAACTTTTACTTCAATATCTTTCACCAAGAATGAGGAAGTACAGAAATCCAACAAAATACTTTATTAGGTCCTCCAAATTAAATAACATGTGCTCTGCAATCAAGTAACTTCAATATAGGAATGAGTCTTATGGAAAGATAGTGAGAAATATATTGGAAAATATGACGGAAATAAAAGCCAAAATTAAGTTGATGGTAAACATTTTATTCAAGATCTCTGCACATGATAAGCATTATTGTTTTTGTTTCCTTTTGTATATGCAGTTTTGTTTTATTTAGTTTTGTTTTGCTTTTGCAGAAGAGTGCCTGGACCTACTGCAATTTTCTTGGTATGGGGAATACTTACTGTGAAAGTTCCCTCTACTAATGTTGACTGGCAACTCATTTGTAACATAATCTTAGAGAACCACCTGGGATACTAAGAGGTTAAGTGACTAGTTCCTCATTACAGTTATTTTTTCCCTGAGCAGGACCCGACTTAAGGTCTTCCTGACTTCAAAGTCAACTTTTATTCACTATACCTTCCCATCTCACAAAATACTGTCATATCAAAAAAAGATTGTTTTTTTTTAATTAGGAATATCTTTTATTTAGTATTTTATTTTTCCCAAGTTACACGTAAAAAGTTTGAGTTCCAAATTCTTTCCCTTCCTCCATCTCCATGATCCCTCTATTAGAAGGCAAGCAATTCAAAATAGGTTATACATGTGTAGTCATGCAAAACATTTCCACAATAATCATGTTGTGAAAGAAAACATAAACCAAAAACAAACCAACAGGAAAAATGAAGAAAGTAAAAAAATAACATATGCTTCAATCTGTATTCAGACACCATCATTTTTTCTTTTTTTCCTGCGTAGGTGAATAACATTTTTCATTCTAAGTTCTTCAGAGATGTCTTGGATTGTTGTATTGCAGAGAACAGCCGAGTCATTTGCAACTGATCATCTTGCATGTTGCTGTTACTTTGTACACAGTATGTTTCACTGTGCATCAGCTCATGTAAGACTTTTCAGGTTTTTCTGAGTGCATCCTTATAGAACAATAGTATTCTATCATAGACAACATTTTCTTCAGTCACCCCCCAGTTGATAGGCATCCCCTCAATTTCCAATTCTTTGCTCCCAGAAAAAGGTGCTATACATATTTTTATACATATGGGTCCTTTTAATTTTGTTTTGTTTTTAAACTTTTTTCTTTTTTTCTTTTTTTGGTGATATAGACCTAGTAGTGGTATTGCTAGGTCAAAGGGTATGCATGGTTTTATAGCCTTTTGGGCATAGTTCCAAATTTCTCTACAGTATGGTTGAATCAATTTACAATTACACCAATAATGCATTAATGTGTCATTTTTCCCACATCCCCTCCATCATCCATCATTTTCCTTTTCTGTCCTTTTAGTCAATCTGATACATATGAAGTAGCACCTCAGAATTATTTTAATTTTAATTTCTCCAATCATTAGTAAGTTCGAATATCTTTTTCATATGGCCATAGATAGCTTTGATTACTTTATTTAAAAACTATTCAAATCTTTTGATCATTTATCAATTGGGAATAACTCTTATTTTTATAAATTTGACTCGGTTCTCTATATGTTGAGAAATGAGGCCTTTATTGCTTCAAATTTTTTTCATAATTACTGTTGTTAACTGTATTTCCCTCCCTTCTATCCTCCCATTTATTCTATTTTCTCTTTCTCCTTTTACCCTGTCCCTCCTCAAGTGTTTTGCTTCTGACTACTCCCTCCCCCAATCTGCCCTCTCTTCTATCACATGATTCCCTTCTCTTAACCCCTTCACCTCCTACTTTCCTGTAGGGTAAGAGAAATTTCTATACCCAATGAAGTATGTATGTTATTCCCTCACTAATCCAAATTCTGATGAGTAGGATTCCCTCATTCCCCCTCTTCTCCTCTACTGTAAAAACTTTTTCTTGCCTTTGTTATGGGAGATAACTTACCCCATTCTACCTCTCCCTTTCCTTTTCTCCCAGTACATTCCTATCTCATATCTTTATTTTATTTTTTTTAGATATCATCTCTTCATATTCAACTCACACCTGTGCCCTCTGTCTATATATATATTCCTTCTAACTGCCCGAACAATGACAAAGTTCTTATGAGTTACAAACATCATTTTCCCATGTAGGAATATAAACAGTTTGACCTTATTAATTCCATTATAATTTCACTTTCTTTTTTACCTTTTTATGTTTGTCTTGAGTCTTGTATTTGAAAGTCAAATTTTCTATTCATCTCTGGTCTTTTCATCAAGAATGTTTGAAAGTCCTCTATTTCATTGAATGTCTATTTTCCCCCTGAAGGATTATATTCAGTTTTACTTGATATGTGATTCTTGGTTTTCATCCTAGCTCCTTTCACCTCCAGAATATCATATTCCAAGCCCTCTATCCTTTAATGTAGAAGCTGTGAAATCTTGTGTTATCTGGGCCTCACAATACTTGAATTGCTTCTTCCTGTCTGCTTGCAATATTTTCTCCTTGACCTGGGAAATCTGGAATTTGTCTATAATATTTCTGGGATTTTTCACTTTGGTATCTCTTTGAGGAGGTGATCAGTGGATTCTTCCAATTTCTCTTCCACCCTCTGGTTCTGGAATATCATCATAATAATAATTTCTTAAAAGAATAATGATGTGATCATGGCTCTCAGGTAGTCCAATAATTTTTTTTAAATATAAATTTATTTATTTTTAGTTTTCAACATTCACTTTCACAAGTTTTTGAGTTCCAAAGTTTTGCCCCATCTCCCCCCCCCCCCCCAGATGGCATGCATTCTGAATATCCCTTTCCCTAGTCTGTCCTCTCTTCTGTCATTCCCCCCCTTCTCTTACCCCCTTCCCTTTCTATTTTTCTGTAGGGCAGGATAAACTTCTATACCCCATCTCCTGTATTTCTTATTTCCCAGTAGCATGTGAAAACATTTTTTAAACATATGTTTTTAAAACTTTAGGTTTCAAATTTTCTCTCTTCTCCCTCCCCACCCACCCTCATTGAAAAGGCAAGCAACTCAATATAGGTTGTACATGTGCAGTTATGCAAAACACTTCCATAGTAGACATGTTGTGAAAAACTAACTCTATTTCCCTTAATCCTATCCTGCCCTCCATTTATTCTATTCTTTCTTTTGACCCTGTCCCTCCTCAGAAGTATTTACTTCTGATTACCCCTTTCCCAATCTGCCCTCCTCTCTATCATCCCCCTCTCTTGTCCCCTTCTCCCCCTATTTTCCTGTAGGGTAAGACAGATTTCCATACCCAATTGAATGTGTATGTTATTCCCTCCTTAAGCCAAATCCTATGAGAATAAGATTCACTCATTCCCTCTCACCTTCCCCTGTTTCCCCTCCACTGTAAGAGACTTTTCTTTTCTGTTTTTTGTGAGATAATTTACCCCATTCTACCTCTCCCTTTCTTCTTCTCTAGTATAATCCTCTCTCATCCCTTAATTTTATTCTCCAGATATGACCCCTTAATCTTCAACTCACCCTGTGCCCTCTATCTATCTATCTACATATACATACATATAATTTTTTTCCTCCAACTACCCTAATACTGACAAAGGTCTCATGAGTTATAAATATCATCTTTCCATGCAGGAATGTAAACAGTTCAATCTTAATAAGTCTCTTATGATTTCTCTTTCCTGTTTACCTCTTCATGTTCCACTTGAGTCCTGTATTTGAAAGTCAAATTTTCTATTCAGCTCTTCTTTTCAAGAATGCTTGAAAGTCCTCTATTTCACTGAATGACCATTTTTTCCCCTGAAGGATTATACTCAGTTTTGCTGGGTAGGTGATTCTTGGTTGTAATCCTATCTCCTTTGCCCTCCGGAATATTATATTCCATGCCCTGGTCCTTTAATGTAGAAGCTGCTAAATCTTGTGTTATCCTGATTGTGTTTCCACAGTACTTGAATTGTTTCCTTCTGGCAGCTTGTAATATTTTCTCCTTGACCTGGGAACTCTGGAATTTGGCTATATATTCCTAGGAGTTTTCCTTTGGGGATCTCTTTCAGGAGGAGATCTGTGGATTCTTTCAATTTCTATTTTGCCCTCTGGTTCTAATATATCAGGGCAGTTTTCCTTGATAATTTCTTGAAAGATGATGTCTAGGCTCTTTTTTTGATCATGGCTTTCAGATAGTCCAATAATTTTTAAATTCTCTCTCCTGGATCTATTTTCCAGGTCAGTTGTTTTTCCAATGAGATATTTCACATTGTTTTCTAATTTTTCATTCTTTTGGATTTGTTTTACAGTGTCTTGATTTCTCATAAAGTCACTAGCTTCCAATTGCTCTATTCTAATTTTTAAGGAAGTATTTTCTTCAGTAATCTTTTGGACTTCCTTTTCCATTTGGCCAATTTTTCTTTTAGGGCATTTTTCTCCTCATTGGCTTTTTGGACCTCTTTTGCCGTTTGGGTTAGGCTATTTTTCAAGGTGTTATTTTCTTCAGTATTTTTTTGGGTCTCCTTTAGCAAGCTGTTGACTTGTTTTTCATGATTTTCTTGCATCACTCTCATTTCTCTTCCCAGTTTTTCCTCTACTTCCCTTACTTGCTTCTCAAAATCCCTTTTGAGCTCTTCCAAGGCCTGGGACTGATTCATTTTTCTTGGAGGCTTTGGATGTAGGAGCTTTGACTTTGTTGTCTTCTTCTGGTTGTATATTTTGATCTTCTTTTTCACCAAAGTAAGATAATATAGTCTGACTCTTTTTGCACTGCTTGCTCATGATCCAGCCAATTACTTGAGTTTTAAACTCTTTGTTAAGGTAAGAGTCTGCTTCCAATGTGGAGATGTACTGTCCCAAGCTTCAGGGGTTTGTATAGCTGTTTTCAGAGATACTTGTAGGGACCTGTAAATTTTCAGTTCTTCCAAGGTGGTATGATAAGGGGCAGGTGTTTACTCCTTTCCTGGCCTGTGACCACAAGTACTCCTTTCTGTCCTGTAACTGTGAGGAGGGTTCTCTCCACAGCCACTACAAGCTACTCCACACCAGCACTCCTCCTCATCCCAGCACTGCCGCCCAGAACTATGACCCAGATCCAAACACGGGCAAAGCAAGAGATTCCTGCCTCAGCACTGGCAAAGAGATCCCTGCAATCCCTCTCTGATCAGCCACTGGATTCCCCCTCAGTCTGTGGGCCGGAAGCTCGGGAAGCAGCTGCCCCCCCCGGGCCGCTCTTGGGGAATGGAGTTGAAACCCCTCCTTCCTCTCTGAGCACCACAGAAACAGACTTTTCCCACTGACCTTGTAAGTTGTCTTTGGCATTTTTGGATTGAGGAGTCTGGAAACCTCCACAGCTGCCTGAGATTCAGTCCTCTGAGGCCTGCTCCAGCTTTGCTGCGGCCTGCGCTCCCAGCCTGGCGCATACACCTTTCTGATCAATCATCCAGTTGTCTTGGGTGGAAATGTGTTTCACTCTGTCTTTTTGTGGGTTCTGCTGCTTCAGAATGTGTTTAGAGCCATTTTTTATGAGTATTTGGAGGGGTTTGGGGGAGAACTCAAGAAAGTCACTGCTTTCACTCTGCCATCTTGGCTCCACCCCCTAGTCCAATAATTTTTAAATTATCTCTCCTGGATCCATTTTCCAGGTAAGCTTTTTTTTTTCCCCCAATAAGATATTTCAAATTCTCTTCTATTTTTTCTTCATTCTTTTGGTTTTATTTTTTTTATTTCTTGATTTCTCATAAGGTCATTAGTTTGCATTTGCTCAATTCTAATGTTTAAGGAATTACTTTCTTCGGTGAAGTTTTGTACTTACTTTCCCATTTGGCCAATTCTACTTTTTAAGGAACTCCCCTCCCTCCTTTGGTGAATTTTTGTACCTCCTTTTCCATTTGGTCAGTTCTGCTTTTTAAGGCATTCTTCTTCTCATTGGGTTTTTGTACCTCTTTTACCACTTGACCTACTCTCTTTTCTAAGGTGTTGTTTTCTTCAGTATTTTTTTTGTCTCCTTTGCCAAGATGTTGACTCATTTTTCCTGATTTTCTTGGGTCACTCTTATTTCTCTTCTGTTTTTCTACTTTTCTTGTTTGATTATCAAAATCTTTTTTGAGTTCTTCCAAGGCCTGAGACCAGTTTCTGTCTATATCTATCTATCTATCTATCTATCTATCTATCTATCTATCTATCTATCTATCTATGTGTGTGTGTCTTTGGATGTAGGAGATTTGACTTTGTTATCTTCTTTTTAGTGTATGTTTTGATCTTCCTTGTCACCACAGTAACTTTCTATTGTCAGATTTTTTTTTCCTGGTGTTTGATCATTTTCCCACCCTATTACTTGACTTTAGCTATTTGTTAAAGGAGGTTCTGCTTCCAGGGTGGAGGGCACACTGTCCCAAGCTTCAGGGGTTTTGTGCAGCTATTTTCAGGGATACTTCCAGGGACCTATAAGTTTTTAGTTCTTCCAAGGTGGTATGATCTAAGAAGTGTTTACTCCTCTCCTGGCTGGTGCTCTGGTCTGTGAGTGACAACAGACACTCTTTTCTGCCCTGGAGCTGTGAGGAAAGACCTCATTCCACTGTGGCCATAGGCTCTGCTGTGCTAGTACTCCTTCTCAAACTGGCACTGACACCCAGTCCTGTGACCTGGATCTAAGGTCAAAGCAGCAGAGTCCTGCCTTAGTGCTAGCAAAGAGATCTCTGCAATCTCCTTCTGACTAGTTGTTCAACCCCTTACCAAAACAAAACAAAAAATAAACAAAGAAATAAATAAAAGATCTATAGGAATTTCCAGTATAAATTATCTAGTCACCTTCTTTGTATCCAAGGCAATTAGGTTCTAACATTGCAATCCACAGCATCCCATGACAAGTTAGAAATGACACTAAAGAAATCAAAGTCTGAAGAAGGAACTGGACTAGATCAAATATATACAAAGGAGGTTCTAACTGGAGATGACCCAATTTTGAGCACACTGAGAGGTTAGTTTTCAGGAGGGGAGGGCAATAAATGGTTGGAAAAAGTCATGTGTATTATATTTACAGCAAAGATGGCAAATCAAGAAAGCATCAGTAACAATAAATCTATATGCCTAAATTGCCCATTCAATACATTTATATTTTTGGAAAAATACCTATTCAGATATCAAGGTGATCTTTAATGATGGTCTGAGGTAGAAACAATAAAGGCTTTGCAAACAACATTCTATAGAAAATCTCATCTTTAATGTCAGACTATTGACTGAAATGTGTAAATTACATCCCAGATTATTTTTATTGAGTCTTTTAACCAGAAGGTGGCATTACATGACAATGTTGAGAGACATGTGCAAAACAAAAATCAAAGGAAGAGGCCCTAATTCTCTGTCCTATCTTATCCCTCCTTCAATTTCAGAAGTTTAGGGCATAGCTGCTCTGTCCAAATCACATTGTTCTTCTCCCACTAGACATAGCTCTTAGTCATCACACACAACCCAAAGACCACACTTGAGGAGAAAACAATGAATGAGTGGGTAAGGGAGACAACATAGCTCATATGCACCTGTATCCCTAACCAGAAAATCATGGCTACCTGGCTCACAACTTTATCCTGAATTTTAAAAATGAATGAATAAAACCCAGATCCATCTTAAATTCTACTTTTAAGAAGTTTATAAAAAAGTAATTTTTTTTTTTTGGTAAGGCAATTGGGGTTAAGTGACTTGCCCAGAGTTACACAGCTAGTGAGTGTTATACATTTGAGGCCAGATTTGAACTCAGGTCCTCCTGACTTCAGGGCTGGTGCTCTAACCACTGTACCACCTAGCTGCCCCTAAAAAAGTTATTAAAAAATCAAACTAAACAATTATCTCTTTTTCAGGGACAAGAGGTGAGGTGGTAAACTAGCACTTTGAAGTGTTTCAAACTTCTGTTCTATTTAGTTCTGAAGTTTTCAAACTATTCTCTGGATTCCTCCATTGCTATATCTCTACACAAATTAATATTATGATATGAATCACAGAGAAGAATTGTCTCATCATAGTTTTATATAAAACAAAATCAAGAAAGAGAAATATCCATTTTTAATTTTTAAAAAATCTATTTATTTTGTGATATAAACATACATACAATTGTGTGCATGTATGTGTGTGTGTGTGCATCTTCTGTGTGTATCCTCTTCTTCCTCTTTTTTTTGCATTTAGTAGTATTTATTTTTTCCCAATTATGCTAAATGATGTTTTCAGCATTCATTTTTGTAAGATTTTGAATACCAAATTTTTCTTCCTCCCTCTTTTCCCTTCCCCCCAAGACAAAAAGCAATCTGACATAGAAGATACATGTACAATCATATTTAATATATTTCCACATTAGTCATGTTGTGAAAGAAGAATCAGAAGAAAAGGAAAAAAAAACACAAGAAAGAAAACAAACAAACAAAAGAAGTATGGTTCAATCTGAATTCAGACTCCATAGTTCTTTCTCTGGATGTGGATAACATTTTCCATCATGTGTCTTTTGGAATTGTTTTAGATCATTGTATTGCTGAGAAGAGTTAAGTCTGTCATAGTTGATCATCTCACAATGTTGCTGTTACTGTGTACAATATTCTTCTGCATCTGCTTACTTCACTAAGCATCCATTCACTGGGGTCATTTCAGGTTTTTCTGAAATCTTCCTGCTCATCATTTCTTATAGAATAATAGTATTCCATTACATTCATATGCTACAACTTGTTTAGCCATTCTCCAATCGATGGGCATCCCCTCAGTTTCCAAATCTTTGCCACTACAAAAAAACTGCTATAAATATTTTTTGTGCAAAGAGTTCCTCCCCCCACTTCTTTTTGGATGTCTTTGGGATAGACCTAGCAGTGGTATTATTGCTGGATCAAAGGGTATGCAAAGTTTTATAGTCCTTTGGGTGTAGTTCCAAATTGTTCTCCATAATGATTGGAACAGTTCACAACTCCACCAACAATGCATTAATGTTCCAATTTTCCCACATCTTCTCTAACATTTATCATTTTCTTTTTCTGTCATATTAGCCAATCTGATAGGTATGAGGTGGTACCTCACAGAACTATTTTAATTTGCATGTCACTAATCAATATCACTATATATAGCTTTAATTTCTTCATCTGAAACCTGCTTGTTTATATCCTTTGACCATTTATCAATTGGAGGAAATAGAAATATCTTAAAGAAATAATGCAACATGGTTTTCTCTGAATCTCTTTCCCTGAACCAGGCTGTTTATTCTTAAACTGTTATCATTACTAAGGCAGATTGAAAGAAAAGTTGGGGCTGAGTTGTATATGATTAGGTGATTCTGAAAATTGTATAGGAAAATGTTAAAAGGAGAAATTATCTCATAAAAAATGGGGCATGAAAGGAAGAACTAATACAAAGGAAGCAGGTGGGGGCAGGGAGGGCTCACAATATTGGAACCCTACTCTCCTCTGGGTTGAAGAGGAAACAACTTATACATCTGAAGAGGATTAGAAGTCTTCTGAACTTCTTGAAAGGTGAGAAAACTGGAGAATAAGGTGGGGGAAGAATTTTGTGAAGGGTGTACAGATTAAGATTGGGAGGGTGGGGTAAATAGATAACTTTTAGAGGGGTGAGTAAAATAAGGAAGAAGAGGGTAAAGAGAGAAGATAAGGTTAACTGATAGGGTGAAAATAGAGGCTGAAAAAGAAAATAATGACTAAAAAAAGGTGGAGGGAAATTCACAAATAATAATTATAACTTTAAATATGAATGGGATAAACTCATCCATAAAATGAAAAGGGATAGGAGAATGAATTAAAAATCAGAATCCAACAATATGCTATTTACAATGAATGAAAGATACATGTGGAATTAAAATGGAGGGCTGGAATAAAATCTATTATGCTTCAGCTGATGCAAAAAAAAAAAGAAGCAGGGGTAGGAATTAGGATCTCAGACAAAGTTATGGCTAAAATAGTTTAATTAAAAAAGATAAACAGTTTAACTACGGTACCATAGATGATGAAACAATAGCAATACTGAATCTCTGTGTCCCAAATACTATAGCATTTAAATTTTTAAGAGAAAAGTTAATTGAATAACAGATGTTGATGGATAACAATACTGTAATAGTAGGAGACATTAATTTTTCTCTCTCAGGTAAACCTTACAAAAAATAAATAAGAAAGAACTTAAGGAAATAATAGAACTTTAGGAAAACTAGATATGATAAATATGTGCAGAAAATTGAATGGAAAGAGAAATAAATTTTTCTTAGTAGTTCATGGTACATTTAAAAAGATTGATGATATATTAGTACATAAAATTTTTATAGTTAAAAACAGAAAAGTAAATATATTACAAGTATCATTTTCAGATCATAATGCAATGAAATTATAATTAATAAGGGACCAAGGAAACATATATTAAAAACTAATTGTAGATTAAACAACCTAATCTTAAGGAATGAGTGGGTTAAAGAACAATTGATAGAAACAATGAATAATTTCATTAAAGAGAATGACAATATTGAGACAACATAAGTAAAGCAATGGGATACAGCAAAAGCAGTGATTAGAGGGAAATGTTTATCTCTAACTGCTCACATCAATAAAATACAGAAAAAGGAGGCTAATTAATTGGATATACTATTGAAAAGAACTACAGAAAGAACAAATTAAAAATCTCCAATGACATACTAAACTGGAAATCCTAAAAGTTAAAGATGAGATTAATAAAAATAAGGGAAAAAAAGAATTAATAAATAAAGTTAGGAGTTGGTTTTATAAAAAAAAAACAAAAGAGATGAACAATTGGCTATTTAAAAAAAAAAGAGAGACAGAAGAAAACCAAACCATCAGTATTAAAAATGAAAGGGGTTAATATATCACCATCAAAGTTGAAATTAAACATTTATAAAGAATTATTTTGCCCAATGATATGCCAATAAATTCAATGATTTAAGTGAAATGGAAGCATATTTGCAAAAATATAAATTGCCTAGACTAAGAGAAAAGAAAATGGAATATCTAAATAGACCCATTTTAGAAAAAAGAAATTGAACAGGCTATAAATGAGCTTCCTAAGAGAAAAATACTAGGACTAAATTAATTTATGAGTGAATTCTATCAAATATTTAAAGATCAACTAATTCCAATATTAAATAAATTATTTGGAATAATAGGTAAAGATGGGATTCTACCAAATTCCTTTTATGAAACAAATATGATACTGATATCTAAACCAGAAAGAGCAAAAACAGAAAAAAAATTATAGAACAATTTTATTAATGAATATGAATGCAAAAATCATAAATAAAATATTGCAAAATTATACATTATTGTCAAGTGGGAGTTACACTGACAATGCAGAGAAGGTTTATTATAAGGAAAACTATGAACATAATAATTACATCAATAACAAAAGTTTAAAAAATCATATGGTTACATGAATAGATGTAGAAAAGGCTTGTCATAAAGTTCAACACTCATTTTTATTACAAAAAAAACCATTTAAACGTATTGGTATAAGTGGGCTTTTCCTTAAATTGTTAAAAAAATTGTCTAGAATCATCAGTAAATGTTATTTGTAATGGGGATAAACTAGAGTCCTTCTTTTAAGATCAGGTGTGAAACAAGACTGCCCATTGTCACCAGTGTTATTCAATATTTTATTGGAAATCCTAGCAATAGCAATAAGAGAAGAAAAAAAGAAATTGAAGGAATCAGAACAAAGAATGAAGTGACAAAACTATTCCTTTTTGCAGACAATTTGATAATATACTTGGAAAATCACAAATACATAACTAGTTAATTGAAACAATTATTTTAGCAAAATAGCAGAATATAAAGTAAATCCACATCAATATTCCTATAGGTCACAAACAAAACTCTGCAAGAAGAGGTAGTAAAAAATGTCCCATTTAAATAAACCCTAGACAGCATGAAATACCTGGGAGTACACCTGCCAAAATAAACCCAAGAAATATATGTTAAAAAGTTATTAAAAAAACTTTTTATACAAATAAAATGAAATTTAAATAATTGGAGAGCTATTAATTGTTAATGGGTAGACAGGGCCAATATAATAAAAATGACATTTTTATCCAAACTAATTTATATATTCAGTGCAATGCTAATTAAATTACCATTTTTTCCTTTTACTAAATTAGAAAATATAAT
The DNA here is from genome assembly GCF_003287225.1 of Phascolarctos cinereus. Lineage (NCBI taxonomy): Eukaryota > Metazoa > Chordata > Mammalia > Diprotodontia > Phascolarctidae > Phascolarctos > Phascolarctos cinereus. Next base: position 526,056,776 of record NW_027555847.1, on the reverse strand, counting down.
AACAAAATTCATTTGGAAAAACTAAAGTGAAGAATATCAAAAGAAATATTAGGGGGGAAAGCATAAAGGAAGGAAGTTTAGCAGTACCAGATCTTAAATTTTATTATAAGGCAGTAATTATCAAAACTATCTGGTACTGGCTAATAAATAGAAAGGTAATTGAATAGATCAGACGTACAACTTTCAGCAGAAAATAAGCATAATATTGTATTTGACAAGTGTAAAGACTTCAGATTTTGGAATAAGAATTCATTATTTGGTAAAAATTGTTGGGAAAATTGGAAAGCAGTATGGCAGAAACTGGGCATGGACTAATATCTCACACTATTTACCACAGTAAAGTCAAAATGGATACATTGACCTAGATGTAAAGAGAGATATTACAAGAAAATTAGAACATGGAACATATTACTTATCAAACATGGATAGGTGAACAATTTATGAATAAACTAGAGTTAGAGCAAACTTAGCTGTAAAATGGATAATTTTGATTAAATTAAATTGAAAAGGTTTTGTACAAATAAAAGAAATATAGCCAAGATTAGAAGGAAAGCAGAAAATTTTTTGGGGGGATTCTATATAGAGTTTTATCTTATATTTCAAATATATAAAAATTTTTGTCAAATCTATAAAAATATAAGTCATTCCCCAATTAATAAATGGTCAAATCACATGAACAGGCAATTTTCCAATGAAGAAATCAAAATAATTTATAGTCATAAAAATTCTATAATTATTGATTAGAGAAATGCAGATTAAAAGAACCTTGAGATATCATTTTACCAGATGGGCTAAAATGATAGGAAAGGAAAGTGACAAATGTTGGAGAGGATGAGGAAAAATTGGGACATTAATTTATCATTGATAAAACTGTAAAATGATCCAATTATTTTGGAGAGCAATCTGGAATTATGTCCACAGAGTTATTAAACTACCTATACCCTCTGACCCATCAATACCACTACTTGGTCTATTTCAAAAGATGATTAGGGAAAAAGGAAAAGAACCTATATGTTCTAAAATGTTTATAGCACTTCTCTTTGTGGTGGCAAATAACTGGAAATTGCAGGGATGCCCATGATTTGGGTAATGGCTGAACAAGTGAGGCATATGATTATGATGGAATATTATTATCCTATAAGAAATGATAAGCTCAATGATTTTAGAAAAAAAAATGGAAAGACCTGCAGGAAGTAGTGAAAAGTAAAATAAGAACCAAGAAAACATTGTGTACAGTAACAGCTATATTGTTTTAAGAATGACTTAGAGTGAAAAAAGTCATTTTGTCTGTTATAAATACCGAAATTAGTTATAAAGGACATATGAAGAAAAATTATATCTACATGCAGAAAAATAACTGATAAATGGAAGTATGTGCGGAATAATTTTACATATATGTACCTATTTGTGTCTAATGAAGTCATCCCTAGTGTGGGGGGAGGGAAAAGAAAGAGGAAAAAAGAAAAAAAGAAATTAACATATAATTTTGCTGTATATTTGAAAGGAATAGCAAGTTTTACATAGCAGATTTGCAGTTTCACACACAATCATTTTTATTGTACTGTGTTATGGAAAGTTTTTTTTTATTCCATAAATTAAAAATGAAATTAGAAAAGAAGAGAATTGCTCAAGAGCCCTTTAGTCAGTCGAGAGTTTCATCCAGGCAAAAGTGCAAGCATTATCTGTCTGACACAGATGAACATAGATCAGAACAAGAAAAAACTATAAACTTTGTCTTTGCCTATATACTTTATGGGCATTAGAACTACTTAGTTTAAGTGAATTTATATTGGAGAACTATATTAAAACTGTAGCATTAAACTACAAAATGTTTACAGCTATCACAAGGCCCCAGAATCTTTCCTTGCCTGCAGGTTGTCTAAATACAGGATTACTTCATTTATTTACTTAAAAGTCATTACTTCATTAAAAACAGAATTCTTATTTAAAGATTCTCCTCCAATAAAACATTGTCATGTGAGTATTTTGTACATAGATTGTATTAATAGATGTGGAATTATGGGGGCAGCTAGATGGTGCATGCAGTGAATAAAGCATAGGCCCTGGAGTCAGGAGGACCTCAGTTTAAATCTGGCCTCATACACAAAACACTCACTAGCTGTGTGACTCTGGGTAACTCACTTAACCCCAATTGGCTCACAAAAAAAAAAACATGTGGAATTATGCATCCTCGTAGTAAAATCTTATTTCTTGAGAGTAAGGACAGTCTTCCTTTAGTATTTGTATTCCTCCATGCCTAGCACAGCACTAAGAGCACAGTATTTGTTCACTAGTGAGTTGATATATAAAAGTCATAAAGTTCCATGAAAGATGCAAATACAGAGATAACTCTTTGATTATAAATATCAAAAATATTTGAAAAAAATGCTTTCAAAAGGTATATGCTAATTTCAAAGGTATCTGGTAACTTTATTGTATATTTGAAAGGAACAGCAAGTTGTAAATAGTAGATTTACAGTTTTATATGCAATCATCTTTTTATTGTACTATGTTATGGAAATGCTTGTTTTATTCCATAAATTTAAAAAAAAAACGTATCTGCTACTGTTATAGAATATGTCTAGTGTAGATTCCAAATGGAAGAGATATTTCCTAAAGATAATTAGATCCTTTAGATGCTCCTGTTCAATTTTGACAGTGTTTCAATTACATCTAGCCCAAGGATATTATAAACCCTAAATGAAATTCATAGTTACCCTGTAGAGTTCTTAATGAATATCAAGTCAAGAAAAATCAAACTGATAAAGAATTCACTTCCCCCATATCATGGCATATAATTGGAAGAATAACCCAAGAGTTGTTGATCACTACATATAATTTGGAAGGAATTGGGCCTAGAATTGAACAAAATGTGGAGGCAGGCTGGAATCCATTTCTCAAAGATATCAAACCCACTATCGGGACCAAATTCAGCCAAAAATACTACTGTGTAGGGTCCAAGCCAGTTTATAGTTGAATTAGGAAATGTTTCACAAAATAAATAAAAATATAGTATAACATAGATAATGTTAATTTGTGGTTTCCAAGTTTATATGTGGCCCACAAGAATCCCTTTCTATTTGCATAGACACCACTGATTTAGACAATTACGTGACTCTTTTAATGACCTCAAAGTCTTCACCGAAACACACATCCTTTTTCATTCCACTTTTCTTCCATCAATGGTATATGACTGACTATAAATCATGGTATTTCTCAGTCTCTGAAGAATTAAAGTCTAAGGTCAGGAATGGAAATAATTAGAAAGACATGGAGCGGATGCAAGTTAGATCCAGCATATTGCCATCACAGAATTGTTCAGGACAAGGAAATGTCAAACATATCATGACAGAGTTATATAAATAGAAAAGGATATGAATTGGTAATATAGCAAGAATAAGAGATAACAAATGGGTGGTATATGTTTACATTGTATCCGTACAATTTCAGGAGATTTAGAGAAAGGCCCCCAGGATATTCAGTGGACTCCCTTTGAAGGATTTACTGGAAGATATACACAAGAGTTTATATAAGATGAAAGGCTTCAGATGAAGCACCATCTGTACCTCTGGAGCAAATAAGCCCCTCATTAAGGTCACAGATCCATTTAGGAAATTGGTTTGTAAGTGACCTATAAAGTAGACTTGGGGAACATCACTTAGTTAAATGAATGAAAAATGTACAAATGTCCATTTCATTTGTGAGAAGGAAAGTGAGATTTATGACCAGGTTTTTATCCTAGTTTTCAAATTTAGTAATATTGAGTGAATTGACAGAAAATATAAAGATTTATATTAAGAATTTGCTATGCTATGACTGCAATGTGGGGACATTGAGAAAAATAAGAAGGTTTTATGGGGGAAAAAAACACACCAAAACCATGAAATACAAATTATTCCCTGGCCCAGTGGATTCTCCGTAACCTTTTGACTTTAAAGGAAAGACAAAAATTCATCCTGAAGGGTAATTATTTGGAGGATGTGGGAGGAGAAGATGATTGGATACAATATTCGTGCCTTTTCAACCATAACGATGGCATTGCTAAAGTGATAGCAATAAAGATTTTGAACCGTGACAGGCATTTCTGTCTCTGCTTGTAGAATATTACTGGTTCCTCCTTCAAATGTACTTCACATAAACCTAAAGATTGTTCAGAATACATTTGAGATGGAACTGACATTCTCATGTACAGACATTTAGTCCTTCAAAAGCACTTTCAATTATTTTTTTTCTTAAATTTTAAGAACAGAACTCCCAGTAATAATAAAGTTAGCTTTGTTCCTGAATGCTTACTGCTTGTTATTATGGCATTTTTTGGACATGTTTAAAATTTTTAAAAATGATTTCTTTTTCTAATTGAGTCTGCTAATCTAGGAAGAAATAAGTATTTCAGACTATCTAACAACATAACTTTCTAGTTTTATGTCCTTGTCACCTTGAGCAGAGCAAATGTATTTTCCTGCTCAGAAATCCAATTGGGAAATTCATCAGGGAGGTCATTGAAAGCTGTAAAGCCTATAAGCTGAGGAGCAATGTACTCTGGTTTGTTGTTCAGTTGTTTCTGACTCTTTGTGACCTCATTTGGGGTTTTCTTGGCAAAGATACTGGAGTGGTTTGCCATTTCCTTCTCCAGCTCACTTTACAGATGAGGAAATTAAGGTAAAGAAGATTAAGTGACTTACCTAGGGTCACACAGCTAAGTGTCTGCGGCCAGATTTGAACTCATGAAGATAACTCTTCCTGATTCCAGGTCTAGCACTCCATCTGTTGCACAACCTAGATGCCCATCATGAAGAAATGCAAAAACTAAAAAGCTTTAAAAGGGAGTACAAGGAAGAATTCATTTTTTTCTGTGTTATTTTGTCTCATTATTTTTTGTAGCCTAGAACAATTAACTACACTTTTTATCCTGGTTGTTTTTTCTGATTGGATAAAATTCACAGTGGTATACTTCATGCTTCAAAACACCCTTGTCATCTTTCAAAGAAACATCACAAATTTCTTGTTTGCCTGACGCAGACAAATCAGAAATAGTAATTAGGTCACATAAGGCAGTTTCTCAATAACACATTTTCAGCACTTATTTTTGAAGTCATATGCTAAATGAATTACAAGACAGGCTTCAAAAGAGAGAGTAAGTATGAATTTTCTCCTATGTGGCCCCCTCTGAATAAGGGAAAGAGGAACCTGCAAAACTGGCAACTTCTGTGTTTATTGATTTGCTGTCTTTTATAATTTTATGGCATCATTCTCTGATGATAGTAATATTTTTTCACAACAAGCTTGAACAGAGTATTACCTATATTGTCTTTTCAAGAAGAGCTAATTCTTGTAAAATCAGTTGATGTTTAAATATATACATATATAGTACGTATATGTGTGTGTGTGTATACATATATATATATATATATATATATATATATATATATATATAAACTTTTTTTGAAGAGCAAAACACACTTTGATGCTAATAATACTGAGATCAGATGATCAAACTTAAGGCCTTTGAACAACTTCCTTCTCTCTCAGCCTTATTCCCCATGATTTATCTATGTTTTTTTATATACACACACATACAAGTATATATACATACGTATATAATATATGTATATGTTTGTATGTATATGTATGTGTGTATATAAACACACACTTCTATATGCATATTATATATACTTACACATACATATATATGTACAACACCTAATTTTTTGGTCTTATAGAAAGACTAGTTATAGAATTTTAGATTTAGAGCTGGAATCAACCTTAGATAGTTTCTAATCTAATCCCCTCATTTTCCAAATGAAACAAAATAAAACAATCCCGGAGACCATAGATGTTAAGCAATTTACCCAAGGTCACACAGGTGATACTAAATTAAGTCCAAGACAAGGTTTGAATCCAGGCCCTCTGACTCCATATTCAGAATACCGTATTATCTACATACTCCATGTACTCTTTAATGGTTCAATGTCTCCATGGAAAAAAGGTCTTCTGAACTCTCATGCTTATTTCACCTGCTTATTTCTTCCTTCTTTAATATTTTATCACTGACTTAAATGAAGTGGCATGCTTATCCAGTTCACAGATGAAACGGAAATAAAGGAAAGGGGATGGGAACAAGAATTTACTATGTAGCTATTATGTGCTGGGAACTGTGCTAAGTGATTTACAGATTTTTATCTCCCTTGATCCTTACAAAAACCCTGGGAGGTGGGTGTTATTATTATCCCCATTTTATAGGTGAGGAAACTGAGACAGGCAAAGATTAAGGGACCTGTTCCAGGTCATATGGCTAGTAAACAATTGAAGCTGGATTTGAACTCAGATCTTCCTTATTTCAAGCCCAGTGGTCTCTCTACCAAATCACATAACTGTTTCAATTTTTTTTTTGAAACAAGGCTTGAAACTAGATAGAACATAATCAGTAGCAGAGTCAGAGTTAACAAAGATTTTTAGGATAAGATTTTGTATAAAATCTAATAAGATTAAATTTAATAGCAATAAATACAACACTTGAATATAAAAATAAACTTTTTGTGTTAGGGAAAGAAAAAAAACTTGACTGAAAGTTGATGTGAGAAGAAAAAAATGATTTTGGCAAATAATTTAATATTCCTTATATTTTTTCCAGTTGACAAAGATCTAGGGAGTTTAGTGACCTGTAAGTTGAATATAAGAAAGAATATGACATGACAGTCAATAAATCAAGGAGACATAACATTCAAGAAAAAAAAAAAGATGTTGTAGTCCCATTGCTTTTTCCCTCATTCCACTTTAAGAGCACTGTGTTAAGTTTTACATGCTATGTTTTAGGAATGACTTTGACAAGTTGAACTGTGTCCAGAGAAGAGTAACCCAAGATAGTGAAGAAACTAAAAATGAATCTTATGAAGATAGATTGATGGGATTTAGAATATTTAGCCTGGAGAAGAAAAGACTTAAATTACATATCATAGAGGATTTTAACTCCTTGAAAGGCTGCTATGTTGAAGAAGGATTAGAGTCATCCCAGTTGGCTTCAGAAAATATAACTGAGGGCAATGAATGGAAATTTCAAAGAAGCAAATTTAGATTTGGTACATTTAAACATTTCTTAACAACTGTTGATATCTAAAAGGAGATTTGTATGCCTTAACTAGTAGTATATTCACATCCTCTAAATGTCTTCAAGCATAGGCTGAATGAACACCTCTCAGTTATGTGTAAACAAGGGGTAAACAATTTGTATGTTGTCCTAGAAGCTAGTCATTGAAGATATTTTTGGTTTTGGGGAGTAACACAGTCATATCTTTGTTTTATGAATATCAATATACAAGCTATGTAGAGGACTGAAGAAAGCAGAGATTAGAATTAGAATAGCACAATTACAAGGCTATTGTGATACTCCAGGTAAGAGGTACTAACTAGACAGAGGCTGTGTGAGAGGAGACAAGGACATAGATGTGGCAGGTATTTTTGGAGCTAGAATCAATAAGAAATTAAATATGCGGGATGAAGGAGAAGAAAGAGTCCAGGATAAGAGTAAGAACTTAGGTGATTGAAAGTATGACTGATTTATTAAATAGAAATAGAGATATCTGTAGGAAAGAAGAAAAAATGAGTTTTTGGACATGTTGGTTGTGAGATGTATTTGAGACATGCAGTTGTAGTTATCAAGCAGATATTTGGTACATGGAACAAAGAGTTCCAAATTTAATCCAAAATTGAAAAAAAAAAACAAAACTCAGCAGCTCAGAATAATGGTTGAATCTAGTGAGATTAATAGGGATAAATGCAAAACAACTTTTGGGCTTTAAAAAAATCAATAAATATGTATTATATGACATTTATGACTACACAACAATTCTTGAAAAAAAAAGCCTGTGGTTTGGTGGACTGAAATTTTTTTAATGAAACTTGGTAATTTCTGATATTCCCTCTAACTTTAGAAACATCTAATTTTGAGAGAAAAAAAAACCTAGGACATTCACTTGTAAATATCTTTATAGTCAAAATAGTTCCATCCTAAAACTGAAGTTATTTTTCAAGTCCATGTGGTACTTCACATTTATTCCTATTATATTTAATCTTGTTACATTTGTTAAATTGTATGATTCTGCTGGGTCTTTTTTTTTTTAAGCAATTGGGGTTAGGTGACTTGCCCAGGGTCACACAGCTAGTAAGTGTCGGATGTTTGGTCTGAATCTGGATTTGAACTCAGGTACTCCTGACTTCAGGGCCTGTTCTCTATCCACTGCGCCACCTAGCTGCCCCCACTGTTGGGTCTTTTGGAAGAGGCATTATCATCTAATGCATGTTTTTTCCCCAAATTTCTGTAATAAAAATTTAATAAACATATTTTCATCCAAATGATTGATAAAAATCTTGAATAGAATAGAGACAAGCAGAGATGATACTGCTTCAATCTATGCTAACTAGCCATTGTAACTACCATCTTATTTGTCAATATTTTCCTTATAATGAGATCTGTGAACACATATAGACTTGTTGTCCCAATACACACTTGCACTGGCAAGGGTCAGAGTGAAACTAATACATTTCCCCTAAGAGTCCTATGGGTAAACCTTGATGGGCTAATGACAATATTCTAATTTTATCATTTTTAGCTATCACATAATATCTTCTCATTGTCATCTAGCTAATTAACATATGATATAAGAAATTGACCAGTTGATTTTCCTCATTGTCAATTAATCAAATATTTTTGTACATACAAGTACTTTTCCTTTTTATTTTTTATCACTTTGGGAATACAGACCTAGTAGTGATATTGCTAGATCAAAAGGTGTGCACAGTGTTATAGCCCCTTGGGCATAGTTCCAAATTTCTTTCCAGAGCGGTTGGGTCAGTACACATCTCCACCAACAAGGCATTAGTGTTTTAATTTTTCCCACATCATTTCCAACATTTATCATTTTCTTTTTCTTTTTTTTTGTCATATTAGCCAATCTAATAGGTGCGATGTGGTACCTCAGAACTGGTTTAATTTGCTTTTATCTAATCACCAGTGACAGAATATTTTTACGTGACTATGGATAACTTTAATTTCTTCATCTGAAAACTGCCTATTTGTATCTTTTAACCATTTTTCAACTGGGGAATAACTTGTATTCTTCTAAATTTGACTCATTTCTCTCTCTCTCTCTCTTCATATATGCACATACACATATGTACATATCTATGCATACATATACATACACACATATGTGTGTGTGTGTATATATATATATATATGAGAAATCAGACCTTTATCAGAGACACTGTCGGTAAAAATTATTTCCCAGCTTTCTGATTTCCTTATAATCTTGTTTACATTGGCTTTGTGCAAAAACTTTCTAATTTAATGTAATTAAAATTCTCCATTTTTCATTTCATAATGCTCTCTTGTCTCTTGTTTGGTCATAAATTCTTCCCTTCTCTATAGATCTGACAGATAAAATATTCTTTGCTCTCATAATTTGTTCACAGCATCCACTTTTTGTCTAAATTGTGAAATCATTTTCACTTTATCTTGTTATATGGTGTGAGAAGTTGGTCTATACCTAGTTTCTGACATACTGTTTTCCAGTTTTCCCCACAGTTTGTGTCAAATAGTGAGTTTTTATCCCAGAAGCTGGAGTATTTGGATTTATCAAATAGTAGATTACCATAGTCATTGTCTATTGTGTCTTGTGTACCTAACCTATATTTTGCTGATCCACTACTCTGTTTCTTAACCAGGACCAAGTAGTTTTCATTTATTTATTTGTTTTGCTTTTCAGTGAGGAGATTAGGGGTAAGTGACTTTCCCAGGGTCACATAGCTAGTAAGCATCAAGGGTCTGAGGCTATATTTGAACTCAGATCCTCCTGACTTCAAGGCTGGAGCTCTATCCACTGGGACACCTAGCTGTCCCAGTACCAAGTAGTTTTGATGATTACTGCTTTATAACACAATTTAAGATCTGGTACAGGTAGGCCACCTTCCCTTGTATTTATTTTCATTAATTCTCTTAATATTCTGGAACTTTTGTTTTTTCAGATGAATTTTGTTATTATTTTTTCTATCTCTATAAAATAATTTTTGATAGTTTGATTCATATGGCAATGAATAAGTAAATTAATTTAGGTAGAATTGTCATTTTTTATTATTTTAGCTCAGCCTACCCATGGACAACTGATGTTTTCCCGATTATTTGGATCTGACTTTATTTGTGTGAAAAGTGTTTTGTAATTGTGTTCATATAGTTCCTTGGTTTGTTTTGGCATGTAGACTCCCAAATATTTTATAATACAGTAACTTTAAATGAAATTTATCTTTCTGTCTCTTGCTGTTGGGCTTTGTTAGCAATACATAGAAATGCCAATGATTTATGTGGGTTTGTTTTATATCCTGCAACTTTGCCAAATTTGTTTGTAATTTCAAGTAATTTTTTTTTACTTGATTCTCTGGGATTCTCTAAGTATGTCATCATATAATCTTCAAAGAGTTATAGCTTTGTTTGTTCTTTGCCTATTCTAATTCCTTCAATTTCTTTTTCTTCTCTTATTTCTAAAGCTAATATTTTCAGTACCATATTGAATAACACTAGTAACAATGGACACCCTTGTTTCATACCCGATCTTGGTAGAAATACTTCTAGCTTATCCCCATTACATACAATGCTTGCTGATGATTTTAGGTAGATGCTACTTATCATTTTAAGGAAAATTCCATTTGTTCCTGTGCTCTCTAGTGTTTTTAATAGAAACGGGTGCTGTCTTTTGTCAAAAGCTTTTTCTGCAACTATTGAGAAGATCATATGATTTCTGTTAGTTTTGTTATTTATATAGTCAACTATGCTGATAGTTTTCCTAGTATTGAACCAGTCCTGCATTCCTGGTATAAATCCCACCAGGTCATAGTGTAATATCCTTATGATAAGGTGCTGTAATCACTTTGCTAATAGTTTATTTAAATGTTTTACATCAACACTCATTAGGGAAATTGCTCTCTCTTATTTTTTTTTCTCTGTTTTGCCTTTTCCAAATTTAGGTACCAGAGCCATATATATATATAAAAATTAATTTGGTAGGACTCCTTCTTTGCCTATTTTCCCAAATAGTTTATATAGTATTGGAATTAATTGTTCTTTAAATGTACCATAGAATACACTTGTGAAACCATTTGACCATGAAGATTGTTTCTTAGGGAGTTCATTGATGGCTTGCTCAATTATTTTTTTCTGAAATAGGACTATTTAAATATTTTATTTCCTCTTCTGTTAATCTCGTCTATATATATATATATATTTATAAATATTCATCCATTTCACATAGATTGTCAGATTAATTAGCATACAATTGGGTAAAATAGCTCCTAATTACTTTTTTATTTCCTCTTCAGTGGTGGTGAATTCGCCCTTTACATTTTTGACACTGGTAATTTGGTTTTCTTCTTCTTTTTTTCCCCACCAGATAAACCAAAAAGGTATCTATTTTATTATTATTTTTTATTATAACCAACTTTTAGTTTTATTTATTATTTGAATAGTTTTCTAAATTTCCATTTTATTAATAGCCTTTTATATTCAGAATTTCTAGTTTGGTATTTAATTGGGGATATTTAATTCATTCTTTTTCTAGCCTTTTTAGTTCCATCCTCAATTCATTGATCTCCTTTTTCTCTATTTTTTTTTCACATAAGCATTTAGAGATAGACAATATCCCCTAATAACTGCTTTGGATGCATCCTATAAGTTTTAGTATGTTGTCTCATTGTTGTCATTTTCTTTAATGAAGTTATTGATTGCTTCTATGATTTGTTGTTTGACCCAGTCTGTGCCCACAACCAGATAGTACACTGAATGGAAAGGCATGAAATAAGACATGAAGTGGGCCAGGTGGAGCAGAAAAACGGACTCATTTTATTTTTCTGAGGGTACAGGATATATAGAGAAAATCCATCCTAACTTCAAAGAGTCCTCCCCATGAGACGCTCCTGAAACATCTGCTAAGGATGTGATAACATACATTTCCCCCTCATCAGAGTTCCTAGATACAGTTGTAAATTCCAAGGCTTTTTCCTGGCACCTGTATAGAGGAGTGAATATATAAATCTAAGTTTCAAAGAGTGAGAAGGAATATCTCAGGAACCTCCTAACAGGGAGAGATTGGAGAGCCATGCTTCTTCATTATTGAGCCTGGGCAAAGGTCAAACTCCATCCTGGATCTTAAACCCATATCAGACTCTTAAGATCGGCCCTCAACACAAGTCATTCTTTTTTTTTAATTAATTAATTTATTTTTAGTTTTCAACATTCACTTCCATAAGATTGTGAGTTTCCAATTTTCTTACCATCTCTTCCCTCCCTCCACCCCAAGACAGCATGTAATTTGATAAAGGCTCTACATACGCATTCATATTAAACCTATTTCACATTAGTTATGGCATAAAAATGAATTAGAACCAATAGGAGAAACCATGAGAAAGAAGAAACAATCAAAAAAGAAACAAAAAAGAGAAAGCAAATAATATGCTTCAACCTGTATTCAGACACCACAGTTCTTTTTCTGTATGTAGATAGTATTTTGTACATGAGTCTTTTGGAGTTGTCTTAAATCTTTGCATTGTTAAGATAGATAGATAAGATAGATAAGTCTATTAAAGTTAGTCATCACACAATGTGGCACTTACTGTGTACAACGTTCTCCTGGCTGTACTCACTTCACTCAGCATCAAATCATATAAGTATTTCCTGGTTTTTCTGAAGTCTGTCTGCTCATCATTTCTTACAGCATGACATCATTCCATTACATTCATATACCACAACTTGTTCAGCCATTTCCCAATTGATGGGTATCCCCTCAATTTCCAATTCTTGTCCACCACAAAAAAGCTGCTATAAACATTTTTGTGCATGTGGGTCCTTTCCCCATTTGTATGATCTCTTTCAGATAAAGACCTAGAAGTGCTATTGTTGGGTCAAAGGGCATGCACAGTTTGATAGCTCTTTGGGCATAGTTCCAAATTGCTTTCCAGAATCGTTGGATTAGTTTGCAATTCCACCAACAATGCATTAGTGTTCCAATTTTCCCACATCTTCTCCAGCATTTATCATTTTCCTGGTTTGTCATGTTAGCCAATCCAATAGGTGTGATGAAGTACCTCAGAGTTGTTTTGATTTGAATTTCTCTAATAAATAGAGATTTGAGCAATTTTTTATGTGACTACTGAAAGCTTTAATTTCTTCATTTGAAAACTTCCTGCTCATATCCTTTGACCATTTATCAATTTCAGAATGACTTATATTCTTATAAATTTGACTCAGTTCTCTACATATTTTAGAAATGAGGTGTTTATCAGAGACTCTGGTTGTAAAAATTCTTTCCCAGTTTTCTGCTTCCCTCCTAATCTTGGTTTTATTGGCTTTGTGCAAAAACTTTTCAATTTAATGTAATCAAAATTATCCATTTTGCATTTCATAACATTTTCTGTCTCTTATTTGGTCATAAATTCTTTTGTCCTCCATGACCCACTCATTCTTTAGGGTCAGATCAATTAGTTTCCAATTAGTTTTTAGTCTATCTTTCCATGGCCCTTTATTACACATAATTTTTGTTGTATCATAGTCTGAAAAGGATTTATTTAATACTTATCCTTTTCTACATTGGATTGTGAGTTTTTTATGATCTAATACATGGTCAATTTTTAAGTAGATGCCATGTATCACTGAGATAAAAGATATATTCCTTTCTATCCCCATTCAGTTTTCTCCAAAAATTTATCATATGTAACTTTTGTAAAATTCTGTTCATTTCCTTACCTTCTTTCCTGCTTATTTTGTGGTTAGATTTATTTATTTCTGAGAGGGGAGGTTGAGGTCCCCCACTATTATAGTTTTCCTGTCTATTTCTTCCTGTAACTTCTCCTTTAAGAATCTGGATGCTATACCCCTTATTGCATCTAGGTTTAGTATTGTCTAGAGTAGCTTTTAGCAAAATGTAGTTCTCCTCCCTTATCTCTTTTTATTAGGTCTATTTTTGCTTTTGTTTTGTCTGAGATCGAGATTGTTACCCCTATTTTTTTTCTTTTTCTTTGTTTTTAACTTCAGCTGAAGGATAATATATTCTGCTCCAGCCTTTTGCCTTTACTCTGTGTACATCTCTCTACCTCAAAAGTGTTTCTTGTAAACAACATATTGTAGGATTATGTTTTTTAATCCACTTTGCTATTTACTTCCATTTTATGTGAGAGTTCATTCCACTCACATTCACAATTAGGGTTACTAATTGTGTCTTTCTCTCCATCATATTTCACCTCATGCTTATACTTTCCTCTCTCTTTTCATCTTTTCCTTTCTCACAGGGTTTTGCTTTTGACCTTCTCCCTCAATCTGCCTTCCCTTTTATCAGCTCCCCTCCTTTTTCTTATCCCTTTCCCCTACTACTTCTTCCCTTCCTTCTGCCCCCCCTTCTATTTTTCCCCTCTTCTGAAATAGGTCTTTACCCCTCTTCATGTGGTATAATTTACCCTAATCTGCCTCCTCTTTTCCTTTTCTACCAGTACAATAATTTTTTTCACCCCATAATTAATTTTTTTATCATTATATAAAAGTCAACTTATACTCACACCCTCTGTCTATGTATATCCTTTCCAAATGCCCTAATAAAACACACAATTCTCACGAGTTAAAAATATCATCTTCCCATGTAGGGATGTAAACAGTTTAACCTTACTGAATAACATTTTTTTTTTCTTTCCTGTTTACCCTTTTCTTCTTCTCTTGAGTCTTGTATTTAAAAATCAAATTTTCTGTTCAGTTCATTTTTTTAAAATCAAGAATGCTTTAAAGTCTCTTATTGTATTCAATGTCCATCTTTTCCCCTGAACAATTATGTTTAGTTTTATTGGGTAGTTGATTCTTGGTTGTAATCCAAGCTCCTTTGCTGTCTGGAATATATTCCAAGCCCTCTGATCCTTTGAAGTAGAAGCTACGAAATCCTGTGTAATCCTATCTATGGTTCCACAATATTTAAATTGTTTCCTTCTGGCTGCTTGCAGTATTTTCTCCTAAACCTGATAAGTCTGGAGTTCAGCTAAAACAGTCCTTGGAATTTTCATTTTGGATCTCTTTCAGGAGGTGATTAATGGATTCTTTCAATGATTATTTTACTCTCTGGTTCTACTATATCAAGGCAGTTTTCCTTGATAATTTCTTGAAAGATGTTGTCCAGGCTTTTTTTTTTTTAATCATGGCTTTCAGGTAGTCCTATAATTCTTAAATTACCTCTCCTGGATCTATTTTCCAGGTCAGTAAGGTATTTCCAATACTGTATTTTACATTTTCTTATTTTTTTTATTCTTTTGCTTTTGTTGGACTGATTCTTTATGTCTCATAGAATCATTAACTTCCACTTACCCATTTCTAATTTTTAAGGAATTATTTTCTTCAGTTAACTTTTGTATCTCCTTTTCTAATTGTCCAGTTTTAATTTTTAAGGAGTTCTTTTCTTCAGTGGATTTTTTTTCCCATTTGGCCAATTTTAGTTTTTTAAGGAATTGTTTTCTCCTTTTCGGGCGGTGAAGATCTCCCTGTGCCACCATGCCTCTCCCCAAAGACCTCTTGCACCCTTCTCCCAAGAAGGAGAAGCAGAAACCCAAGAAGAAGTGCCTGGTGCAGAGTCCGAACTTGTATTTCATGGATGTAAAGTGCCCAGGGTGCTATAAAATCACCACTGTCTTCAGCCATGCACGAACAGTGGTTCTCTGTGTGCGATGCTCCACTGTGCTCTGTCAGCCTACTGGAGGAAAGACTTACAGAAGGATGCTCTTTCAGATGGAGGCAGCATTGATAACTGAATCAAGATGATTGAGAAACTGTAAAGAATAAAACAAATTTGATACAGCCAATTTTTGTCCTTCCTTTTCCAAGCAGTTGACTGTCTTTTGCATACCTCTCATTTCTTTCACCAATTTTTCTTCCACTTCTCTTATTTGACTTAAAATCCTTTTCGAGCTCTTCCAAGAAGGCTTTTTAAGCTTGAGACTAATTCATATTCCCCTTCTGAGTTCATACTTTGATCATTTTTGTCACCATTGTAACTTTCTATGGTCATTTTTTTTTTTTGCTTATTTCATGGCTTTTAAATTTGAGCTCTCCTGTTGGATCACAGGGGGCACTATCTCAAACTTCTTACACTGGGGGCATGGGGCCTGGTCAGTGGCTTTGTGCATTGGGACCTCAGGTGCTGCCAGCTGGAGGCTACAAGCAGATTACCTGGTGCTTAGCTAGGGACCTAGTGGTGAGACTATACTGAAGCATGTGGAGGTCTGGCCCCTAGTGGTGCTTGTTTGCTCTGGGCTGTGTTGAAGCACATGGTGCTTCTCGGAACTAGAGTCTACAGATTCCCCTGGCTAAGCTAAGGCATGTGTGATGTCCTGGTGTTATCATTTGCCTGCTCCACTGCAAAGGATTTGAGGAACTTTTCCTGGTTTGCTTTGCTGTTATTTTCCTGGGATGCTTCCTGTCCTAGACTGTGCTCTCCTTTTACCCAAGTGGTATGGACCTTTCTTGCCTATCTTCCAAGTCTCTTGGGCTAAAAGACTGTACCACCTCATCTTTCTGCTGGCTTAGCTATTCCAGGATTTGTTTTGGGGCACTATTTTATGGTTGTTTGGAGGTGAATATGGAAAACTGCTTATTCTGCCATCTTGGCTCCCAGAAGTCCATCAACTACCTTTACAAAAGAATATTCAATGAAAAGATATAGTAAAAAGCACAAAATATTTTTTTTCTTTTTTTTTGCTTTTTGATGAGGCAAACAGATTTAAATGACTTGCCCAGGGTTACACAGCTAGTAAGTATCAAGTATCTGAGGCCATATTTGAACTCTAAAATACTTTTTTTTTACTTTGAAGTACAAAGCTCTTTAAAATTGTGAGGTCATTCTCCTTCACCACCTCAGGGGAATGACTATCTACATTCCTCTACTAAGTTCTGTTGCTGGGGCATAGCTGATGGATAAGTCACTCCCTTAATTTCAGGAGAATGTGTATCAGCCGCTAGCCAGATTCTTTGCTGGGCAAAGCCATGCAGATTGTTCCTCAGAAGTGGTACCTCATTGGGCTTTGCTGATCTTGTTACCAGAAGACTCTAACACAAACTCCAGTTTTTGGATGTTGTGGTTCCTCTTGCCTTTCAAAGTTTACAAGGTCATAACTTAGAGTATTCCATCTCCAATAACCATCTAAGATCAAGAAGGAATGAACACAAGAGGGAAAGAAGAGACATTGGCATCTTTGATTCGCTGCCACATGGTAGCCTTGGTAGAGAAGCCCCTCCCACCCCTCCCACACCCATAGGCCTATAGCACTTCTTCCTCTATACTTGAAAGCCAGAATGGAGAGAAATAAATTTTCTATCTGCATTTTTTATATGTACACTTACTTGTGACTCATAAACTATTTAAAAGGCTTTTCATCAATACACAGTAAGCTGAGCAGGAAATAGAGAATACCTGGACATTTTCTAAATCAAGATGATAAAGAACCACTCATCCACCCCTGCTCTCCATCACACTCTTCTAGAAGCAGGCTAACCACTTTTCATGTGGATAAACACCAGACATATAAAGCTTAAGGATTAGGTGCTCATTAGCTGGTCTTCCATTACATTTGCGATTGAACACAGTTTCCAGTTGTGATCTAATTAGGGCAGAGTATAATTGATTATTCTTTCAAAGAAATTTTATGATTTGTTTTCAATTAACAAGCATCTTATTCTCTTCTCACCTTCCCAACCACTGGAAAACAGAAATAAAAATTAAACTTTTTTAACAATTATTCATTGTTAGTTTAAAGTAGAACAGTTTCTAAGGGAGCAAAGTTTTTTATCCAAGACCCAACTACATTGGAATGATGTGAAAAGTTTGTAGGTCAGACCTGCACAACCTTTGGCTCTTGGAGCACTTGCAGCATGCCAAAGGATTTCTTCTACATATAATGGATATTTTCCTCTACATTTTTTGCAAGACCCCTGGAAATCCTTTGGTGTATTGCAAGCGGCCTGAGGGATGCAGGCTGTGCAGGCCCGCAATAGGTGTTTTATTAAAACGTTCATGATTTGGCTAGGTACACAAGACTTCATTACTCAAGAGAAAAAACAGCACACACTTAGCAGATGACTATCCTTCAAATTCATTAGTGAGACTGAGGTGGCTGACAATTAGAGAAACACTAGATGATGATGATCAGGGGATTTGATTGCTAAAAGTCAGCTGCATGATAAAGGACTCAAAAAGGGAGAGGAGTAAGTGATTTACCAGTGCTTTTACCAGTGCTTTGCTATTTAACCTTGAATCTCATCAACTGTGCACTTTTCAATACCAGCAATCCCTTTTGTGACAAAATGGACTGATTTTTTTTGGAGAAGCATCATATAGATTTGCTAAGGTCCATTCCTCTTACATTCTTAATTCTTACTACTTAATCTTATCTTTGTGGTAAGGCACTCATTATTATTGTACTTTGAGATAATGGAAGTATTGTCTGAATTGAAAGGTGGGGTCAGAGTAAGGGAAAGAATGGCCTTTAAAGCATTGAGACTGGAGTACAATCCTTGGATTGTCACCAGTTATGTAAGACTATTTATTGTACTGCAGGCATACACTGGGTTGGGGAAGGTTTCCAGTGTCTTGCTTCATTACTCTTTCTTTACAATGACTTCCTTTAATACAGCTATCACATAAAAGGGAAGTAATAATGAAAATAAGCTATCACCAGAAAAATAGTAGGCAAAGCATATTTGTAGATCTTGACCTTCTGTTTATTAATTTTCAGAGATCTGAAGGATATTTCAATGACTAATAATCACAATTGGGCAGACTCCAGGTTTAAAAGTCAAAGAAGTAGTAAATGACCTTCTGTTATCTTCCCTTTGGTTTTCCTTTTGCCAGTCAAATACACACACACACACACACACACACACACACACACACACGCAAAGCATATAAGTAAATATGGAGATATGGGAAACAGTTACATATCTTGTATCTTTCAATATAGTCAAACTCTAACTCTTTTATGAACTTATTGCATATTATAATGAAATTAGAGTAATTTAAACAGTTCATTTGAAAGTAATGTGGAAATGTATTTCATTCATATTATAGAAAATGGAAAATTTCCAACATCAGATAGAAGTCAAAGGAGCATTTTTCTTTTCTTATTTATTTTTGGCTAGTCAATGGAGTTAAGTGATTTGTCCAGGGTCACACAGCTAGTAAGTGTCAAGTGTCTAAGGCTGGATTTGAACTCAGGTTCTCCTGACTCCAGGGCCAGTGCTTTATCCACTGCACCACCTAGTTGCCCCAAACATTTTTCAAAAGGTATAGGATATTCAATATATAAGCAATATTATTTCAGACAAATTATCTAAAAAGGTAGATGATAATTTGCTACTTTTTTTAAAAAAGTCTTTTTCCTATTTTACCTGAATGTTGCTCATTAGGACCCTGAAATGCCTATTTGAATATTCAGTGACAATAAGAGATTAATCCTGCAATTTATTGTTTACATTTCTATGCAGCAGGGGGTGGAGCCAAGATGGCGGAGTGAAAGCAGTGAGTTGCTTGAGTTCTCCCCCAAACCCCTCCAAATACTCATAAAAAATGGCTCTAAACACATTCTGAAGCAGCAGAACCCACAAAAAGACAGAGTGAAACACATTTCCAGCCCAAGACAACCTGGATGATTGATCAGAAAGGTGTATCGTTCCAGGCTGGGAGCGCAGGCCGCAGCAAAGCTGGAGCAGGCCTCAGAGGACTGAATCTCAGGCAGCTGTGGAGGTTTCCAGACTCCTCAATCCAAAAATGCCAAAGACAACTTACAAGGTCAGTGGGAAAAGTCTGTTTCTGTGGTGCTCAGAGAGGAAGGAGGGGTTTCAACTCCATTCCCCAAGAGCAAGGCCCGGGGTGGGGCAGCTGCTTCCCGAGCTTCCGGCCCACAGACTGAGGGGGAATCCAGTGGCTGATCAGAGAGGGATTGCAGGGATCTCTTTGCCAGTGCTGAGGCAGGAATCTCTTGCTTTGCCCGTGTTTAGATCTGGGTCATAGTTCTGGGCGGCAGTGCTGGGGTGAGGAGGAGTGCTGGTGTGGAGTAGCTTGTAGTGGCTGTGGAGAGGACCCCTCCTCACAGTTACAGGACAGAAAGGAGTACTTCTGGTCACAGGCCAGGAAAGGAGTAAACACCTTGCCCTTTATCATACTACCTTGGAAGAACTGAAAATTTACAGGTTCCTACAAGTATCTCTGAAAACAGATATACAGACCCCTGAAGCTTGGGACAGTACACTCTCCATATATTGGAAGCAGACTCTTACCTTAACAAAGAGTTTAAAGCTCAAGTAATTGGCTGGGATCATGAGCAAGCAGTGCAAAAAGAGTCAGACTATATTATCTTACTTTGGGGAAAAAGAAGATCAAAATATACAACCAGAAGAAGACAACAAAATCAAAGCTCCTACATCCAAAGCCTCCAAGAAAAATATGCATCAGTCCCAGGCCTTGGAAGAGCTCAAAAGTGATTTTGAGAAGCAAGTAAGGGAAGTAGAGGAAAAACTGGGAAGAGAAATGAGAGTGATGCAAGCAAATCATGAAAAACAAGTCAACAGCTTGCTAAAGGAGACCCAAAAAAATACTGAAGAAAATAACACCTTAAAAAAGCCTAACCCAAATGGCAAAAGAGGTCCAAAAAGCCAATGAGGAGAAAAATGCCCCAAAAGAAAAATTGGCCAAATGGAAAAGGAAGTCCAAAAGCTTACTGAAGAAAACACTTCCTTAAAAATTAGAATACAGCAATTGGAAGACAGTGACTTTATGAGAAATCAAGACACTGTAAACAAATCCAAAAGAATGAAAAATTAGAAAACAATGTGAAATATCTCATTGGAAAAACAACTGACCTGGAAAATAGATCCAGGAGAGAGAATTTAAAAATTATTGGACTATCTGAAAGCCATGATCAAAAAAAGAGCCTAGACATCATCTTTCAAGAAATTATCAAGGAAAACTGCCCTGATATATTAGAACCAGAGGGCAAAATAGAAATTGAAAGAATCCACAGATCCCCTCCTGAAAGAGATCCCAAAGGAAAACTCCTAGGAATATATAGCCAAATTCCAGAGTTCCCAGGTCAAGGAGAAAATATTACAAGCTGCCAGAAGAAACAATTCAAGTACTGTGGAAACACAATCAGGATAATACAAGATTTAGCAGCTTCTACATTAAAGGACCGCAGGACATGGAATATAATATTCCAGAGGGCAAAGGAGATAGGATTACAACCAAGCATCACCTACCCAGCAAAACTGAGTATAATCCTTCAGGGGAAAAAATGGTCATTCAGTGAAATAGAGGACTTTCAAGCATTCCTGATGAAAAGACCAGAGCTAAACAGAAAATTTGACTTTCAAATACAGGACTGCAATGGAACATGAAGAGGTAAACAGGAAAGAGAAATCATAAGAGACTTATTAAGATTGAACTGTTTACATTCCAGCATGGAAAGATGATATTTGTAACTCATGAGAACTTTGTCAGTATTAGGGTAGTTGAAGGAAAAAAATTGTATGTATATATATATATATATATATGTATATATATACATATATATATGTATATATATACATATATATATATATAGACAGATAGATAGATAGATAGATAGATAGATAGATAGATAGATAGAGGGCACAGGGTGAGTTGAAGATTAAGGGGTCATATCTGGAGAATAAAATTAAGGGATGAGAGAGGATGATACTTGGAGAGGAAAGGGAGAAGTAGAATGGGGTAAATTATCTCACAAAAACAAAAAAACAGAAAAGAAAAGTCTCTCACAGTAGAGGGGAAACAGGGGAAAGTGAGAGGGAATGAGTGAATCTTATTCTCATAGGATTTGGCTTAAGGAGAGAATAACATACACATTCAGTTGGGTATGGAAATCTGTCTTACCCTACAGGAAAATAGTGGGAGAAGGGGACAAGAGAGCAGGGGGATGATAGAAAGGAGGGCAGATTGGGAAAGAGGGTAATCAGAAGGAAATATTTCTGAGGAGGGACAGGGTCAAAAGAAAGAATAGAATAAATGGGAGGGCAGGATAGGATTAAGGGAAATAGAGTTTGTTTTTCACAACATGTCTACTAAGGAAGTATTTTGCATAACTGTACATGTACAACCTATATTGAGTTTCTTGCCTTTTCAATGAGGGTGGGTGGGGAGGGAGGAAGGGAGAAAATTTGGAACTCAAAGTTTTAAAAACACATGTTTTAAAAAAATGTTTT
The DNA here is from genome assembly GCF_003287225.1 of Phascolarctos cinereus. NCBI lineage: Eukaryota > Metazoa > Chordata > Mammalia > Diprotodontia > Phascolarctidae > Phascolarctos > Phascolarctos cinereus. The sequence goes on along the minus strand of NW_027555847.1, from coordinate 526,034,479 downwards.
CATATAGAACTGGGAAATAAGAAATACAGAAAATGGGGTACAGAAGTCTATCCTGCTCTACAGGAAAATAGAAGGGGAAGGGGATAAGAGAAGGGAGGGGGGAGAGATAGAAGAGAAGGCAGACCAGGGGAAGGGGTATTCAGAATGCATGCCATCTTGGGGTGGGGGGAATGGTGAGAAATTTGGAACTCAAAAACTTCTGGAAGTGAATATTGCAAATTAAAAATAAATAAATTCATATTAAAAAAATTTCTATGCAGCTGTCTACATAGTTTCAGCAACCTAGAAAAAGTATATGTGAATATAATTATGATTTTCCCACTGGCAGGTCTCTGTGAGGAGAAAGTTTTATTTTTCTTATCACAGTTGGTAGCATTTTTTCTTTTATTATTGTATTTGTATTTTACATTTTAAAAATAGAACTTGCTATTTCAGTGACACATCCATAGGTAGCTCTGTGTATAAAGGCTTTGTTAATGCATTTGGGAAATAAAAAATGGGTAGATTAAGATGTCTCTGATTTTTATTGTAGGGGAAAGAAGAAATCACTAAGTGTTAGAAATTCAAGTATGATAAGACTAGGGTTCTCCATTTCCATCAACAAAGATTTGTTTTCCTTAACAGGTGACAATGCACTGCCTGAGTCCTGATTGATCCCTTCCTCCCTTGATACAGCTTTCTTGCCACCTAAAGGCATCAAAAATCACATTTCAGGGGAGTTGGGGTCCCTCAAACTTGGTAGATGTCTGAAAATCAAGTAGCTCACCAGACCCTGTCTTGCAGATAAGAAAGAACCCAGTATATGGAAACTAAGTACTACTGTATTTTTTTGCATATTCTTGCTAAGCTAAATAAACCACTTTTTACTAATACTTCAGTTATTTACAAATCTTTATTTCATAAAAAAATGGATCTTGCAACTAGCAGGAAGGGATCTGAAGACTGTACAGTCTAATCCTTTCATTTTTCAACTGTAGAAAATGAGATTGAGAAATTAAGGGACTTGTCAAAGATCATACAGCTAGATGATAATAAAGACAAAAATATAACTCAGGCCTCCAGACCAAAGTTCTGCCCACTCTCCTGCTGTTTGAATTATACATACCCTGGTGGTTGATGGAAGTAGATGCTGCTATGTGTATGAATGATAACAGCTGAGAGAACTTTGGGGCTGCACATACAAACTGTGGGGATGCATGGAAATTAAGATGTCAAAGGCACCTGTACATACACATTTTTCTACTTAAGTGGGTAGGAAAGAGAATCTTTAAAAGAAACCTAAAAAAAAATAAGAATATTCTGTTACAAGCCTTATTAGGCTTTCCATTTTACTTATATTGTAAAGCTGTAAGTCAACAGTCATGGAAAATAAGAATAGAGCTTGAACCTATGATTTATTACCATAGCCATTTTCAGATAAAGAAACTCTCTCCACCTGTGTAGTTCAAATGCCTTCTCTGCAATTTATAGTCTTAGGGAATTGACCAGAGAAGTTTAAGTAAATTGCCCAGGTTCAGTGTGTCAATAAACAAACATTTATTAAGTCTTTATTATGTGCCAATGCAACTGAATAACTATACTTCTGGTTGCAGAAGTAACTCAAATTTGGGCCTTTCAATGTGTCCCCATAAGTGGCTAACATGTTGTAACACCTCATGTTACGTAGATATAAAGTAGATGAGAGGTAATTGGAAATATGAAGGCTTTAGTAGTTGGAGGCACCAGATAAAGTTTCCTGTTAAAGCTGGACTGTGAGCTGAGTCTTGAAGGAAGCCAGTAAGATTAAGAGGCAAAAGTGAAGGGTCAGAGCATTATGGGCATGGAGGACAGTTGGTACAAAGGCACAGACAAGGGAAATTATCACATTGAATAATTTCTGGGAGGCCAGTAGTTAAATCAGACAGTGAGTGGAGAAAAGAAATATATAAGAAGAGTGTGAATGTAATGAAAGGCGCAGATTATGAAGAAGTTTAAATATTAGACAAAAACAAAAACCCTTTAAATTTGATCCCTGATATGAAAGGGAGCCACTGAAGCTGAATATAAGAGTAACATGTTCACTCAGTTTGCTTTAGGAAAATCTTGTTTTTTGTTTTTCGTTCTAAAAGAGAGTCATGACATCAGAAAGGTGATGCTATGACTTGCAAGTGAATTGGATTTAAGTGAGAGGTTCTGTACAAAGTCACCAGCCTCACTCTCTCCTTCAGAGCCATCTGGGTCAAGTGGCAAGATATAGATCATCACAACTGGAGATGGCCCTGGGTGTAGCAGGAGACCTTGGCCTTTTTAAGCCAAGATCTTTCCCAGGTCTTAGCTTGACTGAGGCAATGCCCATTTGGTGATTAAGGGTAGATAAGAAATGAGGCAAAGAATGGCCTCTCTCACCTATTCAAAAAAAAAAAAGCAATCTGGGAGGGGAAGACCCTCAGATTTTCTTGCCAAAACAGAAACAATTGCTATTTATACTCACTCTGAGTATAAATGGGGCCACAACAATGATCATGTGAGGCTTGGGCTGGGACCTATTGTTGGCAAGTCAATGAGAGTCAGAATGATTTGCACTTAAGGTACTGTCCTAAAGAAAGAAATCCAGCTCATAAACCCCAAGATACTTTGTGAGGTTTCTGGAATCAAAAGTTATATTCCTTTTGGCCTGAACATCCACAGGTAAGGGTATGATACCCTATGTAGAGAGAAAGAGAGAAGAGAGGGAGAGGAGGAAGGAAGGGAGGGCAGAAAGAAAGAAAGAAGGAAGGAAGAAAGGAAGGAAAGAAGTTATCAAGGAGGAAGACACACACACACAAAAAATATGCAGGAAAAATCTTAGATGCTGACTAGAAGAAGGATTGGAATTGGGAGAGACTTGACCTGTCAGAAGGCTATTTTAATAAGCCCTGCAAAAGATGATGAGGGATTGAATAAATTTGTCCAATTTGCAATAAAAAAAATAGCTAGAAAGAAGAAATAAGAAAATTTAGCAACACATTGTTTACTGAAATGACAGAGATTGAAGAATTGAGAATGACACTGAAGTTCCAAATTTTAATTATTATCATTATAGAGCATAGACTTAGAGCTAGAGAAAAAAGTTCAAAGACAGCTAGTTGAACCCCCTCATTTTACAGGCTTGAAAAGGTGAACTGGTTTGCTAAAGTTTACACAGGTAGTACGCATCAGAAGTGAAATTTGAACTCAGGGCCAATGATTCTACAACCAGTGCTCTTACTTCTACGCCACATTGTTATTCAATGCATGGCTAAGCAAAAGGAGAGAAAATGAAAGAATGTATCTACCTAATGCTAGAAACAATGAAAAATAATTCTCCCAATGTCTCCATTTAGATAGGGTTCAGAAGCCTAGACAGCTTTTATTTCCCATCAGCTGTACTGCCTATATTCAACTCCACTGTCATCACACCCTGTCCTTCCCTGAGGCATAGCCCAGCACCAGGAATCTTATCATCGTGGAGATTGCATCAGCTTGGTACTTTTATATAATCAGTACTTTCAGTTGTCTTTGCCCCTCTGATTAGAGAGCTAGAAGGAGAAGAAAAGAAAAAGAAAGAGAAAAAAATAAAACAAAACAAAACAAAAGCCTCCCAAAGCTCCCATTTAAAGAGGACTCAGAAGGCCAGACAATTTCCTTTCCCACCATCTGCACTGCTTAGTTCCAGCTCCATCATTTTCATGCCCTTGTGTGCCAGGTAACTTCTTCCTACTTCCCTAATTTTTGCTCTCTTTTGTGTGTTGTCATTCTTCATCAGACTGTAAACTCTTTGAGGGTAGCAACTATCTTTATTTTCTTTTTCATATTTGTATTCCCAACACCTATCACCGTGCCTAGAATGCAGTAGGTACTTAATAAATATTTATTGCATAATATCGTATCATAATATAGCATATAAACCTAATGGTTCTTTCTACTTGCAGAATAACTAATGTAAAAGATTTTCCACTACACTGGCTGAATTGACCAGCTCTTTTTCCACTGTGTAAACAGAAAACAAACAAACAAAAAACTTAAGCTAAAATTATATCACCATATGGCTAGCAGCTATCAATCTTCAAAGAATTATGACCATTTTGCCCTAAGTCAGTATCCTTAGGAGGATCACCTGTCATCACCCAAGGTTTCTTATAAACTTCTTAATCATCAGATTGTATGTTCTTAGTCATCAGATTGTATGTTCTTTTGTAGCCCTGCAAAATTGAACATTTTTCGCTGTCTTTGTTTTTTAGCGAATGCTCTTTTCTCTATTGTTTTCTATGAAATCACATGCTCTAAGCTTTCTTACTACTTCTCTAATCTTTCATTGTTTTCTTAGGTTGTCTAATTTTTCCCCTTTAGCTTCATCTTCTAAACTGCTTGATATGGTTGTTTTCCAAATTTCTGTTCCTTCTCTTTTCTCTCCTCTCTTCTCTTATCTCTTTCTCTTTCTCTCTCTCTCTCTCTCTCTCTCTCTCTCTCTCTCTCTCTCTCTCTCTCATCTCCTCTCATCCAATCTTCACAGTATATAAATTATATTTAACTTTTGAACTTATATGTCATCCTCTGTGTCTTCTTTTTGTTTAATTGTCAGGTCATTAAATTCAGGGAACATGTCATATCTCAACTCTGTACCTCAGTCATCATCTAAGATGGTACTCTGAACATAGTAGGTGAGTGTTTGTTGAATTGAATTGAATGGAAATGAATATCAAATAGATATAGCTAGCTACCAAATAAACATACCAAGTGAAGAGATGAGTAGATTAAAAAAAGTTTATGAGAGTGGAACAAAGCTTCAAAAACAAAATCCTAGACAGATCAAAGAAATGGCATTTCTCAATTTCTAGTTGCCTGGCAACATCTTGCAATCTAGTGAAACAGGATATAAAAAGAACCATTGAGTTCCCAGCTGTCCCAGCACCATGTTGAAAGAGTGGGAAGTCATTTACCCTTTGCTGCTGTCAATATGATTCATACTCCAATGACTGTTTTGCATCCATTTCTGTATGACTATGGTGATAACTGTCCACTCCACTGTTTGCCACCTTCACTAATATACTCATTCTTTTGTTGCCTTACAGCTGTTCTACTCCTGATTGTGCTTGGCATCACTGAAAGGTAAGTCAGTCACAAGTTGTAGGCTGCAGATAACTTTTCAACAAGTTTACTAGTCAACTATGCATGAAACCATTAATCGTCTCATCAGAATTTTATAATAAAACATTATCTATAAGATATTTATGAAATGGAACAAAGTCACTCAGTTTTTGCATATGTTGAATATGTTCTTTTTCTTCCTCTTTTTAAAATTGTGTCTCTCTGTCTTACCCAGGCTGAAAGTGCATGAGCTATTGATAGCACTACCCCACTCTGATTGTAGCGAGAACCTTCACTTGCTCCTATTCCAGTCTGAGTAAGTTGGCCCTTCTGGGAAAACCTGGTATCCTCAGAGAGCAGGGGCTTGCTATATTAATGTCAAGCAATTTGGACACTGAATCAGCATAGCCCACTGTAGCTCAGAGCTCTTGAGGTCAAGATATCCACCAAGCACAGATTCACTGGTAGAAGGGATCATAGACATTAACTATCATGCCTTGCTTGAAACTTCCAAAGGACATAAACTGCCACATAAAGTTATTTCTTGTTGAGGGCTCTGACTTTTTTTTTTATTGTTGATTTCTTCTAGCTGCAAGTGTTGCATTTTCAATTCATAAAAGTGAATTGCCAGATTATGTATAAATATGATGAGAACTGTCAGCTAGGAGCAAAGATCATTATGTTAAATATGGAAAAAATAGCCAATGACAAATATTTTGCAATGCATCTTCTCACACATGTTAATTGATTAGAGAATTAGCAGTGGACATTGTGCCCGATAAATCACTTTGCTCATGAAGAATTACTGGTGCTATCCGTAATGATGTGGAATGCTAACTATCATTTTAAGCAGTGGTGAAGGCACAAGGAAGGAATACTCTTGCTTTAATCCAAGTTTCTGTAAGAATAGCGATGACAAACAAAGAGCATATCCCTGCTCTTAACTCTTTCTTTTCCTTTTACAAATGATTTGGAGAATGGGAAGTTATATGAAATGATGCAGATTAAAGTAAGCAGAAGCAGTAGAACAAAATGCACAATGAGGAAACAGCAATGAAAGGAAGCTATACTTTAATTAATTGTTGCAAACTATGTTGCTCCTGAAGAATCAAAAAGGAAAACTTTTTGTTTCTTTCAAAAGAAACATAAGTGGATAGAGCACCGACCCTGGATTCAGGAGGACCTGAGTTCAAATCCGGCCTCACACATAGCACTTACTAGCTGTGTGACCCTGGGAAAGTCACTTAACCCCATTGTCTAAAAAACAAACAAAAAAAAGAAACATGAAGATAATATGTATGGATTACTTCAATTACCATCAGAAAAGGCCACTGTGTTAATTAATTTGACTTCATTTTTTTTCAGTATCACAATGGAGTATTCAAATATGGTGATGATGATTATGATGATGATGATGATGATAGCTAGTATTTATATAGTACTACTATGTGCCATACATTGTGCTAAGTGCTTCACAAATATCATGTCAATTGATCCTCAACACAACCCTGAGAGGTGGGGGCTAGTATTATATTTACATTTGAGAAAGCACCATGCACTGTATCACCCCATACATAACACAATACACACATGTACACGATAAATATATGCACAGACATTGGCACATATGTATACATACATGTATTTATAGTCACAGACACATGAATTCACACACATATGTGTGTATAGTGTGCATATCTATATATATACTTTACCTATATAGCCACTATATGTACACACATGCATACATATGTATACACACATATGCACATGTGTTTACATATAAATTTATATATAATGAATGTGACATTCATTATATGTAGCATATTTACATATATGTGTGCATATATAAATATACACACATATACACACATATATGTATATAAAAAGAAACTAAATAATTTAGGTACTTTGATCAAAACAGCTCTAGAGGTAATTTTCTGGAATTTTAAATTAGTAAATCTATGCTTTAAAGAGCCTACAATAATATTTTTACTGCTTTTCAATGAGCCTAAGAAAATTACTTAAACTGTTTTCAATTCCTTCCATTATCATGAACTGTAACCATGTTTTAAATGGCTTTTAATCTTTTAAAATATCTTAATGCAAGTAGTTCCAAAGAGCTTCTTCCCCTCATAAATTTGCAATTCATTGCTCTTCTACTGTATAATGTGATATCTGTTTGATTGATGAGTAATGAAATCTTACCTAAATCTTTAAGGCAAGGTATTGATTGAACAATTATGCTTCATTTAACCTGAAGTGTTATCTGTTCTTACATTCAACCCCTTGTTCCTTTATCTGACTTTCTATAAGGTCTAGTTATAACTTTATTTATAAGCACTGACACATTTAGATTGTAAATCAATTCTCCATTTTCATTGTATTGGAGAAATCGCTCTTCAATAAGCTTTTGTTCTCTCAAAGGACACATTCAGTGTAGCACTTACATTTAATTGATCTGCTAGGTGTGGTATTGAAGTATCTGTCAAGGTTATGTAGGTGGAGAAATCTGTAGTTTTCTTATTCCTATGAAAGCTATTTCAATTTAGAATTAATTTTGAAATCTCTCATATAAAATGAACCTTCTTTAGGCTAGTTGTTACAAAAATAAAATTGCTTCCTTCATTCAATACTACACTGGATGGTTTTATTCATCAGTTGAAGAGATTTCTCCTGCCCTTTGAGCCCTCCTTACTCACTATCATATTAATGCCCAAATGAACATGAAAGGTTGTGATGTCATTATAATAAAATCTGGACTTGGCATAAAATAATTGAGTTCAAGTCCCAGCTCTAATATTTAATAGCAATGTGACTTTGTTAAAGTTATTTAACCTTTCTGAGCATCAATTTCCTCTTTTATAAAATGGGAATGGACCTAATTCCAGCTTTGGGGCAAAAAGGTAGCGAGAGAAGGTGTGGAAAGAGAGACAAATTGAGCTAAATATAGAGGAGGAAATTGTGTAGGTTATTTAGAGGAGTTCGAATGTGCAAGAAAAGTCAGTGATTGCTTTTAGGGAGGAGAAATTAAGGAAATTTTAGAGGAGAACAAGCTCCAAGTTTAGATTATACTATCTATTCCTGTGAAAGAAGTTTGGACATGGTGGTGGTTGGTGGTGGTGATTGTTGTCCTACCTTCTTGAAGAGGACCAAAATGACATCACTATGCTAGAGTCAAGTTACAATGTGTCCAACTGTGGCTGATCAGACCAATATGAGCTCAGAATGCTCTACCACAGGTTGGGTATAAATAGCCCATGTGAATATTTGGGATGGAATCTCTAAATTCACACATCTCGCATTTCTTCTACTTCAATTCTGTTTTGCTCGTAGAGCACAGCACCTTCTCTGATGTGGGCACACCATTCTGAGCAGTCCTGTGCCAGCATCTCCCATGTCACACAATCAATTCAAAAGTTCTTAAGAGAATCCTTGAGAGTGTCCTTGTATTACTTCTGGAGACCAACATGTGAGTGCTTGCCCTGTACGAGTTCTACATAGAATAGACTTTTTGGTAAGTGTACATTTTGCATTTGAACAACATGGTCAGCCCATTGGAGTTATGCTTTCTACAGCAGAGAAGCTGCTAGGTGAAAAATGAGAACCCCACGGGGTTTACCAGAAAGATAGTTCATCCATCTTTAAGAAGGCAGAATTTAATTCCACAGAAAGTAAAGTATAAGCAAAGCTTGTAATGCAGGATTCCTGACTCAGTAAGAAGGCAGATGAAATCCAATTTTTTGCTTCTAGGAACAATCCAAAGCACTTTTACGATTTCCTGAAGGTCATTTATGGGCCACAGGCCTATGATACATCTCAGCTACTCAGTGCTGATAGAGCCATATTGATTAGTGATAAGCCCATGATCCTAGAGAGAAGGGCGGAACACATTCATAGTGTTCTCAACTGATCATCATCAATCAGTGCTGGAACCACTGACCACTTACTTCAGGTTGAAGTCAATTCCTCCCTAGCTGAAGTTGTAACTAAAGGAGAGGTTTTGAAGTCTTGGAGATGGTAAAGGATTAAGGAAAGTAGGTTTTAGAGTAAAGTTCTGAAGAGTAAGACACAGGGACTAGGAAAAAGAAAATGTCCAAGATCAGGTGAGTAAGAAAAGGAAAATGGAGCAAATTAGAGAGTAAAGGAAATTGGTAGAGACATTGGTGAATTGAGCAAATTGACTAATAAAACTTTGGCATGAGGAGAAAAGAAAATGCAGCTAGAGAGCTATTGAGACTAAGGCAAGGAAGTTGTGTGTTAAGTTATTAGCAGGTGGAAATTGGTTTTTAAGTTTTTTTTTGTATGTGGTTTAATTATTATTGATATCTTTTGTTTTCATATTACCTTTATATGTCCCCCTTCATGTAGGGGCAGCTCAGTAAGGCAGTGGACAAAGTGAGGGGTCTGGAGTCAGGAAAAGCTGAGTTCAAATTTATTCTCTGGACAAGTCATTTAACCTCTGTCTGCCTCAGTTTCTTCAACTATAAAAATGGAAAAAATACTACCTACTTCTGATGCTTATTTTGAGGATTAAATAAGGGAAAAAAATATAAAGCACTTAGCATAGTGCCTGGAACATAGTAGGCCCTTAATAAACACTTGTTTTCCTTTCTTATTTTCTCTGTTCTGCCACCCCCAGTAAAATATCCCTTATTTAAAATAATAATGTTAAAGAAAGAAAAGAAAAGAAGAGTTGAGAAAACACAAACAACACATTAATGCTGTCTGACTATAAGGGCAACTTCTAACAGTTTCCCATTTCTGTAAAGAAAGGAGGGAGGTGCATTTTACCAACTCTTTTGGGGGATTATTTAGAGTCATTCTTATTATATGTTATTCAGTTACCATATTTATTTTGTTCTTTCCATTTACATTGCTCTAGTCAATCAATCAATCAATATTTATTAGGCACATACAATATGCCATGTCATGTGCTAGACTCTAAAGATTCAAAGATAAATATATAAACTTGCTTCTGCCCTAAAGGTGCTTACATTTGATACACAGAGACAAGATGTACATGAAAAAAATACATATTTATGTGTATATATGCATATATACAGACACATATACATGTTTGTATGCATGTGAATATATAATATATGTAGATGTGTGTATATAATATGTATATATGGATATATTTCTATCTATATCTATGTATTTCTATCTATGTATGTCTATATCTGCCTATATCTCTATCCATAGCTTATAAATAATTTTTGGAGTAAGTTACTGGACATTACAGAAATTAGGAAAGTCAGTTTGTTAGGAATCAGTCAGCAAATTTTAATTAATTGAATTTTTATGCCAGAAACTTTTTTTAAACTTTCGGAAAAGAGAAGCCCTATTTGAACTGACTTTTGAAGGTATATAGAGATTTAGAAAGTAGAGGAAAAAAGGGTGTACATTCTAGGTGCATTGGACAGTCCCTGAAAAGCCACAGTGATGGAATGAAGAGGGCATGTCAGCAGTGAGGAATAGCAAGAAAACTAGTTTGACTGGACTGGAGTACATTAAGAGGAGGGAGGGCAGGATAGAACCAAGTGCTAATAAAGGGCTTCGAATGCCAAGCAGTAGAATATGTCTCTAGTTCTAGAGGTAATAGCCACTAGAGAATAAAGGCGCAACATGAACACAATATTGCTTTAAAAGCCTCCGTTTGTCAGATCAACATATTCAAAATAGTACTCATTTATCTTTCACCTAAAACTCTCCTCAGTAATTTTGGCCTTCTTGCTGTACATTCTATCTACCCACTCTGCCTTTACACTGACTGACTTCCATGCCTGGAATGCTCTCCCTCCTCAAACCTGCCTCTTGACTTCCTGGCTTTGTTTAAGAACCAGCCTGAATCCTGCCCTTTTTAAGATACACCCTCCCCCCACCACACACACACAGCACCCTGCAAACACACTGCTAGTGCCTTCCTTCTGCCTGTACTGTTGCCATTCCTCATAATTGGTCTTCCCACCTCAACTCTCCACTCTCCAACTCATCTTCTATAGATGTACAAAAATGATATTCCTGAAGCCTAGTTTTCACTATTTCTTTCTCTCATTCAAAGCAAGCAAACAATAACAACCTTTTCTTTTTGGCAGTATTCTTCTAACCCAATTTTCATTACAAATTAATTGGACTACTTAATGTTCCTCCCAAATAATAGTATCAACCTTCACTATTTGAAATCTTTAACTGTCATCAAAGGATCAAGTCATCCAGTTCAAAACTTCATTTTACAGTTGAAGAAAATGAGACCCATGGAAGTGAAGAAACTTGCCTAATATCACAAAGGTAGTAAGTGTGAGAGGTAAGGTTCGAACGTGACTCCTCTAATTCCATAATGAGTGTATTTTTCTACAGATTTCTACAGGTTCTACAGGTGCCCAGCCTGGAATGTAGTAACTCCTCATGTTATAATTTCTGGTTCTCTTCAAAATTCATTTTACATGCTATCCCATACATAAGATTTTTCTAGATTCTCCTAGCTAATAGTTCCTCACCCCCCTACATCCTAACAATCCCCCCCAAAAAAAAACCTTTCTTTAAAAAAAATCGGCTACTTACATATATACACTCACTATACATGCATATATACATATATACATGTGCATAAGTGTACATATATACATACACGTGTGTGTGTGTGTATATCTCACAGACATGTATAAATGAGTACATGTTGGCCCATACTGCATGCAGGTATATGATGAGAGATAAATAGATAAAACCATACATACGTGCACACATGCATACATGCATACATACACACATACATACACACATACACACATACATGATGGATGGTAGATTATATATAGAAAGGAGATGAGATGAGATGAGAGGAGAGGGAGAGAGAGAGAGAGAGAGAGAGAGAGAGAGAGAGAGAGAGAGAATGTATGTTTTGCTCTCTTAGATAGAATGCAAGCTCCTATTTGGCATTACACAGAAGAGTATTGTATAAGGTCTTCACCACTGGCTACCTGCTAAATAGGTCATAGAAGTGAGACAAACTGAGGCTTCCTATGGATTGATGGGGCAGCTAGGTGGTACAATGGATTGAGTGCTAGGTCTGGAGTCAGAAATACCCATCTTCCTAAGTTCAAATCCAGTCTCAGACACTTACTAGATGTGTGACTCTGGGCAAGTTGTCTCATCTGTAAAATGAGCTGGAGGCAAACCACTCTTTGCCAGGAAAACCCTATATGGGCTAATGAAGAGTCAGGCATGACTAAAACAACTGAACAATAGCACAGATGGCTGACTGACTGATGGCCAAGGAATGAGGTTACGTGACTTTTAGTTAGTCTGTAGTTAGGGTGAGGAAATAATTCTAGTCAAATAGGCAGTCTTAGAGAGGGAAAATCTTTTACTTTGTTGGGCTTTGAAAATGGTTCCAATTGACATTTATATGAATAAATAGAATAAGTTTATTTCTTGAAGTCTTATTTTTGTTTATGCATATCCTTTAACTTTCTCTCACTGAATAGCATCAATTTTGGAGGCTTGAAATTTTTATGTTAGGAGTTAAGAAACTATTTTAAATAGTCATAGTCTGTATGAAAAGGAAATCCTATTAGGCAACCAATAATATTGCTGATGAGGAGGTGAAATGATTTACTCACAGCTAAAACTTTTGAACCTATCTGCAATACTACAATGATTATGACTTGAATTTGGGTAGTTCCTAGTCTTTAAGATTTTAAACTATTTGTGGTCTGGGTCAGTAGATGGAGTACCCATAGTGATAAAGCTACCTATGCTTTAAGTATCAAAATAAAGTATTAATTCCCCCAGCCTTTCAAGTGATCACTTTGTGTTTGTAAATAATAAGATCATTTTTATAAAGTACCTATCCTAACAATATTCAATTATTTTGAGATTCAAATGAGGTTTGATGTGGTAGGGGATCCATGAGATCCATGAGGATCCAACATCCATGAGAGATGCATGACATTACTATCTGCATTTTACAATTGAGGACACCTGAGGCAAATAAAGGTCAAGTGACTTGTCTTGAGTCACAAAACTAGTAAGTGTCTGAGGTCAGATTTGAGCTCAGGTCTTCCTTAGTCCAGGCCAAGTGCTTTTTTATTCACTGCACCAATGGCTGCTTCAAGATGAAGGCAAAGTTATGGCATCTAAATGGCAATCAGGAGAACTGGGCTCTATCTAGTCCTAGTTCTACCATTAACTTGTGTAACATTGGACAGGCCATTTAAGATCTTGGCCCCAGTTTCCTCAATGGAAAAAAAAAAGAAGGGTGAACAAGATGATCTTAAAAATATTTTCCAGTTTTAATTTATCTGATATGTTCCTCATGTACCACATCATATGTGAAAGTTTGTGTTAAGCTGTCCTGGCTTCAATCAAACCAATGCTGTGATGCAAAAGTCTTGCAATTTTTCAAAATTAATTTTATTTGTTTTGACTGCTTTTATCTTTAGTATGCTATAAAATACTGAAACATTAAAACATTCCTAGGGAGCCTCTGCATGGTGTTAGCAAGAAAGGGAGAATTAGAATTCACAGACCTTGGATTTCAGTTTTGATTTGACCTTAGGATCACACCGCCTTAAGTATCTTGATCTATATTCCATCCAGGAACTTAGATTATCTAGCTGAAAAATTGGATGAAGTATGGTGGGTTCATTATCGTATTCTTTTCACTACTCAATTATTCCTCTTTTTAAAAAAATACAATTTCTTGCCTTTAGTTAGCTTTGAAAAACCTTTTTTTGTTGTTAACTCATATCATTGATGTATATTTAATGATCTTCACAGGCAATAATTTCTTTATGCCTTTCACCATACAGAAATGCCATCTCCTTCTCCTTCCCCCCAAAAAATGTTATTCCAAAATCTGCCTTTTTAAAATTTCAGCAGCTTTAAGAAACCGACATATCTTCATGGTGTGTTTAATCTTCAAAATGTTTTAATTAGGACACTATCAAGTTTCTTATTTTCCCAGGAACCCAAATGTAGATTTCCTAATATGTCTTTATGTCTTAAATGTGAACCCTGCAGTCTATTTCATCTTTATCATATTAATGAAGTCATAAAAACATGAAGATTTAGATGCCCATTAGGAAACCATTTCATACCATTAATTTAGATACTCTATAAAGATTACTTATTTATTTGGCTACTGTAGAAATCATAATGCCATGTACAAATACAGTAGTTTTCTGTTAACCAGAATGAGAAGAAAATCCAACAGGTCTTGTAATTGCCACGTACATATCTTGCATAATAAAGGCAAGAATGTGGGACAAAAGTATAGATAGCAATGACCTTATATGCTTTGCTTAGCTTTTGTTCTTGATCAGGTTTATTTGCACCCTGATCTGGGGAGGATCTTGGGAGCAAGCTGGGCTTTATTGTCCTAGCCTCTACATAGCACCTATTTTAAAAAATATGCTTTAAAAATGTAATTGTCTGCGTGCATGTATGTATATGTATAAGTAAATATACAAATGACTTAATAAGTGTGCTTATGTGTTTGGCAAAATCTGTTAAATGAGTTTTAATGGGCATAAGATTGCAATAAGGTTTTAAATAGGAGTTACAAGGGATTTTCAGTTTCTAAGTTAGATAGTTATTTGGAACAAAAACTTAGAATCATCACAAAACAGGCCATCCAAAAAAACCCCCCAAAAACCTGTATCCTGGAGGCACAATGGTTGACTTTTTTTTCCTTTTGTATTTACACTTGGATGCTTGTAGTGGATGGTAAACTTTGCAGCTATGAACTGAAAGAGTTCACTTTGCTCCTGTCAGGAAGAAGCTTTCTAGGTACTTTACTACAGAATCTGCTATGGAGGAGGGAAGGGAAGAATGGAGGGAGGAAAAGAGAGAGGGAGAGAGAGAGAAAAAAGAGAGAGACAGAGACAGAGAGAGAGAGAGACAGACAGACAGACAGAGAGACAGAAAGAGACAGGGACAGAAACAGAGACAGAGAGAGAAACTATCCTAAAGAGGTGAAGTCCAGTCATATAGCAGGACATTGTGAGCAGGAGAGAAAAATATCAAATGTACATGGATGATCAAATGTATAGAAGCATGAGGCCTAGAGGAGATAGGCAGTGAGCAGAGGGATGGTATCACCAGAAAACATCAGTAGCCCTTCAGTGTTAAAATTGTGAATTATCTCTAACCTATATATGTGTTCTCTATGTTGTATGTTCTTTGTTACCTAGTTTCCTCAGTTGTATGCTCTTCCCTATAGGTGATATGGTAATGTATGAGAGGGTCTACTCCATGTGTGCAGGAGGGAGAGAGATTTTTTTCTCAATGCTTTTTACTATGGTATTTTACTGAATGTCTTTTGTTTTAAACAAATGTGTTTTCTGGATACTTGACAAAAGTAAGCATATGGGGGTTTGTGAACTGCGATTCTGAGTGACTGCTGACCTACATGATACATAAAACCTGAAAGTAAAATGCTCTGGAGAGTCCATAAAAGAGAGGATGCTCAGATTGCTGCAGATTCTCTGTCTGTCTCTCTCTTTCTCTCTCTCACTATATCTATATATCTATATCTATGTCTATACATATGTATATATATATATATAATATATTTATGTAGTATGTGTGTGTTAAAGGACCAATGTAAATGAATACTTGTGATAAAACACACACATTCATGAATTTGTCAGCTAGTATTCAACATCAAATACTCACTTTATATTAATTAGATAAATACTATAACTTTAGCTGGTATTAACATTTCAAAAGATTACTTGACTTTAAATCTTGATGGGTAAATACATTTGTGCAACCAAGATATACTTTCATTTGTAAATGTATATTACCAACCTTTTTTTCAAAGTACAATGTCTTTGATAAGGCCAATAAAAATAAAGGATATTTATTTTGCACTTATGATATACAATAGAGTTGAACATTTAGCTTTCAAAACAGAAGAGTGATTGACCACATGGTGCAGTGGAAACAACATTGGATTAGAAAAAAAAAAGATCGAGGTTCTGATCCTAGAGCTACATCTAGCTGTGAGCTGTGGGACCTTGGTGAAGATGCTTTACCTCTCTGGGTCCCAGTTATATCATCTGAGAGGTGAAGAGATAGATAAAACCATTTAAAAGACCTTTGAATTAAAAAAAAAAGTACGCTTGTTCAGTATGATGAAAATTTTTTGACATTTTTAATGGTAAGATATATTTTGTCATAGAGTTATATTGTCAGTACTATAATTAAGATCCATCAGAATAAATTTAATATCTTTTTCTTAGCTCTTAAAGTGATTTATTTATTTGTTGTTCTTTTATGTGTGTTCTGGTGAGCTCCATTCTGGACACTTGACTTTAAGAGGCCAGTAGGACATCAAGGCATAGATGCCAGAAAAAAAAAAAAACTTGTAAAAGTAATGTCTGGAGTTTGATAAATTGTTTGGGGAAAGAAATATAGATTTGGAAGTCATGCCCATAGAGGTGGTAGTTGTAGACATTGTGAGAGAGGAAAATCTAAAGACGGATTAGAAAAGTCAAGGTCAGAGATCGAGGAAAGGAAGAGGAGGTGAAAGAAGAAAATGAGCTTTTAGAGAGTTCTGTAAAAGGTGAATCAGAATAATGATATTTAAAGAAAGTATTATTAGATCCTTGGTGTAGGACTTTAAGAGATGATACTTTTATTTGCTATGCAAATATTAAAAAATCAGCAAAAGGCATCTAAGCCAAGGATGATGGCAGTTCATTAGTTGCAGGCCATCTGGGTAAGTGCTGAAATCCCCCAGGTAAAGTAAAGTTTATTCATGCATCATTAAAAGAGCAGAAACATTGAAGGTGGCCAGATGCCAGAGTAAGGACTTATGCAACTGTAAAAGACAATTGAACCATGGAGATAAATAAAAGTAAAGATGAGAAATGCAAAGTCATAATTCCCATGCCTTTGGAAGAGGATTGCAAAGATAGTTCACAGCTACAAGGAGTTGTCTGGTGTGAGGCTTTGAGTGCAGCGATCTCTGGACTCCTTTTTATCTATGGCAATTCAGTAGCTTCACTCCCTTCAGCGTCTCAGAAACTGTGATTATAGAGGTCAAAATCCTGGAATCAATGTCATGAAATTTAAAGGAAATGGTAGTAAGCAGTGCTATGTTCTACAAACAAAATAAGAATGGTCACGACTGAGAAAAAGCCACTGGATTTGATAAATAGGAGGTTATTAGGACACTTTAAGAAAATGCTACAGTAATGTGGAGAAAAGGCAGACTATAAAGAATTAAGGGTGAGTAAAAATAATTATAGACAGGGAGACTAATCTTTTGAGAAGTTTGTAGGAAAGAAATGAGGTGGTAGTACAAAGAAGTAACAGGGACAAGGATATTTTATGTAGTTCTTTTTTGTTTGCTTACTTTTTTGTTCTAGTTTTGCTAATTTGTTTTTTTTTCCAGAATAGAATAAATAACAATATTTATAGGAGTTGTCAGTGGAAACTGAAAGGGGTTGAAAATAAATGGAAGGGAAATATTTGATAGAAGATGGGAGAAAAGGTTGAAGAAACACTTCAGAGATACATAGAAGAAGAAAATGGGTTAAAATTGAGAAAAAAAATTGAGTATAGAAGTTGAAGGAATTGAATCAGGATAGATTCATATTCTTTGTAAAGTAGAAGGTGAGGTTACCAGCACGAGAGAAGGGGTGGAGTGGGAAGCTTGAAGTGGCAAGGAGAACACTCAGTTTCCTCCACCAATTATCTGACTACGTGCTCATTTACTCCAGAACCTGCTAATGAACCTGAAATACACACAAATCTGTTAAGGACAGGTAGTCTTTTCACCTAAGATGAACCCTAGTCAAAAAATGTGGCATAGTTGATAAAGTGTTAGCCTTGGATTCAGGAAGATATTACTTTAATTACTGCCACAGACACATACTTACTATGTAACCTTGGGCAAATCACAGCCTCCTTCAGATTTAGTTTTCTTCTTATTAAACTGGGGATAATACTATCACCTATCTCAGAGGGTTACTGTGAGAATCTAATGAGTAGCTCGCTATTTTTTTTTTCTTGAGAGGTATTGGATGATAAGCACACACAAAATAAACTAGCAAAAAAAACTAGTTTAATTAAAAATAAATAAATCTGTTATTAATTACTTCTGTATAATGAGAATTCATAATAGTTATCCTTAAAATAAATTATTGCTTAAAGAAGAATAGCAATTGCTACCTCTCTTAAGCTGGATTATTCCTATCTTGACAAAAAAATCTAGTTATTGTGGGATTCAACATAATGCAATAAATGTTTATTAAGGGCCTACTATGTTCCAGGAAATGTGCTAAGTGCTGGGAATACAAAAAGAGGCTTATGGTATGATAGGGGAGACAAGACAATACGGAAACAAATATATACAAAGCAAGCTATATACAGGAATGATGGAATGAAAGAGATCACAAGGTCTTAAAGGCAGAGTAATTCTAAGTACTAGTAAGTTCCAAGGAGTGTTATAGCTTGTCAGTAGCTATTTCTAAAGGGGAGTGGGCTGGAGAATGAATGTCATTAGTTTTAATACTTTTGAGATGTTGTGAGGTCAGTATGAAAGGGTTTTAACCTGAGCGTTGACGTCTCTAAAGATGATTTCAGAGGAAAAAAGTCTATGACAACTGTGGAGGATGAGGAAAGGGTGATGTAAATATGACTTATACTTAAAAACAAGAGAAATTGCTGAGTTACTATGGCAGAACAATAGTCTGAGTGATTATGGAGAGCAAAGAGTTTTAAGACGTTCCTCCTGTACTTGCGGGTCTGAAAATTGCTTAGTTTCCAATAGACATGGTTTCAAAGAAAGTATTGTTTCCAGAGGAAAGCCAGTTTCAAATAATGCAAGGAATTGGAAGGCATGTTCAAAGGAAAAACAAATCCAAAATGTTTGTAAGTTGGCTTACAACATAATGAATGTTCTTAATGTCTAAACTGGAAGAGCCAGAGGAGTCAGAATGACACTTGAAAAAAATCTATTTTGTGTTTGGTTTGCCTTCCATTTAGCAAAAGCAACAGTTAATATTACATAACCCATTAAGATTTCAAAGGGCCTTGCATTTATTATTTCATTGGAGTCTCATAATAACCCAATGAAGTAAATACTAAAGGTATCATTATCATGATTATATTTTATAGATGAGGAAACTGAGCCTGAGAGAGCTTAAATGGCTAGTAAGCATTAGAAACTGGATTTGGAGCCTAGCCTTCCTTACTGCAAGTTTAGCACTCCAACTATTATATCTTGTTGCTTCTAATATATAAATTCAGCGCTTACAGTTTTATGCCTGAAGTAGCCCAGATAATTTTACATAAACACCACAAAGTCATTACTATGACTACAACTCATAGTAATCTTTTGTCTCCAAAGTCAATTGCATTTACTGTCTATTCTGCATGCATATTATATACTTTTCTTATTTCTTAATTTATTATATATGTTGTGCTCATGATACCTGCTTCTTACCCACAATGCCCCAGAACTGGTACCCTAGGTTCAAGGTACTTTTGTGGGGTCCACATTCACCCAAAACTATAGCTAAAAAGAACCACTGATGTTTTGGCCTTTTGTTTTTCTAGTTACCCAGAGGATATTAGTTCAAGGCAAAAATCATTCAGTGAAATAGATTAGTAAGAAAAAATTAGAACATTTTCCTGATAAACCTGGTATTCATACTGCAATAAATATAATATCCATGGGAAGAGTGAGCACAACTAAGGATATGTTGTGGGCACATATAGGAAACTTACATGAGAAAAACTCAGTTGTATATCGCACAATTAGGGAATAAATGTAGCCCAAAATATTTGTGAAAAAGTAACTAACACCTTAATATTACGGGATTGCCAGTGCCTTTTGGTGACAACATCGCTCAACTCTCACTAATCCTTCTCCCTGCTGGCTTGGAATATCTACTGGATTTTTTTTTTTTTTTGTTATTGTTCAACTAGTCACTATTGGAAGTTGTTTTCAACTTCTGGCCATGGTAAACTTTGCAAAGAATTGCTCTGCTGGTCAAAGGCAGGTATTGCCAGTTCACTGCCCATATCATTCTATGTTGCATGAAAATGTATGGATGCAATGAGAGACATCAAAAAAGAAAATATCTTCTGGACATGAGGATAATTGTGTAAGTGTGTCTTGGGGCCAGTTACAATATAAGTTCCTTAAGGATGGAAAATATATCTTATTCTTCTTCATGTCCTCTTCAATGACTGGCACAGTGCCTGGGTGCTCAATAAATGTGTATTCAGTCAAATGGGATTGAAAATTATGTAGAAATTACAACTTCCAAAACATGCATATTTCAAATGAATTAAAGGTAGGTGTGGTACAACCACTGCATTTACATATCCATCTGTTATGTTTCTAGAATTTAAGCTTTGAATACTCCCCTAGGCTTCCAAACTAACTCCTCAAATACTTAATAGTACCATATTGACATACTTATTGAATCATTTTACATAGAGCTCAGCAGAGCCTTTGAATTTGCCTTACCCTGTCAATCAGAAGACAGAGGAAAATGACCAAATTTGTTTGAGTATGTGGGGGAATATCTCCAGCCAGTTAAAGAACAGGACTCACAGTTAATTTCTGAAACATTCTGCCAGATTTTTTTCGCTCTCTACACATAACCCATGGGTTGCGGTATTCGTGAATCCCAAAATAGTGCGTATTTACTAGATATCCTTCAGAGCAAAAAGAAACCTCAAGGAGAGTAGTCAGAGGGTCAACTGAATGCATTGTTGCTCTCAAAGTATTTCCTCACAATCTGTCAATAGGCTTGATAAATGGGACAAAAAATTTTTTAAGAATGTTCACAAATACTTCCTCTTACCTTTCCTATAATTATTGAGGGAAGCACCAACTTCCCAGTCACTCAGACTTGCAATTTAGATATCATCTTTGACTCCTCACTTTCTTTCTCACCACCATATTCAATTACTTGCCAAAGTTCTGTCAAGTCTGTCTTTGAAAGATCGCTCCTACATGTACCCTTTTCTTCTCTGACACTATCACCATCCACATTCAGACCTTCAGCACCTCATGCCCAGACTATTATAATAGCTTGACAGCTGGTTTCCTTACCTAAAGTCTCTCTCCACTCCAAGCCATTCTCTACTCAGTTATCAAAGTGATCATCCTAAAGCACAGGTCTGACCATGTCATCTCCCTATTCAAAAAACCCCAGGGACTCCTTATTTCCTCTTACATAAAATCCTATATTTGCCTCCTGTATGACTATAAAATCATTTGTTTGGCTTTGGAAGACCTAAATAACTTGGCAATTTCCTGCCTTTCCAGTCTTTTCATATTTTATTCTCCTCTACATACTATACAATCCAGTGACTATTGACCCCTTGCTGTTCCTTGAAGAAAACTCTCTGTCTCCTGATTCTGTGCATTTTCACAGACTGTTTCCCATGCATAGAATATTCTCCTGATTCATCTTTGCTTCCTAATTTCTGTGACTTTCTTCAAATTGCAGCTAAAATTCCACCTTCTTCAAGAAGCCCTTCTAAGTCTTACTTTCCTCTGAGATTATCTCCAATTTATATCATCTCTCTGAATCCCTGTTTCTCTTTCTTTTCCTCTCTGTTTCTCTGTTTCTCTATCTCTGTTTGTCTCCCTCTCACATCTGTGCATATGTGCATAATTGTTTAGATGTTGTCTTCCTCCATTTGAATATGAACTTCATGAAGGCAGGACCATCATTTTTACCTTTCTTCATATCAATAGCACTTAGAATAATGCCTCACACATAGCAGCAGCTTAATACTTGTTGTCTTGATCTACCTGATTCTATTTCAACTTTTTAGCCACTTATATTTTTGACTCATGTAGACATAAACTTAGTGAACTCTGGAGTGACCAATACTGGTTATTAGAATAAAGAAAAAAAATGTTGAATTGGCAGCTATGGTTTAATATTTTCTGTTCTGCAGAGCTTCCCTTACATTTCTACTCTAATAACAGAGGATCAAAGAATCATAGATTTAAAGCTGGAAGATAACTCAGACCACCAAGTCCAAAATGAGAGGCCTGAGGCTGAGAACTTTGGGCGGCTTTACCAAGACCACAAAATTAGTTTCTATGGTAGGATTTCAATCCAGATCTTCCTGACATCAAGTCCTGCTCTTTGTTCAGTATGCTATATCACCATCTGATCATACTGTGGAGTTGACCCTGTGTACTCAAAGCTGATTAAAATTTTCTCTGTGGGCTATGGGTCTAAATGTGTATAGTGCAATGACCAACCTACCTAACTAAAGAAATTTGTATCACTGAAAAGATGGCAATCTGGTGGTGAAAGCTTTTGGCCTCAGGGATCCTTTAAGTCATTAGCTGAGTTGTGGAAAGATTAGTGCTCATCTATAGAGCTAGTACATCGATAGGGACGTGTTTGACAATGAAGTAACAGAACAGTATCTTGGTCTCCCTATAATCATGGCCATGATGTTAGAAAACAATTTAGATGTTCTAGGATTAGTTACTGTTATCTGACTTAAAAAAAGATAAAAGAGCTAAAATGCAAGGTTCACACATAAACCACAGGCTTTATGAAGGAAATAAAACTTGATCTATGTCTAAGACTCCCAAGCTCTCTTCAAGGCTCAGCTCAAGAGTCACTTATTACATGAGGCCCATTCTAATTTTCCCTGGTTATAATTATAATTCCTGGATTTCCTTTCCATAAAATTACTTCATGTTTACTTACTATATATTTTTAATATTTTCTTTATGTTGTGTTGTGGTAATTTTAAACTTTATGTTTTTGATGTTATAATTTTTTGATGTTATAGTCATTATTTGATACTATAGATATAATGAAAGGACTCCAAGATGGAATCACTTTGGCTTAATGGTCTTAATGCTCATAGAAAGATATAGGCAGGGGGGCAGAACCAAAATGACAGGGTAAAGACAGGGACTCACTTGAGCTTTCCCCCAAACCCCTCCAAATACCTGTAAAAAATGACTCTAAACAAATTCTAGAGCAGCAGAACCCACAAGAAGACAGAGTGAAACAAATTTCCAGCCCAAGACAACCTGGAAGATTGACAGGAAAATTCTGTTGCACCAGGCTGAGAGAAGAGCACAGGCTGCGCCAGCACAGACCAAGAACCAGCAAATCCGGAGCTAGTCTCAGGGGACTGAATCACTGGCAGCTGTGGCAGTTTCCAGACTTCTCAATTCACAAATGCCAAAGACAATGGAGCACAGTCCATCCCCAGCTCCAGCACAGCCCTAAGGCAGTAGCAGGAGCCACAGCTGCTTCTGGAGGTGTCAGCCTACACATGGTAAGGGGATCAAACAATTGATCAGAAGAAGATTACAGAGTTCTGTTTGCTGGCAAAGATTCTGTTGTTTTGCCCATACTTGGATCTGGGTCTCAGTTCTGGGTGGCAGTCATGGGGTGAGTCCTACCATAGCAGAGCTTGTGGCAGGAGTGAAGATGAAACCCTCCTCACAGTTCTAGGGCATAAAAGGCTGCATGTGGTAACTCACAGACCAGAGCACAGACCAGGAGAGAAGTAAACACTGCTCCTTAGAGCATACCACCTTGGAAGAACTGAAAACTTACAGGTACTTAGAAATATCTGTGAAAACAGCTGCACAAAATACCTGAAGCTTGGTACAGTATGACCTCCACCCTGGAAGCAAAACCTTGCCTTAACGAAGAGTTAAAAAATCAAGCAATTGGCTGGGGAAATGAGCAAACAATGCAAAAAATAATCTCAGACTATAGAAACTTACTTTGGTGATAAGGAAGATCAAAACATACACTCAGAAGAAGACAACAAAGTCAAAACTCCCGCATCCAAAGCCTCCAAGAAAAATATGAATTGAATGGTAGGTAGGTGGCACAGTGGATAGAGCTCCAGCCTTGGAGTCAGGAAGACCTGAGTTCAAATCTGACCTCAGACACTTGACACTTACTAGCTGTGTGACTGTGGGCAAGTCACTTAACCCCAATTCAGGGTTAAGGGGAAAAAAAGGAAAAAAAATGGTCTCAGATCATGAAAGAGCTGAAAAAAGGATTTTGAAAATCAAGTAAGAGAAGCAGAGGAAAAGTTAGGAAGAGAAATGAGAGGGATGCGAGAAAATCATGAAAAAATGAGTCAACAGCTTGCTAAAGAAGACCCAACCAAAAAAAATACTGAAGAAAATAACACCTTAAAAAAAGGATTAACTCAAATGGCAAAAGAGGTTCAAAAAGCCAGAGGAGAAGAATGCCTTAAAAAAACATAATTAAGGGGTGGAACCAAAATGGTGGAGTAAAAGCAGTGACTTGCTTGAGCTCTTCCCCAAATCCCTCCAAATACCTGTAAAAAATGGCTCTAAACAAATTCTAAAGCAGCAGAACCCATAAAAAGACAGAGTGAAACAAATTTCCAGCCCAAGACAACTTAGATGGTTGATTGGAAAAGTATATCAAGTGGGGCTGGAAGAGGAGTGCAGTTTGGCTTGGGTGCACAGGCCCCAGCGAACCTGGAGCAGGCTTCAGAGGACTGAATCACAGGCAGCTGCGGCAGTTTCCAGAACTCTCAACCCGCAAACGCCGAAGACAACTTAGAAGGTCAGTGGGAAAAGTCTGTTTCTGTGGTGAGAAAGAGGAGCAGGGTCCCAGCTGCATTCCCCCAGCTTGGCCCTGGGGCAGCTGCTGCTTCCTGAGCTTCTCTCCCGTAGATTGAGAGGAAATCGAGCGGCTGATCAGACGGGGATTGAAGAGATCTCTTTGCTGATGCAGGATTCTCTTGCTTTGCCCATGCTTGCATCTGGGTCACAGTTCTGGGTGGGGGTCTTGGGTGAGGAGGAACACTGGCTTGGTGGAGCTTGTAATAGGGGTGAAAAGAAAATCCTACTCACAATTTCAAGACACAAAAGAGTGCCTGTGGTCACTCATAGAACAGAGCACAGCACAGAAAAGGAGTAAACACTTCACCCTTGATCATACCAACTTAGAAGAACTGAAAATTTACAGGTCCCTAGAAGTATCTCTGAAAACAGCTTCACAAAACCCCTGAAGCTTAGGACAGTACATTCTCCATAGACCCCACCTTAACAAAGAGTTTATAATTGAAAAAGTTTTCACATGCAACTGGGAAATAAGAAATATAGGAAATGGGGTACAGCAATCTATGCTGCCCTACAGGAAAATAGAAAAGGAAGGGGATAAGAGAAGGGGGAGGGGGAGAGAGGGAGAGAGATAGAAGGGAGGGCAGACTAGGGGAAGGGGTATTCAGAATGCATGCCATCTTGAGGTGGGAGGAGGGGCAAGATGAGATGAAAATTTGGAACTCAAAATTTTGTGGAAGTGACTGTTGAAAACTAAAAATAAATAAATTTGGAAAAAGATATAAAAAAGAGGGGAAAAAAACATAATTAGCCACATGGAAAAGGAGGTCCAAAAGCTCACTAAGAAAAAAATTTCCTTAAAAATCAGGATGGAACAAATGGAACCTAAGGACCCTATGAGAAATCAAGAAATTATAAAATAGAACTAAAAGAATGAAAAAATAGATGATAATGTGAAATACCTCATTGGAAAAAAATGACTGACCTGAAAAAATAGATCCAAGAGAGATGACTTAAAAATTATTTGCTCTATCTGAAGCTGCTAAATCTTGTGGTTATTCTGATTGTGTTTCCACAATACTTGAATTGTTTCTTGCAATATTTTCTCCTTGATTTGGGAACTCTGGAATTTGGCTACAATATTCCTAGGAGTTTTTTGGGGGGACCTTTTTCAGAAGGTGATCCATGGAATCTTTTAATTTCTGTTTTACCATCTAGTTCTGGAATATCAGGGCAGTTTTCCTTGATAATTTCTTGAAAGATGATGTCTAGGCTCTTTTTTTGATCATGGCTTTCAGATAGTCCAATAATTTTTAAATTATCTCTCCTGGACCTATTTTCCAGGTCAGCTGTTTTTCCAATGAAATATTTCACATTGTTTTCTTAGCTTTTCATTCTTTTGGATTTGTTTTACAATATCTCAATTTCTCATAAAGTCGCTAGCTTCAAGTTGCTCCATTCTAATTTTTAAGGAAGCATTTTCTTCAGTAAGCTTTTGGACTTCCTTTTCTATTTGGCCATTTTGCTTTTTAAGGCATTCTTCTCACTGGATTTTTGGACCTCTTTTGCCATTTGGGTTAGGCTATTTTTTAAGGTGTTATTTTCTCCTTTAGCAAACTGTTGACTTGTTTTCATGATTTTCTGGCATCCCATCACTCTCATTTCTCTTCCCAGTTTTTCCTCTACTTCTCTTATTTGCTTCTCAAAATCCTTTTTGAGCTCTTCCATGGCCTGGGACCAATTCATATTTTTCTTGGAGGCTTTGGATGTAGGAGCTTTGGCTTTGTTGTCTTTTTCTGGTTGTATGTTCCAATCTTCTTTATCACCAAAGAAAGATTCTACAGTCTGACTTTTTTTTTGTGAGGTTTGTTCATGATCCCAGCCAATTGCTTGAGTTATAATCTCTTTATTAAGGTAAGGGTCTCTTCCAGTGTGGAGAATGTACTTTCCCAAACTTCAGGGGTTTTGTGCAGCTGTTTTCAGAGATACTTCTAGGGACCTATAAATTTTAATTTCTTCCAAGTTGGTATGATCAAGGGAAAGGTGTTTACTTCTTTCCTGGCCTGTGCTGTGGTCTATGAGCCACAAGCACTCTTTTCTGCCTTACAACTGTGAGGAGGATTTTCTTTCCACCACCATTACAAGTTCCACCCTCCCAGCACTCCTCCTTGTCCCAGGACCACCCCTCAGAACTGTGACCCAGATGCAAGCATGGGCAAAGCAAGAGAATCCTGCCTCAGCACCAGCAAAGAGATCCCTGCAATCCCCCTCTCATCAGCCACTGGATTCTCCCTCAGTCTGTGGGCTGGAAGCTCTGGAAGCAGTTGCTGTTCTGACACTGCACTGGGACTGGAGCTGGGAAGGAGCTTCTCTCTCACCTTGGTCACAGACTTTTCCTACTGACCTTCTAAGTTGTCTTTGGCGTTTATGGGTTGAGAAGACTGGAAACTGGCACAGTTGCCTGCAATTCAGTCCTCTAAGGCCTGCTCCAGGTTCACTGTGGCCTGCGTGCCCACACCGAACTGTGCTCCTATCTCAGCCTGGTGCAATATACCTTTCTGGTCAATCATCCAGGTTGTCTTGGGCTGAAAATTCATTTCATTCTGTTTTTTTTTGTGGGTTCTGCTGCTTTAGAATTTGTTTAGAGCCATTTTCTAATAGATATTTTGGGGGATTTGGGGGAGACCTCAAGCAAGTTACTGCTTTTATTCTGCCACCTTGGCTCTGCCCTTTTCCAGTAGTATCTTCAGAAAGGAATGCTGTGCTGTTTCCTTCTCCTATGGCCAAGGGATGACCCTGTGAACTTTCCAAAGTTCAGAAGAGTTAGTCTTTTCATTAATGTCATTAGCGCTGTCAGAGGAACTACTGTTGCCCAAGACCAAGGTAGTGCAGTACAGGGAATTTCAGAGGAAAAGCATCATCCCAAACTAAGATAACTTTACTTGCAAAAAAAGGATAAGAGAAGTCTTGGTGTGTGTGACCTCCATGCCCACAGTGGCCACCACACAAGGAAGGGAAGTAAATAAATATTTATGAAGAACCATATCTATTGTGTTCTAAACATCATGCTAAGCTCTTTACAAATATTATCTTATTTGATCCTTATAACAACTGTGAAAGGTAAGTGCAATTATATTTCCTATTTTACAGTTGAGGCAACTGAGGCAGGCAGAGATTAAATGATTAACCGAGGGTAACATAGCTAGCAAGTATATGGGGCTGAATTTAAACTCAGGTCCTCCTCACTTCAGGCCCAGGGCTCTATCCACTGCATCAGCAGCTGCCTGAACAGTTGGAAGGGGAGATAGAGCCAAGATGATGGAGAGAAGCCAAGAAATTGTCTGAGTTCTCCCCAGTTTCCCTCAGAAACAATGCTAAATCAAGCTTCTAAACGAATTCTGGAGCAACAGAATCCACAAAAACATAAAGTGAAACAATTTTCCAGCCCAAGATAACTTAGAAGAACTTCAGGAAAAGTCTGTCTCACTTTGGTAAAAGGGGAGCACAGTCCAGCACAGATGGTGTCCCATCAAGCCAGTGCAAAGCTCCTAGCCAAAGCGCAGATCAGCATCAGAGGCCCTCAGTCCTGGGTAAACAGGTTAGTGGCACAGCAGGCTAGCTTTGAGGCCTTCAGCCCCAGCTCAGAAGTCAAATTGCCAGCTACAAGAGGTGAGAATAGGCCTGACCATCCTAGCCCAGTGCACAAGCCACCAGTACCTGAGTCACTGGAGTATAAAGCCAGTGACCAGGCCCCTGGTCCCTAGCACAAGAAGCTTGGAACAGTGCCCCCTCTGTCCCAATAACATCTGATCTTCACAGAAACCTTGTGAGGTAGGTATTGTTACCACCCTCATTTTACTGATGAAAAAAGTGAGATTTGGAGAGGTTAAGTAATTGGCCCAGAGTCACACAGCTAGTGTCTGAGGTAGGATTTTAAGCTATGTCTTCTGGACTCCAAGTGTAGGGTTCTACTCACTATACCAAGTTGTCTGAGATGTGCCAAAAAATGATTATGCTGCAGTTGGAAATGTTCCACAGGAAATAGGTATTTCTGTTTCCATTTTTCATTCCCCCATGACCCCTTCAAAACCTATACATTATTCTGTCCTTTTTCTTTTTTATTCTATTTCTTTTTTATCTTATTTTATAAAGTCATAAAATAACTTGGCATAGTCCAGGGGGAAAGTACTACTCCAACATGTCTATATCAAACCATATTTCTTAATTGGCTTTCATTCCAATTATGTAATGCTCTCTTAAACCTAAAATTTATGTCATAACAAATTATGACAGTTATACCTAAGAACACTAACTTCTACTCTCAAGAGGAATCTGATTTTTCAGCTTGTATGCATTTGCTTCATATTCCTGAAAGATGCTAGTCAAATGAACATTTACCTCTCATTAAAAACATACATATACTAAAATATGCTATGGCTGATTTCTGTCTCCTCAGGAGTTCTCACTCGTTCTATGGAATTTAATGTTTAAACACTGTTAACTGAATGCCATTATTTTAAGAATCCTCCACAAATTGTAAGAACCACTTTAATGTAGCAGCAGCAGCAGCAACAGCAGCAGCATGTAGTTAGGTGGCATAGTGAATAGAGAACTGGTTCTGAAGTTAG
Source organism: Phascolarctos cinereus (assembly GCF_003287225.1). Taxonomy (NCBI): domain Eukaryota; kingdom Metazoa; phylum Chordata; class Mammalia; order Diprotodontia; family Phascolarctidae; genus Phascolarctos; species Phascolarctos cinereus. The sequence continues at coordinate 526,005,187 of NW_027555847.1, read as the reverse complement.
GAAGACAAGTTAAATTCAGCTTTCAGCATTTAATAGCTGTATGATCTTGGACAAATGGCATAGTCTTTTATTTGTCTTACTTTTCTCAACTGTAAAATGGGTATTGTAGTGACACCTACTTCCCAGGATCATTGTGAGGATCAAATGAAACAAATCTGTTCTTTTTTAAATTGGTTTTAAAAATTTTTAGTAACACAGAATAGCACCTGGAACATAATTGCTATAAAAATGCTCAGTATTCTCATAATTGTTATGGTAACCCAACAATTTGGATCCTAAATAAAAAGTAATTTTTTTTTCTAATTAAAGTCATCTACTGAGCATTAAATATAAAGCAGAAGAGTGACTTGGGACCATTTGCATCAGAATTGTATCCAATATAAAATAAGAGCACCAACCACAAGTGCAACCATTAAAACAATAATATTTTCACTTAATGTTTTATGGTTTATAAGAAATGTACTCTCATTTGATCTTTATGACAGTTCTGTGAATTATGTAAAACATTTTAAAATCTCCATTTCAAGGATGAGAAAAATGAGATTGATCAAGGTTGAGTGCTTAAATCACATCCATAAGTCTCACACATGCCCAAATCAGGGCTTGAACTCAGTTTTATCTATGCTGTATTCACTGTTTCTCCATGAAGCTATGTGACCTCTCAAAAAGTTTTTTTTTTATTTATTAGGGTTTAAACAATGAAACTAACACTTTTTTGCCTTTGAGGCTAAAGTGAATGTGAATGAAGCGTGGAAAAAGTGAACAAATAAACAGGAACATCACAATTGTCAGTCACTCAGCCAATGAGCATTTATTAAGCAGTTGTTATGGACGAGGCACTCTGCTAAGTGCTGAGGATACAAAAAAAAAGACAAAAATAGTCTTTACCTTCAAGGAGCTCACATTCTAATGAGGGAGAGAAAAGCAACTGTATAAGTGTTATAGATATCTAAGTAGCTACATACATATATGTATGGAGAGAGAGAGAGAGAGAGAGAGAGAGAGAGAGAGAGAGAGAGAGAGAGAGAGAGAGAGAGAGAAAGTTAATTGATTGCAGGTAATCTCAGAGTGAAGGCACTAGCAGGAAGAGAGGACCAGGAAAGGCCTCTTTCAGAAGGTGGAATTTGACCTCAATCTTGAACTAAGCTAAAGAAGCCAGAAGGCAGAGATGAGAAGGGACAACATCTCAAACAAGGAGACTAGCCAATGCAAACATATGAAGTGGGGAGATGGAGTGCTAAGAGTGGCTTTCTTATAAAGGATGTGGAAGAGAATAAAGTATAAGAAGATGGAAAAGATACAAAAAAAGCAAGGTTGTGAAGGGTTTTAAATGCTTAGAGTGTTTTATATTTGACTCTTGAGGTGGTAGGAAGCTAGTAAAGTCTATTGAATGTGTATGGGGTAGGGTGGGGTGTGACAAACTCATATCTGTGCTTTAAGAAATCATTTTGGAAGATGAGAGGAGGATAGATTGAAGTAGTAAGTGACTTGAAGCAGGGAGATGAGCAAGAAATCTATTGAAATGGTGAGGTTACACAGGCCTGTTCCAGGGTAGTTATTCTATGAGTGCGGAGAAGGGTATGTATCTAAGAAATGTGAAGGTAGAAATGGCAAGACACGGCAACAGAGTGCATATTTAAAGTGATTGAGAGTGAGGATCCAAGAATGACATTGAAGTTGCAAGCCTGGGTGACTATGAAGATGGCAGTGCCCTCAAAGTTAAACAGGAAATTGAGAGTAAGGGAAGTTGGAGTTTGGACCCATTGAGTTTAAGATGTTTATGGGAGATCTAATTTAGATGTTCAAAAGACATTTGGTGATATGGAGAGAAGTAAGGGTGGATACACAGATATAGATAAGGAGAGAAGTTAAGGGTGGATACATAGATCTGGGAATCACCTACATAGTGATGATAAACAAATCCATGGGAGCTGATGAGATCACCAAATGAAATAATCTGTAGGGATAAGAGGAGAGGACCAAAGACAATTGCCCTTGTATTATTAGAACTTTTAAGTACCTAGTACTAGTTAAAATAACCTATATAGTATTGAACAATCTAGTGGAATCCTGGAAGACATTTTTGATTGAGTTCTAAGAATTTGACATCTCATGATTATTTCCAATGTGAATTAGTAAAATACCAGAAGTGCAAATCAAGCTATTGCTAATAATTTTTAAATTAATCATTCTGAAGTTATAGTAAATTTATATAGAGGATAATTTTAAATAATTTTGAGTCTTAATCACTATCTTCATGTGAATAAGGCCAAATTGTTGCTTTATGAAATGATGAATTTCCCAACAAGGTTCAATTAGCCATGCCATTTTCTATGACTAAATTTAGAATAAGTGTTTTTGATATATTACCCTTTTAGTCATATCCTTGATAAATGATTTTCAATTGTAATGTCATGATTCTTCAGTGTTTCTTGAACACTTCCTTAGTAAAATAACAAGTCTTTTCTCCATAACTCAGCAAGGTTCCAATCAAGCTTTTAAGCTTTGTAGAATGTGACATACCTTTTTTTCTTTAATTATATAGTTGAAAACTTTTTAAAGTTTAAAATTATTTCTTAAATATATGCTTTTCTGCTGTAGGATTACAGAGATTCTCATTAATTCCTCAAGACCCTTAATATTAACTCTCTTGAATCTCTTGAAACCTAACTTCAACTTTATCTTTCTACTGAAACTACCCTTTAAAAAGATGTCAATGAGAGAAGGCATGTAAGAGTTTTATATGTGTATATTTAAATACGGATGCATAGGTGAGTTCCTGAGAGCTGTTGCTTTGTTTTCCATTGTTTTACAGGTAAAGACATGAAAGAAGACATCAAAGCTGTCCCATGTTGGCAGGCAGAGTGGTATAATTAAAAGAGTCCCAAATTTGTAGTAAGAACATTTGAGTCCTACTTGTGACCTTCAATCTCTCATAATTTTTTTTTCTCTTATGTGAGAGTGCTGGATTAGATGACTCTATTTTCAAGTCACTTCCAATTTTTAATGTGTCTGGCCTAAGAAGGCAGAACTAGAATCAATGGATACCAAGTTTCAGAGATTATTTCTACTTGAAGTAAAGAAAAATTTCCTAACCCTTAGAATTTTCTACAGGTCTTTAAGTAGAGGATGAATGACACTTTACTAAGCATGTTGTAGAGGAAATTCTTGTTTATACCTGGGTTAAACTAGGGGACTGCAAAACACCAACTAATGCAATTAAACCAGCTTTTATTTAGCATTCATTATGTGCAAGGAAATGGGTACAAAGAAAAGATGAAATATGTGCACTACCCTCAGAGAGTCTACATTCTATTGGAGTGATAGAATAAGATATGGAAACAGATTCTGTGGCATGCAAATGAAATGATATAAAATGAAATAGTAACATTAATCTACAAAAATAAATCTTGCCAATTTTTACATTTTAAAAATAATATGTAATATATCCTCCTTTGCTATAATTTTTGTTTTACGTCATTTGACACAGAATTCCCAAGCCTTTGACTTGTAGAATCTTATTCTTTATTTTTCATCAGTAAACCACATTTCTCTCCCATTGGATATTGAGTGTACTTTTGACAAAGTCTGTTTTTACAAGTGTAGCCTTGATCATAGTACAGAGGTTTTTCATACTCAAATTAGTTAGTTCCTATGCCATTGAAAAATGCTTGTCTCCATCTCTGGGTTAAAGTTCTTAACTTTTTGTATGTAATATGACATGATATACAAAGTCATATTACATTATTCCATTCATTTGGGAATTTGAATCTGAATCCAGAACAATTCTGCTCTTTAGTTTATCTATGATTTTTTCAGATTTCATTATTCTCTAAATGGTAACAAAACTTTCACATCCACTAGAAGTTAAAAAAAAGTGCCCTCAAAATGTCTTAAGGTGGATAGTTTGATTAAGATTACCAGATCTTATTTCCTCACCCAGACTTCTGACAACAGCTCTGATATAGCCTTAAATGAAAAAAGTTAGTTGCAACAATAAAAAATGCCTTTAGCTGATCTTCAGTATTCTAGTCATTATAGTGACTTGCCCATGGGAAGGTTTTTTGTTTGTTTGTTTGTTCTTTCATAGTGACAGTTAGCTATTTTTATTTTCCAATTTCAATAATCCCATGGAAGAATCAATAACAATCCTTCCAGCTGTTAGGTCCCTCTTAAGATCTTTGCTTCTTTTTTTTTTTTTAACATTAATTAGGCTGTTGTGCAGCAATAGTTTGTTAGTTCAGAGATTTGTTTTTCATTTCAATACCATTTTCTTTTGTTCTCCAGTATGACAGATACTGTTCCATGGAAGACTTGAGTGATCCTTGAAAATGCATGACTTCCCTACACCAATTGCTTCTGCATTATCTTTAATAGTAAGTGAAATGTGCTCTTAAGAGTTACTCCATTATTTAATTAAAAAAACACGAGATTTAGAACACAACAGAAGACATTTTTGCAACACAGCATCTAGAATTCAACTGACAGAGAACTAATAAAATGTGAGAAAACTACCTCATTTTGGCTTCATCTCATTAAGATCAGACATATTGAGTCAGTTTAGAGCCCATAGAAAGACGCACAAATGACCAGATTTGTTATATTTAGCTTTAGATTATAGAAATAGGAATATTAGGTAGAAGTTGAAAAGTAATTTATTATGCTTAATGATTGAAAAAGCTTCTTAACAATTTTTGTTGGTTGGTTATTAAGTCATTTCAGTCATGTCTGACTCTTTGTGACCCCAATTTGGGTTTTCTGGACAGAGATCATCGAGGGATTTGCCATTTCCCTCACCAGTTCATTTTACAGAAGACAAACTGAGACAAATAGGGTTGAGTGACTTGCTCATGGTCAAACAACTACTAAGTATGTGAGGCCAGATTTGAACTCATGAAGATGAGTCTTCCTAATTCTGAGCCCAGTGCTCTATCCACTTGTTACAATTATTATTATTCAAAAGGGGAATGGACTATGTCTAGGGACCATAGAGTTTTCTTCATTGCATATCTTCAAACAAAGGCTGGTGGTCATCTTATTAGGTATACTAGAGAGGGAAATCTGACCAATGATGTTAAATGTCTTATTCAAGATCATAGAGGTCATAAATGGAATAATCTGTATTTGAATTCAGATGCTATGGTTAAGTTCTACATCACTGACCTTTGCTGGCCTAGCCTTAAAGAGCCCAGAATTACCCCCATATGCTACATTCAAGCATAAAGGTAGGACCTAAGTGAAGTTTAGATATTAATAATTTAATAAAAATTTCTAACATCATAGGATTTAGGAATGTTATATACCTCAAAGATCTTACAATCCAAACCTCTCACTTTACATATACTTTTTTAAAATGTAAATAACCTTGATATAGATATAGCAACATCAAAGTTCTAATCCAAGTCCACTGACTATAAAACCATTGTTTTTTCTACTATACAACAAAACATCTCTGTTGCCTTATAAACTATGTGCAAAGTGACATAATATTGTAAACCATCCCTATCACAGTCTAACATGTGACTAAAAATGTTATTACTCACTTTTGTTTTCATACTAGTCATATTCCCTTCATATTCATTGCATAACATGGAAAATTTCCTTATAACAAAGGAAAAAAAACATTTAAAGAAAGCCAATTGACACACAGGCCATGTATGACAGTACATCACATTCTAAATCTATAGTCTCCAAACTTCTACTGAGAGAATGAAATTATGAATTAGCGTATATTCTAAATAGTAGGTTTTACCTCATTGGAAATCCTCAAACAAAATCTGGAGGACGACTTCTTGGACCACTCCAAATTGTGCTGTTCTCCTGGACTGGCTTTTCTTGATTGCCAGAGATCAGAATTGTGCCATTCTATTTAGCTCCCTCCAACTAATCTTGGCTTGGCCTGCCTGTAGTTAAAGAAGAGGAAATGTTTTCACAGCTCTCCCCATTAGTCCCCTCACCTGAATTGCCTAACACAGAGAGAGTGTTCTGCCCTGAGACTAGATCCTTTGTGATAGTCAAATGGCTGAATAACAAAATTCCCCAGTCATACCCTCCCCATTCCAGTGATTCTTAACCCCCAGTTATCATTATTCAAGCTCTATTCTTTCTCCTCACTACTACATTCCTTATTCCCATCTCTCTCAACATACCCTGACAATATCTTACTCTAGAACTACCCACCCCTTCCACTATGCACCCTAGCATACTTCATTGGTAACAAACTTGCATTCATTGTAAATTTTTCTTTTCCCATTCTTTTTATCTCTTGGTACTCATTAAGTCAGGGTTCCCTCCAAGTGACACAACCTCCCTGGCCAAAGTTTCCAGAATTGATTGCACTTTGATCCATTCCTCCCAAAGCATTGGTCAAGGTGAAGGAGTTGAAATACTCTTTGATCCTCTGATCCCCATTGCCTCTTCCAAGCTCTGACTTTACCACTGATAGCTCTGCTTCTTTTTACCACCATTACAAGAAACCTCTTCACCTTTGAAGTTCACTCAATCCATATCTACCACCCAATCAAAACTCTGATAAATGTTGTCCACCAAATTCAAGGACACTCCCATTCATTCCTTAATTAGTTCAGTGTCTACTCATAGTCTTTCTTTCCTTCTCAGTTCCTAACCTCATGTGAGGGGACTTACACATATGTAACAATACTCCACCAAACACTCAAACCTCACAATTCCTCATTTTACTCATTTTTTTATTTCCGGAGCCTCATCCTGATCTTTGCTGCACAAAGAGATAGTCATACCCTTGATCTTGCTATTAGCCAGATAAATACCACTTTCATGTCCATTAACTCAAGAATTCCTTTATTTTATCATAATCTGTTGCTATTCCACTTCTCTTTCTGCTTTGCAACCTCAAACCCTGTTCTTTGTCCTCACTCCAATCCCTCCAACCTTTCAAACCCTCAGTTCTTTCCCAGGCCATTACCATTGTAACTACTCTCCTTCTTTCCCCTCTTTGTGTTTCTTCCTTGACCTCTTTGTGAAACTGTTCAACTTTACATTGCCCTCTTCTCTTGATTCTCTTGCCCACTTGTCATATCACCCAATCTTGTCCTGCCAGACCTGAGGTTTGGATGAGTTCCTCCATCCACTGCCTTTAGTACTACACACATGCTACTGAATAAAAATGGAGGAAAGCATCAAAATGTGCTGATTGGATCAACTACAAATTTATGTTACATAATTTCATCTGGGCCCTCAATGAAGTAGGATAATTCTTTTAATCCTTCCCTAAATGATTCGTGATCTCACTTCAGACAGAGGTTTTTCCAAATCTTTTCATTCCTTCTCAAATCTCCCAAAGGAGTCATAGTGATGGGGTGCTTGTATTCAGACCCCAGCCCTAAGACCATATCTCTCCCCAGCCCAAAGACACTATCTCTGGCAATTACTCATGAATGGGCCACATGGAAGCATGCTATCTTTCCCTCCCTGGTACAGTAACAAATGAATCCCTTAAGAATTCCCCTTACATAAACAGGATTATCTTGTACTGGCTCATAAGATATCTGGTATGGGGCAGGTAGGTGGTGCAGTGGATAGAACACTGGCCCTGGATTGAGGAGGACCTGAGTTCAAATCTGGCCTCAGACACATAACACTTACTAACTGTGTGACCCTGGGCAAGTCACTTAACCCCATTGCCTGGCCAAAAAAAAAAAAGATATCTGGTATCAGTTAGACTATCAAGTACTGACTCCCTCCATCCCCATATACATTCCAGATATCAAGATATATTCCCATTCTCTAAATCTATCTTGTCAAATAGCACATTGATTGGTAACAGACAAGACAGTCTTGACCTTTAGTTGGCTTAGTGACATTATAGTCCTAAAAACACACCCCTTATCTCCCCACCCTTGGGCTTCTTGCCATGAACTCTGGGTAAAACATTTGCCTCAGTACATACAAAAAGTGCCAGTTCCTTTAAGAACTGACCACTCCCTAACCACTCCCTAATCCCACTTTGCATCATGTAATTATGATTCTTGGCACAAAATTCACTGTATGTTTTCCTATATAAACTTTAGATTCACCCCCGTTAGATTGCAGGTTCCATAAGAACTTTGCCTGCTCTATAGTGTTACAATAAACTTTTGCCACTTGACTTAAAGATTCCTTCAGTCCATGAATTCATTCCAGACAACTCTGTCCTGTACCTTGGTATTTTGGGGTCCCTGTACCCCTAAAAACCACATCAATGGGGTCCTTCCCTAAGCCTCTCCCCACTTTCATAGCTGAGAACCTTGCCTTATTATTTAACTGGAAAAAAAAATTAGCCCACTACCTGAGAGTTCATATTTCTTCCCTTTTCATTTCACTTCTCTAAGATGCTTTCTGCCACTGTCTCTGCCTTTACCTCTTTCTTGCATGAAGATGTAGTCCTTCTCCTTGTCAAACTGGTCTCCATCCCCCTCCATCCTGTTGTTTCCATCATATTGTACTCTTTAACATCCCAACTCTCTCAGTAATCTTCAATTTCTCCCTGTCTATTGGCTCTTAGGGCAGCTAGGTGGTAGATAGATAGAGCACTGGGCTTGAAATCAGGAAGAATCATCTTCATGAGTTCAAATCTAGCCTCAGACACACTAGCTGTATGGCCCTGGGCAAGTCACTTAACCCTGTTTGCCTCAGTTCTTCATCTGTAAAATGAGCTGGAGAAGGAAATAACAAACCACTCCAACGTTTTTGCTAAGAACATGCCAAATGGGGTCATAAAGAGTCAGATATGACTAAAACAACCAAATAATAAAAATTGGCTATTTCCCTACTGTCTCCAAAATGTGGATTTCTTCCCTACACTCCAAAAAGAACTACGTGATACTCCCATATCTCTCCTCTCTTTTGTAGCCTATCTTCCACTTTCACTGTTCAACTGAAACTGCTTAGTACAAAGTCACCAATAATCTCTTAACTGCCAAATCTAATGACATTTTCTCAATCTTTTTCATGATTTATTCTTTGTTCTACTTGACAGCTTCTGTTTGGTTTCCTTTGCAGGACTGTCATCTAGGACATATCTACAAAGCATGGTCATATTCCCCAAATCCCTCTTCTTTCATCCCTCTACACTATTTTAATTGATATAAACTCCCATGTACTCATTTACCACATCTATGCTGATGATTCTTATGTCTATTTCTCCAGCCCTAACCTTTCTCTTGACCCTCAGTCTCACGTCCTCAATTGCTTCTTGAACATCTTGAATTTGATGTTCCATTAATCTCTTAAACACAACATGTCCAAAACTGAGCTCATTCTTTTTCCTTTCAAATCTTGCTCTCTCCCTAACTTCTCTATAACATTCGAGGATACCATCATTCTTCCAATTACCCAGAGTAGCAACCTAGATATCATTACCAATTTCTGATTCTGCACCACCCCTTCCTTATCCAATCTATTGTCATGTCCTTTCAATTTTATTTTCCTAATATCTCTAATATATGCCCACTTCTCTTGTCCGACAATGCTACCACCCTGGTACAATCCTTCATCACCTCACACCATGGCTATTGCAATATCCCACCAATTGGTCTGCCTGTTCAAATCCTTTCCCCACTACAAACCATACTCTACTCAGCTGTCAAAGTGATCTTCCTATGGCCTGATTTCTAAGTTCTGATTCTGTCCCTCCCTTGCTCAATAAAGTCTAGTGGCTCTCTATCATCTCCAAGACCAAACATAAAATCCTCAATTTGGTCATCAAAATAAAAATCTTTAATAACTTTTTACTACCCCTAGCCTTTCCAGTCTCCTCATATCTTACTGGTTCCCAAAGACAATGACCTCCTTGCTATTCTTTGAAGAAGGCACTCTATCTCCCAACTCTTTTCATTTTCATGGGAGATATTACGCATGGAATGAACTCGATGTACATATCTGCTTCCAGGCTTCCTTTAATTCTCAGCTAAAATGGCACATTCTACAAAAATGCTTTCTCAATCCCCCTTAATGATAATGTCTTTCCTTTGTTTTAAATTTCAATTTCTAATTTATCCTGTATATAGCTTGTTTGTACATATTTATTTGTATGTTTTCTCCCCCATTATACTATGAGCACCTGTGTCTTTTGCCTTTTCTTATAATTCAGTGTTTAACATAGCACTTGACACATTGTAGATGCTTAATAAAATCTTGTTGACTGACTGATCTTTTTTCGTGTATGAGTTGGTTTAGATGGCATCATTCTACTCTAAGATTATATAATTGTGTAAATTAACATCTTACTGTCACTTTCCTCATCAATGAAATGGGGAGAATGATATGTGTAATATCTACCACCTTGATCTTAGCCCAAAAAGCCCTATCACTTCTCTATGACCAAAATTGTTTATTAAATGCCATTATTATTCAACTGCTTTGTAGTGTGTTATCCTTTATGGTATTGTAATTACTGGGAATATTGTTCTTTTAATTCTGCTTTCTCCACTCTGGACAAATTTTCTTATGTGTCTCTGGATTCCTTCTCATCATCATTTCTTAATTATGCAATAGCATTCCATTATATCCATATGCAACAATTTACTCAATTATTTTCCAATCTATCGACCCCCATTTTTTAAACATTTATTTGTTTATTTATTCAATCATTAATTAATTCATTTATTTATTTATCAAAAAGTACCAGATTGTGCTTTTGAAAATATCCTTCCCCTGGCCCTCAGGAAGCTTGGCTCTTTGGCAACCTGCATGAGTAATAAGCCCAGGAAGAACTTGTAGTCCTCTGTCTATTTCTAGAAATCTACTTCACACACCAAGAATGAAAATAATCAATTGTTTTTCACAAGGCCATTTTCCAGAAGATCAGCACATTAGAACTCATAATGCATGGGGTCCTCAAGAGAATTCCCTAATGTCAGAAAGGTAGAGTGAGGTTTCAGGACCAAGTCAGGTGCTTTCAAATTCAGTATTCATCCATTACTCTAGGTACCTTCCTGTTATTTTGTAAACCCTTGGTGGTTGACTCCTCCCTATACATTTATCAGTAAATGCCCAGGAGAATTTTGTTGACACATGGGAGAAACCAATTAGCCCCCTCCCCCAACATGCTATCACTATTCTAGAAATTTCACATTTGATTCTAATAAATGAAGCCAGAAAACTGACATTGTGTATTTCATTATTCAACAAGGACCACTAGATGTCGCCACAAAACAAGGCTTTAGAAAGAATTCAGCAAAGCTTGCTCAGCAGAGAGCATTGCAGAGCTAATTTAAAAGAGTGGGATAAAACGGAAGGAAAAAAATGCTTTCTTTAGATGAAAAGTGCAAAGCTAGAGACAAAACTGAGATATCCAATCTTCAAATATGTTTTACCAAAACAAGTCATAGGACAAACTGAAAGCCTATGCTCTGTGTGTGTGTGTGTGTGTGTGTGTGTGTGTGTGTGTGTTTTGATGAAGACTTCAGTTTATAGAAATTAACTTCAGCTAAAAAAAAAATCTTTCTGAGTTGTATAGGCATGGCTTATAACATACTTTGTGGGTTTTCATTCTCTATAAGAATTAATAAACATGTATTTTGCCATAATTATATTATCTCAGACTATTCTGGTACTCAGTCAGAAGAATTAATATTTGTCTATTTATCTATGTATATGCGTGTATCCTAACATAGTATTTAGCTATGAATATGCTGTGGGCCAGGCTAGGGCCTTCATTTTCCTGACTCCAAAGCTGGTCTAGATATATACCATCTGCTATCAATGATTCCATTTTCTTGCATTTTTTTTTATTTTACCTCTTACTTTAAACTTGTGATAAAAATTACAGGAGCAAGAAATTCTCAGTTTAGAAACTCCCCTCACTGACATAAAAGTTAGCAGTGTTTTGTTATATCTTTTGATAGAATTGTCTTGACACTGAGAGTCTAGGTGACTTGCCCAGGATCACAGAGGCAGGATCACAGATCTTCCTGCTTCCAAGAGCCTTCTCACCATCATGCCATACATATTGCTCATATCTACTGTACAATATAATTTATTATTCTCTTTTAGATAACTGAAGATAGATTTTTGTCTCTGAGTCTCCTTCAACCCCCCTATACTTTGTTTCAATATAATAAGAGATACTTTTTGGGCAGCAGGAAAACATTAAATTAATGAAAAGAAATAATCTAATAGCACAACTTTTTCTAATACACATCAAAGTTATGTAAAGGGAAGGAAAACATGATACTTATAAAATAATATTTTACAAAGACAAGTCCTGAATAGAAGTAATTTTATTTTGGAGCCAAGAAAACTTCATGTGTGATGCATCGTAGTTATTTCAGGAGCAGAAATGTGTCAAATTACCTAAAAGCAGTCAGGCAGTGGTGAACGTCTGAGGTACTTATGAGGTAGTAAAAACTTTGATTTTATGCAATTGTCTCCTTTTCTGTCCCCCTAGCGCTGTTTTAAACATTAAACATTATCACATAAAATGAAACTTACATAGTCATCCAAATGAATTGGAGCAGCCTGCCTTTTCCTTCCAGTAAAAGAATATATCTCTCTTTTTCATAAGTTGTATTTCAGTATCAATTTCAGCACACTGAGACAATTCCATAACACTTTAAAGTTTTTGAAGCTAAGGCAGGATTTGAACCAGGTCTTCCTGACTCAAGATGTAGCATTCTGTTCACTGCTCCACTTAGCTGCTGTTTATTTTACTAAAAACTCACTAAAAACTTATTAGAAACTTAATTTTGCTTTAAAAACCGTGTTAGTTTATTTTGTGGTGTTCCAGTTTCTACCTTCCCAACGCTTCCTATTGGCTTTAGTCTAATAGAATTTGAGGTTTCCTCCTAAGTATGTAAAGGAATTGTTCTCTAATTTTTATTGGACCCAATTCAGTTCAACAAACATTTACTAAGCCCCTATTGTGTTCAGTTTATGTGGAGTGTGTTCTCACTTCACTTCTACCACAAGACTTGTGTTTTCATTGGTATAAGGTATCATTATCAACAGGAAGGATCAGGGCAGGCTCTGATGTTTACTGCCTGTGTGACCTTGAGCAAGTCATTTAGCCTTCATGGATCTCAGGGTTGAACTTGATGGTCTCTGAGGTCTCTTCTAGCTCTAGATTTAGGGTCCTATCATCTTCTGCATATGAGGTGACTGGCTTTTGAGTAGAGCTTTAAAGAAAATAAGAATTCACTAATTACAAATGAATGTCTTTAGATTGTGAATTCCTTGAGTATAGGGACTGTCTTTTACCTCTTTTTGTAGCCCTAGCACTTAACATAGTAGTTGACAAATAGTGAGCATTTAGTAAGTGCTTATTAACTTGCTGCTGAATGCAAAGCCCCGTTGAAAATAATTTTGCTTGCTTATTGAATCACAAAAAAAGATTTTCTTTTACTTTAAGGGTAAAAGAACTCCTGGCATTTTAGAAATAAAAAAAACCACCTTTCTAACTAAGAAGTAGAAAAAGAATTTCATAAGATTTAAACAATAAGCCAGTGAAAAATTGAAGGGGTTTTAGAACTTATATCAATATATCTCTCTTTTAAAAAATCAAACTGAGTATCTTGCAAATTACTTGGTAAAGTATAGAAGATGCTCATCGATGGGGCCCACCGCACATTTTTATTTGCTTTTCCTCTGTTATGGTCATATGTTATAAAATATATATATTTATACTGCTGTAAACTTTATTTTGAAGAAAAATTTTACAAGCTTCTTGGCTCACAAATCTTTCCATAACTCTAGTGTGATGCCAAGAAAGTAGATCCGCTTCAGTACTCGTACATGTAATAACTGTGATATGACTTTGGATCCTATAAAAAAAAGTGAAAATTTTTCCAAATTCATTTTCTAGGAAGAAAAAGAAGGTCATTTATGAGAGCAGTTGGTGATCATCATATTTTTAAAGTGCTTTCTTAGTGAAAAGTACAACGGAAAGGGCCTAGGACATGGAGTCAGAGCAAGTGACATTAAATCCCTGTTATGTTATTTGTTACTATTGTGACTTTGGGAAAGTGCCTTCCCCTCTCTGGCCTCAGTTTCCTCAATGACAAAAGGAGAGAATTAGAATAAATATCTACAGTCCCTTATAGCTTTCCTTTCTAACATTTTCATATACTGATTTTAACATTATTGCCAATCCTTTTGGCCCTGGAATACTTGAATGAATCAATTGACACAGTTCAACAAATACCTTTTTATAAAATATTGTATCAAGGATCTTGCATTATTTCTTTCCTGTTATTCAGGGGGCTAGGGCAGCTGCTGAGAGAGAAAAACAACTTTTGCCTGTTGTATGTGGACAGTGCTCAAATGAGGTTAAGAGCAGTAAGAGGAGTGTTTGCAGCATAACCAATGGATTACAACAGAATGTATTTCTCAGACTTTTCCCAAGGACTCAGTTTGGTTATAGTTTCACTGGTGCTATAACACAGAAATATGATTTGAAACACTAGTGTGGAGTCTTTTTCAATTTTTAAAGTGTAATTAGGAAGCTTCCAGGAAGCTGGAAGTTATATTCAAACAAAACAACTTCCTTTTTCATGAGTGAAATTGTGGCCTAGAAAGGGTTTAGCAACTTGTCCAAGATCACAGAATGGAATAGGAGTTTGTCTTCCTGTAGTCAAGACAATATTCTTTAAGCTAGTAATGATGTTTTTATATGTACAATTTTGATTTATACCTGAAAATAGTTTTTCTCCCTCTCCCTCAGTAATGATAATAAAGATATGATAATAGTACATCAAAACTGGTAATTATTTTCTGTTATATTTTGAGGCCTGTCTCCTTAGTAAAAATTCTAAGGAAATTAAATGGTCTTTATCACTAGCCTCAAACTCAAACTTATTTATTTTAAATATATGTACCTTGGCTAACAGTACTACTATCTAAATGTTCATTTCTCTTCACAAAGACTTGTTAATAATCTTCAAGCATATTATAATGATGTGAATATGTCTCACCTCTTTACTAGATTAAAAAATTACTTCAGGGTAAGAACTCAGTTTGTGTGTGTTTTACTATTTCTGTTCCCCGAGCCATACACAGTACCTTGCATGTGATATGGGCTTGATAAATATTTGTTGATTAATTGAATTATTCATTTAATCCAGTTATCTATTCGTCTGAACAAAGGACAAAGGGATGAATATAATGACTTTGAGGGATTCAAATACCTAAAAATGGGTTTGAGGTGGGGTGGGTAATATCTATAAGCTAAGGTGTTCTTGTCTTTCTTTAAAACATGTCCATGGGATTACAGATCTAGAACTGGGAAAGACCCCAGAGGCCATCTAAAACAGCTAAGTCATTTTAGACATGAAGAAATTGAGACCCAAGGAGGGTAAGTGCCTTAACCAAGGTCATACAAGTTATCTATCAATTGCAAATACTGTCTATAAATTGAACTTTGTATTAATTTGTTAGTATAGTAAGGGGCTTGGTGTCACTGCAGTACCCAGAGGTCAAAGAAGACTCACGTATCTCAGCACACTGAAGAAATATTCCTTAAATAGCACAAGTTGCTGTTGGCACTTTTGCTAAAGTAGTTAGGGGAAACAGATAGTGGGAAAGGGCAGAAATATTTTGAATTAAATAGACCTTTATGTGATGGTAAATGGAACATATGATGGGACTGAGTGTATAAGCACAGGAGAGAGACTAGCTCATTCTAGGTTTTGTATTGTGTCTTTGTCTCTTATGTGATAACCCCATTTAAAGCTGTTTTCACTTACCTTCTATTAATAACTCACATTTATAGAAATGCTTTAAGATTTGCAAAGTTATTTATTGACAATAGTCCAATGAGGTATTTGCTAAAGTATTATTATCCCAATTTTTCAGATGAGGAAAAGGAGGCTTATAATTAGCTTACAATTATGATGTAATGTAGTGGTAGAGAGTGGGCCTCAGAAACAGAAAGACTTGGGTTTAATTGTCCTTGCCAAGGTTATTCAGCTCAAAAGAATCAAAACCAGTAACTGTTCCCAAGTCCAGAATTTATACCACTACGTCACACTACCTGTACAGAGTTATACAATCTAATTTATTAGGCATAATTCCCTCTCTACCTATCTATCTTTCTCTCTCTCTGTCTGTCTATCCATCAGTCTCCACCTCTATCCACCCACCAATCCATCCATCTGTCTGTTTGCCTGTTTGCCCTTCTTCTTTACAAGAACTGAGATGTCATCAATATAAGGAAGAAATCTCTACCAGGCAGATGTACAGCTTTACAGAACTGCATGGTGTTAATGACTATAGCACTGAGAGGTTAAGTAAATTGTCTTATTGTCACACAGCCAGTGTATATCAGAAGGAGGACCTGAACATAGGTCTTTCTAACCAAAGGTCGACTTCCAGTTATTTAGAATTGTGTTTTCTTGTATACTAGAATTTTAGTTATTCTGTACTTCCCATAGAAGAATTTATGAAATTGTTTCCTACTTGTTTGAGTGGTCTCTCACAAGGAAACATTGCAACAAAACCAACTGGTCTCATAAATTTTTTTTTACTGGCACTTACATAGTGCTTTTAAGTTTGCAAATGCTTTAAATACATCACCTTATTTGATTCTTAAAACATTATCCCTATTTTATAGATAAGGAAACTGAGGGTTAGCAAGGTGAAGAAGTGATTTTCCTATAGTAATATAGCTAATATGTGCCTGAGGTAGGATTCAGTGCCAGATCCTCATTACTCCAAATCAAACATCCTCTTACAGCCAATATTTCTCTAGAAATCCACTTAGCTTCTTATTTGTCCCAAAAGATTACATTTGTTTATTTGAAAATTTTGATAAGCAGTTGATACCAGAAAAATCACAAAGAATATTTCCTAATTTATATGGTATCCAATATTTGTGAACTGACTTTTAATGTTTGTATTTGATGTTTAGGCTTTATTTATTTTAAATATTTTTAAAAAATAAATGACACTAATAAGAGCAATATTTAAAATAATAATCTGTCATGAAGCTTATTATAGTTATTATCTTATGTGATCCTCACAAGAATTCTGAAAGGTAGGTAGCATAATAATTATTACCTTCATCCTAGAGATAAAACTGAGAGTCAAAAAGTTTGTGCCTCACCCAAAGTCCTGCAAGTAAAAAATGAAAAAAATTGGTATTTGGACCCAGGTCATCTAACTTTCAGGATAATACTCTTCATTACTACATATCTGTAAAAAGAAACTAATGCCCATAATTAAACATTGTAATATGTAAACCGTAACAGTTTATATGATTCATGGCTATGATTTCTATTATCATTCTGTAATCCCTAAATTAAATAATACCTGATTATGATCAAAGTTGAGATGTTTCTGGATTCCTTATTCTTAAACAATAAGAAACCTAGAGCTCATTTAATCCGTCTTCTGTATATATTTGTACATGGATATGGGATAGGATTTTGTGCATAGCACGCTTTTTTTCTGATGCCCTTAGAGAAAAACAAAAATCAGAACTTTTTTCCTTTTCAAATTGATATCAAATACGTTTTCTGAGAGTGATTATTGATGGGCTACTACATGAAGATACTTAGTAATAATAATCGTAGTCATAATAACATTGATTCATTAAAACCTGAGACCTTCATTTGAATAGGGGTCAGTGCATCTCAGATATTCATAGTCCCCAATGCACAGCCAATAAAATGTTTTCCAGTGAGAGATTCAGCCAAGGAGAGAAAAATCATGTATAAATGGCATGACATTCAAGTCATTCTCATCATTCTATCCGCTACTGAATTATTTCAAAGTTATTTTCAGTGAGCCTACAAATATTTTATATCTTAACACTTTTATTCAACCACAAAAATTAGTTATTTTATCCACCTACACATTAACCTGTAGAACACTGAATGTAAGGCAATGTTAGCAGTTTAGTGGCTTGACCACTGACTACTTCTCTCTGAATTCTATTAAAGAAAATATAGAGAACAAGATAATAATGATGATGACAAACATTTGTATCACACTATCAGATTTCCAAAGCCCATCTCTTTGTGTATTTGTGAAAATATGTATGTGTATTTATATGCATATGTATATATGTAGACACACATGATGTCCCAAAAGTATTATTGCATTTTTAAGCTTATTAAAACACTAGATTTTTAAGATACCCTGTATATACATGTTCCATTTGTTCCTCACAACTATCTTAATAAAAAGTACTACAGGAACTATTTTCTTCACTTTATAGATGAATAAAATATATTTCAGTTGTGTTAAATGATATGCATGATTGTTACTGAAGAAAAGGCCCAAGGTACTATGCAATAAATGTTTTGTTAAGTAACTTGAACTAGGCTGATTGAGAAAGGGTTTTCCTTTTCAATATAGTCATAAATGTAAATCAGTCAGTTGGGAATCTTCTTATATTTATATTAAGAAAACCTGGTTTAAATTTTACTTTAAAAAGAAAACCTAAAACAATCTTCATTTACTCCCCTTCTCTCTCTCTCTCTCTCTCTCTCTCTCTCTCTCTCTCTCTCTCTCTCTCACACACACACACACACACACACACACACACACACACACACACACATACACACAGAGATCAGAATGAGCCATGGAAGCAAAGAGTGATTGTTGTCATTTTGTTTAAATATATATAGAGATATTTAAACATCATAAATAACAAAACAAATTTTTAAAGCAGTTATTTAAGAATTATTTGAATAATCTTATTGTTGATTACTAAGTTTAGAATTCTGAAAAGTAAAATATACATGTATATATGTTAATGAAGAAGGAAAAAAGTATTACTGAGGAATGTTATAAAAACTATAGATGTTAGGTAATATGAACATTAACTTTTAAAAAAATTGTGATTAGCTTATGATTACAATTAGAAGGCCAGTGTAATATTATTGTAGAGAGTAGGCCTCAGAGTTAGGAAAACCTGGATTCAAGTCTTGCTTCTGGCACTCTGGCTGTATGACGCTGTGCAACTCATCTAATTTCTCAGTGCTCTCAGCAACTGTAGGATTCTAAGTTACAGAGAACATGCAAATATGCATTAATAGAATTTCTTCATTTGAGGCTTCCCTATGCTGATGATCTGGGGGTCTATTCTCCATTGCTATTTGTGACCAGATTCAGCTAAAACAAATATACAATTGTTACATTTTACTTTTCTTGTAAACATTCATACTAGAAAGTTAAATCATTCTGGTGAGAAATAAAGAGTTATGGGAGAATTTTTTTTCTTCACAGACAAGGTATTCCCCATATGAATATTTCTCCTTTGTCATTGTATTTCATGGGAATAGAGAGGGAGTGGAAGAGGTGTCTTTCTCTTCCTTATGGGAGCTTGTCCACTGAAAGAGAGTTAGAAATAGACAGGAAAGCATGCAGAATGAAGGAAATAAAGAGGAAGTATGCTGTGTGGTCTTGGGCTAATCATTTGAATCTGATTTTCCTTTGTAATATGACTGAATCAAAAATAATAATTTCTAAGGTCCCTTGCCAGTCTAAAATTCTATGAATCTATGAATCTAAAATTAACTTCAAGTCACAGAATGACATAATTGTATGCTATTGCATGACATTTGTGATTCAGAGGAAAGTTGAAAGAATGAGTTCAATTTTTCCTCTTCCAATTTGTAAAGAAAAAAAGAGATTTTTTTTTTGTTAGTTTGGAAGGTACTTTATTGTATCTACCTTTTATTTCTTTCAAAGAGTGTTTCCTAGATGTTTTAAAATGCTTGTGCTCTCTGTGTTAATGAATATTTAACATTTTTATTTTTTAATGACTAGAAAATTATTTTTCATAATCTGCATCTTAGAAACAAAATGTGCTTTTAATATCTTAGCATGAGAATGAACCCATATTATCTATAGACAAATGGCAGTAGTTTACACAAATTATGGGAAAATAAAATCATTCACAATTAGAAATTTCAGAGTAGCAATGACTAAAACTATGTTAATTTTGTGAACGACAAAGACAAAACAATCAAAACTGAATGCTTCAAAATAATAAAAAGTGTGCAAAGCTCCAAAAAGGAAACATGAGAAGTGGCCTCCCTCCCCTGCCTTTGAAGAGATTTGGGTCCACTGGAGTCAAATATTGTATATGGTATGTACTTATTGGTGCATTAAATTTTCTCTTGCATTTTTCTTTTTTTTTTTTTTAGTGTTAAAAGAGATGGCTTTTGGGGAAGGAAAAGGGAAATGTTCAGTGAAAAATCTAAATAGCGGGAAAAAATACAGGGGTCCCAAATATCTTAGTGAAGTTTTAATAGCTTAAAACTGTACCATGACTTTTGAGACACACTGCATATAAAGACAAATCAATTTTTTAAAAAAAAATTTATTTATTTAATTTTGTTTTTGGAAAAGGAAGTCCAAAAGCTTAATGAAGGACAAATGTATTTTTAAAATAAATTTCAATGTAGAAAAAATTGGATATTAAATGTTATTAAATATTATGTATTTTCTTGTCACCTCTCATTTTACATATAGGGTAACTGGCCCAGAGAGGTAAATAATTGATAAAGGTCAAAATGTGGGGTCAATACTATATGCAGGACTTTATATTGCCACTGGGTTAGGAAGGAGATGCATGTAGCTTCTGGAGCGCTGAATTTGCCCATATCTCAACTATAAAGTGATGTGAAATATTTCATAAGCTGAAGACAGTCTGGTCCTTGGCAGAAAGGCAGTATTGTAGTGGGGTTTGGATTAACCTTTGGGACGTTGCTGGCAGGCACAAAAGTGAATGAAAAAATTTTTGCCCTATTTGCTGTTTTGAGAGGTTGACAAACTCTGTTGCTGATCTGTTATTGTAAGTGGTGGCCAGAAGCTTTCAGTGCCATGTTTTCTCAATAAATAAACCCAGGAGTTTTGGATTACCTTCTAATATATCATTTCTACCACTAATTATTGAACAGCTGCAGTTTTAAAAAGACATGAAGCTCATTTTATCAAAAGATTCAATATTCTCCCTAGAGTCAATATGCAACAGGGGTTTGATATGGTAGCTCACATCCAATCTCTTAAGCCAAATTATTTTTTGCTCTTTGTGAAACTTGTACAATATCATTCAACACATACATTCAGCACCTTAATAATGACAAGAACTTTCTTCTTGATTTCAAACTCCTTGGCAACTCTGAAATCTTACTGTATACCAGTATCAAGGCCAGTATTATACAGAGAAGACACCAGAAGAGATCTTATACCTAAACTTTTTCTTTTTTATGTTTCTCAGTTATGCGATTTGCAATTTTACAACTTTAAATGTGAGTTATTATAACTATAAAAATTACCATTATTACATTCCTTTAGTAAGGGACAATGTCTTTCACTCTGAATTTAGGGATAAGGCGCTTCAACTATTTAAGTTGACACCAATTTAATTTAGTTTAATTAATCAAGCAAGTATTAAGCACCTACAAACATTCCAAGTACTAAAGTGAGAGCTACCAACTCACCCAAAATTGTGAAAAATCAAATATATTTTAATATTCTCTTAGTCAGCTCCCTATTTGCACTTAATTCTTTTTGTCATTTATTTATTTATTTTTGGTGAGATGATTGGAGTTAAGTGACTCAACCAGAGTCACACAGCTATTACGTGTTATGTGTCAGGCTGAATTTGAACTCAGGTCCTCCTTACTCCACCACCAGTGCTCTATCCACTGCACAATCTAGATGTCCCTCAGTTCTTTTTTAAAGATTTATTTAATATTCTATTTTCTAATTCATGTAAAACATTTTTATAAATCATTTTTTAAAAATTGTGGTTTCTATATTCACTTCTACCCTGCCTGCCTTTTCTCCCTCCTTATTGAGAAGGCAAGCAATTTGATATAGATTATATGTGTGCAGTCACACAAAACATATCTCCATTATTAGTCATTTTGTGAGAGAAAACAGACTAAAAAATAAGGTTTAAAAAAAGCATGCTTTGATCTGTATTAAAACTGCATTAGTTCTTTCTCTGGAGATGAATAACATTTTTCTTGAATAGCATTCTTTCTTTGGAATCGTGTTGGATCATTCTATGACTGAAAATAGCAAAAGAATAATGGCTAAGAATAGCTTCACAAATGGGCACCATAAAATATTACCATTACTGTATACAATGTTCACCTAATCCTGCTCATTTCACTTTGCATCAGTTTGTGTAGGGCTTTCAGGTTTTTCTGAGGGCATCTTGCTCATCATTTCTTATGGCGTAATAATATCCTTTCAAAATCATATACAACACCTTCCTTACCCATTGCATAGTTGATGGACATCCCCATAATTTTCAATTCTCTGCCACCACAAAAAAAACTGCTATAAAAATAAATTTATATGAAGGTCCTTTTCCTAATAAAAAAGGATTTTTTATCTCTTTGGGATAAAGACCTAACAGTGGTATTGCTTGGTCAAAGCATATGCATGGTTTTATAGAATAGTTCCAAATTGCTCTTGGTTGCATCAGTTTACAACTCTACCAATAACGCATTAGTGTTTCAATTTTCCCACATGCCCTCCAACATTTGTCATTTTCCTTTTCTGTCATATTAGTCAATCTGATAGATATTAATCCTTCTTTGAACCATTTCCAATGAGAGTAAGCTTCAGGTTTTTCTCCCTCTGCTTTCCCCATTTTTGCCTCCACTATAAAAGCTCTTTTATGCTTCTTTTGTGTGAGATAATTTAACCCATTCTACCTTTCCCTTTTCCCTTCTTCCTGTGTATTTCTTTTTCTTATCCCTTATTTTATTTTTTTAGATGTCGTTCAATCATATTTGACTCACGCCCATGTCCTGTGTGTGTGTGTGTGTGTGTGTGTGTGTGTGTGTATTCCTTTTATCTTCCCTAATAATGATAAAGTTCTTAGGAGTTACAGGTTTCATCTTCCCATGTAGAAATGTAAACTGTTTAACCTTACTGAATCTCTTATTACTTTTCTTTCCTACTTAGCTTTTTATGCATCTCTGAAGTCTTTTATTTGAAAGTCAACTTTTCTATTTAGCTCTGCTATTTTTATCAGGAATGCTAGAAAGCCCTCTATATCATTAAATATCTGTTTTTCCCCTGAAGAATTATACTTAGCTTTGCTGGGTAGGTAATTCTTGTTGTAATTCTAGCTCTTTTGCCCTCTGGAATATCATATTCCAAGCCTTCTGGTCCTTTATTGAAGAAGCTGTTAAACCTTGCTGTGGGACTGAAAATGGCAAAATACAATTTAACAAATATTTCTTAAGTATTTATTAGATGCAAGGCATAATGCTAGGCTCTGAGGACTCAGAGATGAAACTAAAATGCATCTACTCTCCAAGAGTGATGTGTCTCGCCTACTGTTATTTAGATTTCTAAAATCAAAAGTAACATGTAGACATACCTTCAAATATATCACTCAAATGGGAGTACATTTGTTTTATATAATACATCCTATACATTATATGTGTATGTATGTGCGTGTGTGTATGTGTATATACATGTATGTGTGTATGTGTATATGTGTATATATGTATACACACAAACACACACTTATATGTATGCACATAATTTCAGTACTCATGTGGCACCGACAGTTTATCAAAACAAGAAGAATTAGCTTATAGCAAAACAAAAATGCCACCCAAATGAAGCTGGAAAGGTTATAGTACTCATTTAGCTTGGAAAATGGGTGTGCTTACTGAGGATCTTCTGAAAGTGATACATAGCCATTCCAGATTCTAGTTTACCTGTGTTTGGGAGGTTCAGTCAACTTTCATGTATAATAGTACTAATTCATGCATCCTACAGGACATTGACCACTGTCTGAATCTACCTATATATGTTGAGTTAATTCCTCATACTTCTCCTAGGGGTCACTGCAACAACCAATTATTCCTTTTAAACATCATGCTTTCCCCATTTGTTGAATTGAATTGTAGTCCATGGCCAGTGAAAAGATGAAGATTTACCTGAATGATATGTCTCCACCAGCCCAACCCAATTTATGAATTTTATGACTATAACAACAGCAAATGAAATGCAATAAGCTTTTAATATGTTGCAAATGCAATTTTCTCTGAAAAGAGCTTATCTTTTATTATTGAGATAAAATATGAACACAAATTTAAAATAATTTTGAATAGTACATCAAAGAGAAAAAACTGAAATCAGACAAACAACACAGGGATGATTTTTAAAATGAGAAGAAGATAGATTTTTAGAAAATTTAGACCAGTGTACTTGAAATTGATCTAGACAATGTTCTAGAATGGATGACTTCTGTGCACTTACTTCAAGCCAACACTGGCTTATCAGGAATCAATCATGTCAAACTATTGTCATTTTCCTTTTTGTATCTGGGAAATGCCATAGGAAAAATATACTGCTTTTGTCAAAGTCTTTCCCTGTATAGTTTTGGATAAGATTGAAATGAATCAATGAGTGAATGAAGAAAAAGGACCCATTATATGCTTATTATATTCAAAGATGTGCTAAAAGATGGAGATACAAATACATGGCATGATCTCGGGGTCCCAGAACTCCTAAACCTCTAGACCTCATCAGCTAGAAGGGGAAGTTTGTGTCAGATTAAGAAAAATTCTAAAAGATAAACAGAAGACTCAATACATATACTGGCAGTAATAATGAATTATTGGAATTCAATGAACGGTGGAGAGAGATGTTGAAACATGCTTTAGGGAAATCACTTTGTCAATTGGGTGGAGGCTATTTCAATAGTCCAAGTAAGAGGTGTGTGAAATTGAAAATTGATTTTTAATTATATATTATTAAAACTTAAGCTAGATTTCATGTTCTCTCTCTGTTCCTTACTCTTGCAAGTAGGTCACAATCTACTCTCATGACTTGTAACTCCATCCATACATTGTGAGTTGTATCCCCTCCCTTGTAACTTCACCCTTCACTCCCTTTCCAGAGAAACTTGATTAACCTAAAAGTCAAACTTATCAATCTAAACTGTTAGGCTAAAGATCAAGCTCATCACTTGAGGACTATTCCCATTATCTAAGAACTTATCTCATCTCCCCATGATGTAATGGAGAGAAGTTAAGATGATACTTATCCCACCTTCTCACTGAAATGTCTAGGCAATCAGAGGAAGACACATCTGTGTTGCTTGAAATTTTTCTATGTCATCTTGTAAAGTACTGTAAAAGATCTAAATGCTCAAACTGAAGGTCTTTAATCCTGAGAGGCCATTGATCCCATTTATTGGTGATTGCCAGCTTTGGTAATAAATAGATCATGCTCAGAACTCTGTCTTTTAGGATTTCTATTGTGACAGGTGATAAGGATATAAATTAAGAAGGAAATAGCAGCTAGAAATATTATTGGGAAAGAAATGGCATTATTTGACAACTGATTTGAATATGTGGGGTAAAGAGGATTGAGCTGATATGTATTTAACAATCACTGCTGAAAAAAAATATATATGATAAACTTTTAAGTTTAATCTGCATCTTAAACTTTTTTCATTCAATTTCTTAAGTCTAGATAATTTTTAAAGTTTAATAAATAAAGCCTGAATTAATAATGTTTGCTGATCACTGAGGTTTAAATGCTTATGCTGAAAATTTAATAATCAATTATATGACAGCCAACTTAACAATCAACTTCCTATGACTCTGTTCAAAGTGGCTCTGGAACAACTCTGAATGAGGGAGAGTAAAAAGTCAGAATGACATTTGGTTTGCAAGCCAGAGAGAATAGGATGATGAATGTGAGCTTAACAAGAAATAAGAGAGTATTGAAGAGGAATGGGTTTGGAGAGGAAGATAATGAGTTCTATTTCAGACAGGCTAAGTTTGAAATGTTTATGGCGTATTCAGCTTACTTTTTGATGTGGTACTAGAGTGTAAGTGACAGACCCATACTTAAAATTATACGTTTAGGTGCATTTAGAACTGGTTGAACAATTATATGCAATGATTGGTGATTACAGTGAACCTATAAAGTGGTCCCAGGAATCCACTGGTCCTAGTCTATTTCCTTTTAATATCCTTATTATGTTGTGGATGAAGATATAGATGGCATACTGTCAATATGATAATACACAAAGAGAATTAGGATCCAAAATGATTTTCAAAGACTAAAATAATGGACCAAATATAACAAACTCTTTATGACCCTATTTGGGGTTTTCTTGGAAGAGATATTGGAGTGGTTTGCCATTTTCTTCTCCAGTTCATTTTAGAGATGAGGAACTAAGGCAAGCAGGGTTAAGTGACTTGCCCAGGATTACACAGCTAGTAAGTAAGGGTCTGAGCCCAGATTTGAACCCAGGAAGATAAGTCTTCCTGACTACAGGCTCAGGATTCTATCTACTGAACCACTTAGCTGCCTATAAAGGAAAAATGGAAAGTAACTAACAGAGGGAAGGCACTAAATTAAGAGAAAAGTTAAAAATTTGCAGTAATATGGAAAAAATCTAATGATTTTAGTATCCTAAAAACACAATATGAGTCAACGGTATAATGTGCCTGTCAAAAATGTAAATTTGATGTTAGGTTACATTCATCCAAAAGAGAAATCAGAACAAAGGAAGTGATAATCCAGCGGCGTCCTGATCAGACTACATCTGGAATGTTATCTTTCACCTGAGACACCATTTTAACTGGACTTGAGGGGAGTTCTGATTGGTTTCTGTAGCTATTGGAGAGTTATCAAGTAGAAGAATGAATAGCTTTATTCTAATTGATGCCAGAAATGAAAACTAACAACAGTGGGTTGCAGTTAAAGATGTTACCTTCAAAATTGAAGAATTTCCTAGGCATTCAACATGTTTGAAAATGTAATGGTTTGCTTTAAGGTAGATCATCACTAGGTATATTTAAAGAGAGTCTTGTTGAGCATGTATGATATATTGGAATGAAAAGTGAACTGTACAACAGGATAGGTCTTCCACTCATAATCTTTGTGAGATTCAGAAAATCATTTAAAATTATGAATCTCATTTGCCTTATCTAGAAACTAAGATTGGTACTTTACTTCAGAGTGAGTGGGTGGAACAGATTTTCTTTTCAGATTCCTTCCATTTCTAAGATCTATATGCTTCTATAATATTGTGAAAGGAGTCATGTTCCACAGAAGGGGTGACCTTAGTGACCTATACATTTCTTTGTAACTTAGAAATTCTGTGCTTCTATGACAGTCTATTTGGGTTTACTCTATTTAGATTTAACCAGAATTTTTAATAAAAAAAATAGAATTCATTGTCTGATTTATTCCATGATGTAAGTAGGCTACATTTTTTTATCCTACTGTAAATATATTCTATTTTTTCTTTCTTTGAGTGACCGAAGTATTTCTTACGTCCCATTTTTCTTCCAAGCTTCTCCCTTAAGTACTTAGAATAAAGTTTTAAAAATCAAGCACTTAATGGAGATTACTTATGAGGAAAGCCTTGCTGTCACCTTTCCCTTTGTCTCATTATAAATTATACTTATATATCTTCACAGTGATGCCAGATTAATGATATATTATAGTATCATGTAATCAGCATGGTATTTCCTGGATAATATATTACTCCAAGTCATCAACATAGTAGCATTACATCCATATTACACTGACAATGATTTTAACTAGCACACCATCGGTGCTACTGCCCATCACTCCAGTGATGGAGCATGTTAATACATTTTCTGCTGCCACTTTAATGTTGGATATTAATGTAATGCAACCATGAGGTAACTGAAATAATGGACTTTTCTTTCTTCTATTACTCATTGTCAATGGAGATAGAACACGTTGTGTGACAAGATTCAGCTGCAGTATTCTAATGATGTCTGGTCAAGTTTAGAACAACCCATAGAGTTTGAAGACTATAATGAGGATGGAATTGTTTTCATTTTTTTTCTTAGTACCTTTTAATTTCATTTATAGTTTGTAAAAATATGCTTTCTAGATTCAAAAGGAAAGCCCTTAAAATTTTTCCTTAAGTACTTTTAGCAAAGATTTCTAGTCCTGGTTAAATAAAAGAGTTTATGCTTACATAATACTTTAATGTTTCTGAAGAGTTTTCCTCACAACACTTTGTAAAAGAGACTGTGGAAATATATTCACTTTATATAGAACAAATTCAGATTTAGAAAGGAAAGTGTTGGTAGGCACAACTGTGAAGTAGTTGATCTTTGGCCTCTCCCTCCTCTTTTGACATCTCTGTTTCTGTGTCTGTCTGTGCCTTTGTCTGACTGTCTGTCTCTCCTCCCAGCTTGGACACCCCTGAGCTGTTCTAAATCACTGATTTTCTTTTTGCTGCTTGTCCATCTACATGACCACACTGTGCTATCCTAGCCTCAAAAACTTTCACCATTCCCCCTTTTCTGGCTCTCAGAAAAATGTATCTGCCCTGAGTCCTAGTCTTTCAGAAGAATGACTAATCTGATAAACAAATTTGTCACCAACTGTACATTTTAATAGAAACCACCTTGAGACAATACTCAAACTCCAAAAAGCAAGTAATGGTGAAAATTTGAAACAGTAGGGGGATTGGTTTGGGGACAAATGGGATTCAAGGAACCAATTTTATCAGAATAAAGGTAACTTTTTTCAGAACCTAAATTCTCTCTTCTAGTTCTGCAACTTTTATAATGTCTTTTTAACTACTGATTTCTTGCTGTAATTTAGGCTAAGGTGAAGTTTACCACCCTCTTTCAGCTTCATTCCCAGTGATAACGTTGTATTACTCTTTTTGTAAAATTTCACAGCAAATATTCTCTACATGGTAATTACATGATAATTATACCACTGTGACAATGAAATGCATAATTTATATGTCCCAGTTTATAACAATAAATAGTGTAGCTGGCCACATCCTAAGATGAAAGAGAAAGGCTGTAGAATGTGACCATCTTCAGTGTTACTCTGTTGAGTTAACAGTTTTATAACAATGGTGAGTTCTCATGTTGGCACAGTGGAGAGAGTACCTTTGGAAGCTCAGTTGTTTTGTTCATAAAGTGAGGAAAATCATCATTTTTGATGTATAAAATCTTATACATATTAAAGTTCCACATATTGTGAAGTCCTTCTCCCCACAGGTACTTCAGGGGTATTTTGTGGCTCAAAGAGAGGCAGAATAGACATCACTAACCTCTTCTCCTCCAGTCATCCTCCAAAGGAGACTTTGATTCCTGCCAGGAAGAAAAGGAGGAAATTGGGACTACAGGCCACTCTGTTCTCAGAAAGAAGGGATACCAGGCTAAAATTTTATCTGTCAGCTTGCTTAAATATTATCGGTGTAGAAGACATGATTAGGTTCAATCTTACTTCTGATAGCTATTTCTCATTATAGGAAGGAAGGGGAACTCCATATCCAAAGTCTGACCCCTTTTCTACCAAATACTAGTCCTACAATGAACACACATAACTAAGAACAAAGAACATTTATCCAAATTGTAGCAAAACAGAAATCAGAGAAGACGTTCATAGGAAGATAAATAGAAAGTAAATAGATAAGGATAGCTATCTATATCTACATCAATCTATCTCTAGAGACACAGATATCTGTATGTATATCTATCTATCTATCTATCTATCTATCTATCTATCTATCTATATCTATCTATCTATCTATCTATATCAGACAATACAGAGCGAAGGAGCTCTCCTATTGGGAGTGAGGTAACAGTTCCAGAATGAGACAGGGATATCAACTTTCTGCTCTTTTTCAGTCTAACTTCCTATAGGCAATATGAGTACCTTTATAAAGTTTTCAGGTATGACTCAAATACTACTTCTATCTCATTCTGGAGCTTAAAGTGTCATTCTAGAAAGAATCAGTAAAATGGAAGCAATAGATAAAAGGAAATAATGAATGGAGATTTGAGCTATTACAGAGAACAGAGCAATCAAGTTGGGCCATTGGGTCACTGAAGGCATATCTGAATAAAGGTTTCAGACTGAAATTGCCAATTGTTCACTATTTCAGGGACTGAAGAAAAGTTCCAAAAATATCTCTTCTTTCCCCTGTGTCCCTTTCCCATGGCTATGTAACAATAGACAGTGTAATATAATCTGTTTTTTTATTATTTCCTATATCTTGATATGATTTTAGATATCAAGAATCTAGAGATGTGCTGGGAACAAGAGGTTTAAATTAGTGCAGAGAACCAAATTTTCATTAAAATGTTAGAAATTTTCCGAATTTGGATCTTTGAGTTAGTGTAATTGGGCCACGATCTTTCTATCTGATACAAACTCCAAAAAAGAGACTATATGAACCCAAGGAAATACACACATACACACACACACACAAAAAAAAAACTGTGTGTATATATGTACATATGTGTATACATATATATGCATGTATATATGTATATAGATGCCTGTATGTTTATATTAGAAGAGAACCATATATAAAGGAGCCATATGAGTGCCATAATTTTACTACTGATGAAAATTAAACCAATAGTTTTAGCTGGTTGATTCATATTTCAGCTTCTAGTATCTGCAAGGAAGTGAGTCAGAGTGAAATCAAGAGAGGACTATTTAACTAATAAAGATGGCATGAGATTCAGCTCTATTCATAGTAAATAGTACAGTGAACAGAGCACTGGGCCTAGGAGGCAGGAAAAGCTGAGTTTAAATCTGACCACAAACAGTAGTTGTGTGACTCTAAGCAAATAATTTAACCTCTCTTTGGCTTAGTTTCTTCAACTCCAAAATAGGGATAATAAAAACACCTACATCCCAGATAATTTTTGCAAAATGTTTGGCAAATAGTGGGTACTTAAATGCTTCCTCCCTCCCTCCATTCCGCCCAACCTCCTTCCTTCCTTCCTTCCTTCCTTCCTTCCTTCCTTCCTTCCTTCCTTCCTTCCTTCCTTCCTTCCTTCCTTCCTTCCTTCCTTCCTTCCTTTCTTCCTTTCTTTCTTTCTTTCTTTCTTTCTTTCTTTCTTTCTTTCTTTCTTTCTTTCTTCTTTCTTTCTTTCTTTCTTTCTTCTTTCTTTCTTTCTTTCTTTCTTTCTTTCTTTTCTTTCTTTCTTTCTTCTTTCTTTCTTTCTTTCTTTCTTCTTCCTTCCTTCCTTCTTCCTTCCTTCCTTTCTTTCTTTCTTTCTTTCTTTCTTTCTTTCTTTCTTCTTTCTTTCTTTTCTTTCTTTCTTTCTTTCTTTCTTTCTCTTTCTTTCCTTCTTTCTTTTTCTTTCTTTCTTCTTTCTTTCTTTCTTCTTTCTTTCTTTCTTTCTTCTTTCTTTCTTTCTTTCTTTCTTCTTTCTTCTTTCCTTCTTCCAAAAGGGAGGAGTGAGCAAAAAATATTTAGTACCTTCCATATTGCTCATAATAGCTATTTGGTTTTATGCTGTTATGCCTGTGTACTAGATAGAGAGAAGTTCTTTAGATAATAGTACTGTTGAGTGGATTCAAAATATGATTGGATACCAGGTGTGGTTGTATATTACTGTAATCCTAGTTTCTGAGGATGGCTGAGGCTGATGATCTTTTGAATTCAGGAGTTCTGAGTTACAGTAAGGCTAAGCCAATCACATGTCTATAGTAAGTACAGAAATAATGTGATAAACCCACAGAAGTGGGGCCTACCAGACTGTCTTCTGATGTTCAAATTGGCCCAGGCTGAAAATTGACCAATTCTTATGGGTTTGGTAGGGGAATAGGGTAGTAAATGGCCACTACACTACCAACCTGCAGAGAACCAAAGAGTAATCCTTAATGAACTTTTGTCAAATTGAATATGTGGTAGGTAGGTGAGGGGAATTAGGGCGAAGTCTCAAGTATAATGTTCCAAAGACCTGTTGTTTGGTCCTATATCTTTAATATTTTTCATCAAAGGTTTAGATAGACCTAAAAATGACATGTTTGTCAAATTTTCATATAATATAAAGCAGGAAGTTATAGTTAACCCAGTAAATGGCATAGTCAGCATCCAAAAGACTATTCTCTGTCATTTTCAGATGACATTTGGAATAATGTTTTTTCTTCTGTTTTGAATTTCATATTTTATAAAGAGATTACATAAAAGTCACTGAGTTAATGCCATGTGATAGAGGAACTGGGAAATGTTAGAATTGAGAATAAAAGATGTTGAAATAGGAAGAATATGTCTTCTGTATTCACAAAGTTTTTTCTGTGGAAAAGGGCTTATACTTTTTCCTGGCCTTCCCAGGTCAAGCTAAGAATAATCCCTGGAATTTGTAGAAAATCAGTTTAGGTATGATAAAAGGGACAACTTCCTACAATTAGAGGAAGGGCTCAGAAGGTATAGGTTATCCGTCATTTGAAATCTTCTAACAAAAGTACCTTACAGGCTGAAATTCAGTGATTCTGTATTCAAACTAGAGGACCAACTGTTAGGTTTTTGTGTGAGCAATTCCTGTTTAGGTAGAATTTGGAAAATAGGGCTTCTCTAGTCTCTCACAACTCTTAGATTCAGTGAGTTATTGAACGTTCCCAAACAAGGAACTGATATAATTGAACCTAAGCTTTAGGAATATGAGTTTGCATAGCAGTAGAGAAATAAATTAGGTTACTACATTAGACTAAGGGACTGGTGATGAGAGCTTCAACTTGATTATGTGAGAGAGAGGAAGATAGATGTGAAATGTGGAGGTAGAAAAATCAAAATTGAATATTAAACAGTAAGGAATGCTAATATTTTCAGACTTCACGTTTTGACCTAAACAAAATAATGAAAAAGACTCTTCAGGACTCTAAAGAAATGAAACTAATAACCAAATTAATAGCATAGAAAAACAGGTTAGATGGCATCTAGACTAGAAACACTGCTCCCTTTGTTATAGAGGCAATGATATTTTCTTTAAAAAAGAAGACTGACAAACTGGCATCACTTATGGGCTCTATTTGGGGCATGCAGTTTTCTAGGAGAAAAAAAAAGTGATGTTGGCAGTGTGGAATATAATTATCATTGCCACCCTGGAAAGCACTAAATAAATCTGCTATCACACTCACTGAAACAAATAATGAGGGAAAAGCATATGTTTGTAAACAGGTTGATGTGTACTTCTGTCAAAGAATTGACAAACTATTTTTTTTTCAAGACCTAAGAGAATATAGCTTCAAAATAATAGCTAGAACTTGCTTTTTATTTAGATGTTTCAGTCAAAAACCCTGGGAATGTTTATAAAAGAAGAAAATTTTTATGCAAAATTAGCCACCAGCATCTTATATTACACAGAGAAAAGTTCATTCAAGTTATACTTAACTGTGGAAAGGCAGTTTTTTGTTCCTAGCTAAAATCAAAAGTGCCTAGTTGATGTTACTTTATAAATTCTAATAACAGTCCCTCAAAGGTCTGAAAATGTAATGAGCTTGCCATCTTTTTCATTTATTAAGGGTGCTTCCCTAGGCTGGACTGATTAAATAAAAGTGTATTCTCAATAAATGGAATCTGACACAAAGTGACTGCATTATTCTTTATGGGCAACCTTTGATAAAGGTCCATTTTTAAACTTTTCATGGTCTTGCCTATTGCTACTTAAAGTCAATCTGTAGTAGCTGCTTCACTTAATGAAATAATGGGGGTTAATTTGCCAGAAAGCAATTAAAATAATTCACTAAACTGGAAAATGCATATAGTTCTTGTACAGTAACAGGAATATATCTTGTAGATGTTGAGTTTTGAACATCATTTCAATTATCTTTTTAGATTTATGTAGTATGAATGCTCATAATGTGAATAGGACATTCCACAGAACTTTTGAAATTAACTGTCACTCTAAGGTGCCCAAAAGGTGTATTTGTTCATTTTTTCTAACACTATTTATTTTCATTAATGATATCATCACTAATTTATGATTATAATAGTACTATGGTAAATTTGATTGTATTTTTGTTAATTGAATCACAACAGTAGCTACTTACACCTTATAAATATCCTACATTTGATTCATGTCTATAACTATTTATTAAGCACCTACTATGCATAAAAGAACTAACTGTGCTAGGTACCGGGGATAAATGGAAGCCCATTTCATTATTCATCATAAATTTGAAAAACATTCCTCTATGTAAATGTTTATTTGCTTAAACTTTAATGATACTAGGTATGTTGATAATATATTTCTTACATACTTTTGTAGTTATTTAAGGTCAAAATTCATATCTATATTATATAACTTATAAGTATTTAATAGCTTAAAACTTTAGTAAGACTTTTGAGATGCCCCATATGATCAAGCAATGATGACATGAGAAATTTAACTCAAATATGCTCTGTTTCCTTTAATTTGAATGATAATATTTATGGTGAAACAAACTGAAGGAGAGGATAAAAGAGCAGAAGAAGAGTACAGGACAGAGATGGAGGAAAAGAGGAGAAGAGAAAAGAGTTAGGGGGAGATAAAAAAAATTGAGGGAAAAGAGAGGGGAAAGGAAGGAAGGGAAAAGAAAACCAGCCATGTGTCACATAATAAGTATTCTTTTGAAAATTCAAATTTCAGGGTATCACCTTTTAATGGGATTTGAAGATATTATTTTAGTAATCCATAGTCCAGAGACTCAGGTTCTAGTATTAATTCTAATATTAGGCTATTAATTACCTGTACAAGCTTGAGTAAGTCAATTTACCTGTCTAAGTTTTGGTTTTCTCATTTTTTAAAGTGAGTGAAGAGATGATTCTCTATAGGCCTAAATTTCTCTTGTATTTCTTCAATGAATATCATACACACTTTAGAAGTTTAAGTAGTTTGGATTACATAACCCTATGCAGTTAGCCCTATGAAATAAAACTAATGCAGCATTCTAAAAGAATAAGAAAAGAAAATGTAGATGTTGAAGAAAAAATAAATAAAAAAACCATGAACTACCTTTGGTCAAACCTATAGTTTTGACTCAAGAATCATTTAAGAATTTTAGGGTAAGTACCTGTGTTTATGGATGAAGAAGAATGAGTCAGTCCCTAGTTCTGTGTCTCTTCTTAAACCTGATGAGCAGTATAGGAAGGGGCAATTGCAAGAAGACTTAAAAAGCCAGGCAATAATAATGATGATAAAGATAATGATAACAACAGTAACTAACATTTATTTATCTTAAGTAAGAGACACAAAGACAGAGCCATAGAGAATAGATGGCTGAGATCTAGATAGCACATTTAGCTCTAGAACATAGGTTAGGGAGAGACTGGTGATGCACTCTTTCTCCCTCCTTTTTACTTTCTCCCAGAATATACATAAATATTGCAATGGATTATTTACTTATTCATTTAAATTTACCATCCCCTTTATCCATCTCCAGCATCTCTAAAAGAGAAGCTAGGATTGTAGGAATGTTCTTTCATTCCTTTAAAAGTTTGCTTTATTACTCAAGTTCCTGATGTGTAATAAAGCTTCTATCTAAGATAAACTTGAGGTGGTTTTTTTTCATATTTTATTTAATGCTCATGTATATAGATCACAGGAAGAGAAAGAAAGCATTGCATGTTTTAAAGAGCAGATATTTAGTTCCAATAAAAGTATTGGACATGGGAGTGGAAGCCATTAGGGCAAAGTGGGGACACTGGTTTTAGACTTTTATAAGCCTCGCAAAAGTGTTACTGAGACACAGATATTCCTCATTTAAATAATAATAATAATAACCATAATCATGAATCATGTTGTCCTTCTCAGGAGGCAGAAATCAGAACTTGAAAACCACACCTCTGTGAAGGAAGGGGAAGTGAACAGGGAGAGAAGCTCCACCCACATGAAGCAATAATCAAGCTAGGTCCTTGTAAAGATCAGTCAGGTCCTCTGGCTTAGGGAACAATCATTTTGGGATAGAAGAGTCCTTTAAAAAAATTAAATCAGGTTACAGACTGTTTTGTACATCTATAACAAAATCTTGAGCAAGTAAGGCTGAGGCCTGAGTAGGACTGGGAAAAGAGATGATTTAAGTTCTATGCAGGGAGAAGGC
This sequence comes from Phascolarctos cinereus, assembly GCF_003287225.1. Lineage (NCBI taxonomy): Eukaryota > Metazoa > Chordata > Mammalia > Diprotodontia > Phascolarctidae > Phascolarctos > Phascolarctos cinereus. The sequence goes on along the minus strand of NW_027555847.1, from coordinate 525,969,397 downwards.
CAAGAGCACTGGGAATAGCAGCATTACTCACAGCTTCCAGTCTGGCCATAGTTCCCTTCATCCCTTTTCCCTTCATCCAATGAAGCAGCTTTGGGGAGACATAGTCTGTCAATTGGCTATGCTGATGCTATAGCCCCTGCCACCTCTGTTGCCACAGATATTGAAGACCTGGAAAAAAAAAAGTCTTGCAACCACAGGTCCTTCGTGCTGTCAACTGGTTCAATAACAGAAATGAATATTCTATTATGAATGGAAATTATATTAAAGAAGATGTTTTATCATCTACCACACTATTATATTTTTAGGATAACAGGACATTTCCACCTAACTTGTAGGTGAAATCTCCCATATGTATTTTCTCTCCCTATATGAATGAGAGCTCCTGGAGAATAGGAGATGTTTTGCTTCTCTAGTTGTATCCTTAATACTTAACACAGTGCTTTGCATGTTTACGTACTTAGTAAATGCTGTTTCATTTCATCTTGCCTTTAGGTGTGTTCTTCACACTAGTATATAATCATACTTTTGCATTTCACATTTTTTCTTCCTTTGAAATTTATTTTGGCAACACTTCTATTTCAATCTAATTACTTTGAATAACTTTTAAATATATAGAATATTAGAAGAAAGATTTTTTTTTTTAAGGTGAGGGTAGTACCTATGATTTCATCATGGTAGGGAAGCCCTAGAAAGAAAACTTTCTCCACTTGAATAACATTTTTTCTGAAATTTGGAGAGTTATCTAAGAGTACAGAGAGACTAATGGAGTAAGTATGGGTCAAAGGTAGAACTTGAACCCAGGTCTTCCTAGCTACAAGTCTAATTTATATAAACTAAACCACTCTGCCGCTTAAGAGACATATACTCCAAATAATACAGTCTATCTGCATTACCAATTTAGACAAAAACAGATGAACAATGTACTTTATTTTTTAGAAGTTTATTATTTTAGACTTGTAAACTTCTTTTGTGATTAAAAGCATAAGCTTTTAATTGTTACTATTATTATTTTTTGCTATCTTGGCTGCTTGATTATATCAAAGTGAATTGTAAGCTGATTTTTTAAAACTCTAATTCCCACGAAGTACTTTGCAAACCTTTATGTTTTTTTCTTCTGAGTGTGAATTGCAATTACTGTTATTGTTCTTTTTGTCATTGTTTCTCTGTCAGATAAATACAGAGATGAAACACAATTCATATTATTAGCATATCGCATAATGTAGAGCACATGACTTATGACTCTTCGGAACATAAAAAAAGTTATGCTGTGAAAAAATGATGCCACAGTCTTCCTGGTTTTTTTTAAACCACTTTAACTGCAGCATAAGAATGTAAATAAATCAACCAACTAAGAAATAGTAACAAAAAGAACTTCTACCTAATGACAGAATAAAATGGTGTTAAATTGGCAAAACCTTTAAGATACATTTTCATATGAATTATCATTACAAAGCTAATTATTAGTATGTGCAAAATCCACCATGAAAATAATTACAGCTTATTCACTTACATCAAGGGCTGAGAACAAAGTGGTAGAGACATTCTATGGAGGACTTGATAAGATCTTACAAATCAAATCAACATAAATTTTGATGTTTTGTGATTTTTAAAGAAAAATTTTAAAAGGAGGAGAAATTTATGGGAAATAAAGTTCAGAGGAAAAAGCTGAGGGACATGAAATAGGCCAAAATTTGTTGGTTATACAGAGGACTCAAACTTATATAAACTGAAAGCTTAAAAAAAGTTGTAAGTGCTAGTCATAGTGAGCAACAAAAAGCATAATAAAAGAATAAAAATCACTGATTATATTTTAAGAGACATGAAAAGACTTATGGATAAGGGATTATTCCAGAGTCAGATGTGTGAGGATATCAGGTCATAAGTTTGTGAAAGCTAAGATCAGAAGTTATAATAAGAAAGAAAAAAGAATAATAATGGGGGAAACAGTCAGGGCAAGAGAGTCAAGAAGATTTGACTCTCAATGATTTAAATAAGCTATTGATTTTTTTAAAATGGGAAATGTACAATGGAAATAACATCCACACTGACTATAATAATTTCTACTGGGAATTAAATATATATGTATGTATATATGTATACATTTATATGTGTGTATATGTGCACACACACACACATATACAAGTAGACCAAAATAGTCCAGAATATACCTTAGTCAACAACCATTTGACTTATGTGACAAATGGAGAGAGATGGCTGCCAAAGGCAATACCTGGTAGAATACAAAACCGGTTGTGAACTATTATGAACGATGATAGAAGATTTTTAGTAATGTTATCCCACACAGCAGAAAGAAGAAATAGAGGGTAAAATCAGTCTAAAGAAAGCTTGACAAGATATCCCACTAAACAAAGTCATCTCAAGCAATTGTATGGGATTCAGAATATAAAGAGGAAGGTCTATATGCATTGGAATTGATAGAATTGTAAGGAAATGGAATTATTTTTAAGAATTATAAAGGAAAAGACTATATGAAAGATACATAAAAAAAAAATTACAGGTCTTACTGATTCCCAAAAAAGACAACCAAGAAAACATTAACAATTACTAACCTTTGTACCTTCTCTTCCAACTATTTCAAATCTTTATGAGGGTCATGTATACATGAATTGAGGATATCATCTATGACAATATTTGTAGGGAACAAGGCAGATTTTACAAATGATATTTATCAATGGACTAATTCTTTACTTGTTGTCCTTTGTTCTTGAAGAGGACCAAAATGGCATGACTACATGAGAGTCCAGTTACAGTGTGTCTGACTAGCTGAAAAAACAATATGAGCTCTAAATGCTCTACCACAGGTGAGGCACAAATAATCCATATGAACATGTGAGATGGATTCTCTAAACTTGCTCATCTTGTGTTTCTTTTGAGTTACCTGAGTTCTGCTTTGCTTATACAGCACAGCACCTTATTTGATGAGCACATGCCATGCTGGGTGTCTTATGCCAATGTCTACCATTTCACACAATTAATTCCAAAGAGATCTCAAGAATGTACTTGCATTGCTTCTTCTGACCACCATGTGAGTGCTTACTTTGTGTGAGTTCTTCATAAAATAGTCTTTTAGGCAAGTGTATGTTTCTCATTTGAACACTATGGCTAGCTCATTGGAGTTGCACTCTCTCCAGTAGAGTTTGAATGTCTGGGAGTTTGTTTCAAGAAAGGACCTCAGTATCTAGTACCTGATCCTCTCAGGTGATCTTCAGAATCTTCCTAAGATAATTCAGATAGAAGTGATTCAGTTTTCTGGCATGGTGCTGGTATACTGTCTGGTTTTCATAGGCATACAGCAATGAGGTCAGCACAATGGCTCTGTACAGCTCCAATTTGGTCCTCAGTCTAATAACTCTTCTCTCCCATACTTTCTTTCAGAACCTCCCAAATCCTGAATTAGCCCTGGCAATGTGGGCATCAACCTCATTATCAATATGTATATCCATGGAAGGTACAATTCAGGGTAAGTGAATTTATCTAAAGTATTCAGAACTTCTCCATTCACTATAACTGATGGTTTCACATATGGATGATGTAGTACTGGCTGGTGGAGCACTTTTGTTTTGGTTTTAATGGTTATGCCAAAATTAGTACAAGCAGCAAAAAATCAATGCATATGTTCTTACTTCTCAGGCTGCATTGAGTGCATAATCCTCTACCAAAAAAAATCATATACCAATTCTCCTTCCACTTTAATCTTGACTTGTAACCTTTTTGAAGTTGAATAGTTTAGCATCAGTGGGTTAACTGACCACGATGACCTATTTGTCCTCATTGAAGGTGTTTGATATCATTGCTGAAAATATCATCTAAAAAGCATGGGAGCAAGTCTTGCTTAATTCCATTGATGAATGAGAGTGTGAGCATTCAGAAGCTGAGCAAGCATGCCTTCATGAAACTGACATACAATACTGATGAACTTCTCTGGGCGACCAAATTTTGACATAATTTTCCATAAACCCTTATGACTGACAGCATCAACATCCTTGATCAGATCTACAAACGTGGTGTACTGACCTCTGTTCTTTTCTTGGCTTTCTTCCTGAAGTTGTCAGGCAGCAGATACTGTATTAACTATTCTTCGGGCTATTCTGAAGACACAATGGTTCTCAGGAAGATGACCATTTTCCCAGAGAAGGATCAGCCTATTAAGGAGGACTCTGACAAGGATCTTGTCATCAATGACTAAGAGAGAGACTCACCTGTGACTGTTACAGGACAATCTATTTCCTTTACATTTATAGACACGGACAATTGAAGTATCCTTGAAATCCTGGGAGGTGACCTCCTCTTGCCATGTAACCCAGAAAATTTCAGTCAGTTTTTGTAATGGGCAATGGAACCCCCACGTTGTAATCTCAGCTAGAATAGAATTATCACCAGGTGCTTTTCCATATAAGAAGAGCCTAATGGCATTCAAAACCTCTTCTTCAGTTGGAAATTTCACTAGAGAGGGATTGACTTCAACCTGAGGTAAATGGTAAGTGGCTTCAGCATTGACTGATGACAGTATGTTGAGAACACTGTGGAAATATTCAGCCCGTCTCTCTAGGATCATGTCCTTGTAAGTAATCAATGTGGCTCCATCAGCACTGAGTGTTTGAGATACACCATCTATAGGTCTTTGGCCCATATATAGCCCTCAGGGCAGCATAAAACTGAATTTCATCTGCCTTCTTACTGTGTCAAGAAACTTGCATTTCTCTAAGCTTCTCTTGTACTTTACTTTTGATACAGTTAAATGCCACTTTGTTAGAGACAGGTGAACTAATCTGCTGGTAAACTTTGTGGAATTCTCATTTTTTGTTAAGTAGCTTCTGAATTTCCCTGACATTTTCATCAAACCAATCTTGATTTTTGCAAGCGTTCTGTCCAAGACAAGTAAACAGTGTTATGCACCACGTCTCTGAAAGCTGCCCACTCCTTTTCTGTTCCACTATTGCCACCCATGTGTTGATTCAATTTTCCAGCCAAGTTAGTAATAAAGTTTCCACGCACAGAGAAACACTCTAATCCTTTGACATTAAGTCTTCTGTTTGTCATCTGGCCTTGGTGCCACTGCTTTTGTTGAACTTGAATATTTAGTTGGGAGACAATAAGTTTATGATCATTCTAGCACTCTGTGCTGCACATTACCTTTGTCACTCTCACATCCTGTCTATCTCTTCTCCTTATAATTATATAGTCCAAGGGTGGGGAGCCTGCAGCCTCAGAGAAGGATCTTCTAGGTCCTGTGTGGACTTTTGACAGTCCAAGTTTCACAGAACAAATCCTTTTGTTAAGGGGTTTTGTTCTGTGAAGTTTGAATTCAGTCAAGGGATACACTTGAGGACCTAGAGGGTCACATGTGGCCTTGATGTCACAGGCTACCCACCCCTGAATAGTCTATTAAATGCCAATGTTTGCAGTAAGGATGCATCTACAAAGTTTTGTTGCCTTTAGGTAAATGGAAGACAGTGTTGGTGATGAGAAGGTCATGAAACAGACAAGTCTTTAGTAGTAAGTGACCTTTGTTGTTGCTGTTTCTAATTCCATTCTTATTAATGACTCCCTGCCATGTCTGATAGTCTGTAACATTATTCTACTTCTAACATTAAAGTCACCCAGTATGAGCTTGTCCTCCTTTAGCACATTGATAATGAGGGTCTCCAGGTCTTTTCTCTGATTTCAAAATGGTTCATCAGAAAGGGAGCATAGGCTTTGATAATGGTGGTGTGGTGTTTGCCTGTAAGTGGCAATCATTTGGTCATAAGCCTGTCTTTCACTCTTTTTGGTAGACACATAAGACTATATTAGTTTTGATTGCAAAACCCATTTAAGCTTCATGTCACTCCCCTTCACTGTGGCCACTCCAGAAAAGTGTGTGCCAGCCCTGACTTCAGTAATCTGGCCTTCATTTGCCAGCCTTGTTTCACTTAGAGCTTTTTGGATGTGATACCTTCTCTTTCTGTCGATGAATAACTGTTCATCTTTCAGGTCTACTGGACTTTATGTTGTCTATGAGTGTGCACACATTCTGTGTTCTGATGGTGAGTTGAATCATCTTTCCAGAAATTTTAGTACATTTTTTGTGTGTTTTAACCACAGGGTGGGATCCCCGCCTTTCTCAGTAAACAGGCAAGGGTTGGGTAAGCAGACAATTTTTAAGGCATCTTTTCTAGCCCCTTCCTCACCAGGAAATTGATCAGTGTAGTCCTTAAAAGGCTTCTCAGACACTCAAGATCTCTGAATCCTACTGCTGCTTCCAAGTGAGAACATGACCCAATAGCCTGAGCCATCTATGTGCAGGGTTGTGACTACAGCTCCTAGTGTATGTGCATCTGCTGCTTCATCACTTGCCTGCCACCACAGGACTTTGAGATAGGTAAAAATGGTAAAATGGCATGGGCAATGTCTTTTTTTATTTTTTTTTTTGGATGAGGCAATTGGGGTTAAGTGACTTGCTCAGAGTCACAGAGCTAGTAAGTATTATGTGCCTAAGGCCGGATTTGAACTCAGGTCCTCCTGAATCCAGGGCCGGTGCTCTATCTACTGCACTACCTCCCTGTCCTGGGTAATGTCTTTTGATTCATGCATAAATTGGATATATCACCTCATGAGCTCTTTTACAATTAGGTATCTCCCATTTATATATCCAAATCATTCAGAATTCCTTGAGAAATGTCATAACAAAAATGACCCTGTTCGATGACCCTCTTGATAATATCAAATGAGGCATAAAAAGGGAGATATATGATTGACAAAAGTATTTGCCATTGTGATGGAGGAGATAGAATGCAGATACATGGTCTAGGTGAGAAGAATGGCCTATAGATGGTGAAGTCATTGAGATTCTCATTTGCAGATGACATTCTGTTGATTACATGTAACTCCAGTATATCTTAGAGTTACCTAAAGAGATTGATAGTGACTCAGTGTGGATTACCGATTCCAAGCTTCCCATAAAAGAGAACGCCCATCTATTTTATACAAATATGTTACCAGTCTTACAAGATGGCAGTGTGATATGGAACATCATTGCCTCCTAAGAATTGTGGATAAGCATCTGAAACAGCACCATGTAAAATGTGTATAGTGAGTTTGAGCAGGCAGTAACATATAACCAACAAGTAACACCAAAGAAGAAAAAGATCAAAGAATGACATCAAGGAACTGTATGATAGAAAGTGAAGATGTGCCTGTCATGTGGAGAACACTGAGGGTATCAGATGGCTGGAGTATTTTACTTCTACCCTCTTTATATCAGAGAACATGAAGGATGCCTACAGAATATCTGTGATGAATAATTGGAAAGAGTGGACAAGAATTGCATGGATGGATGTTTCCTGAACCACCAAAAGGAATTCCAGGTGTATTTGAATAAAAACTTTCATATCTGTAGCACAATTTTGTTGATTTAAATCATTCAAGTGAATTCTCTAAGGATTCTTATGCTGTGGAATTACATTTGAAACTCATTTTACTGAATTATCCTAAAAATTAGAGAGCTATCAATAAAAAAATTGAGTTATAGACAGAATTTAAAATCATTTTAACAGTGTAAGATTCACTTTCAAAAGAGTATATATATTGAGATGGAATTTGCCACACATTAACAATATCTTAAATCAATTAAAAATAAAAAGTGAAAATTCTTTTTTGTAAGTAGAATAATTTTGCTAGGGAAACACTAATCATCTTGTTTTTTTTTTCCCCAAATGATTGATTATTGAGACTGGACCTAATACGTGTGTGTGTGTGTGTGTGTGTGTGTGTGTGTGTGTGTGTGTGCGCGCACGCGCACGCAGGCACACATATATCTTGACACACCCATTTATGTTGATTTTAACAAATGAAAATTAGGGAAAAATTACAAAGTGCAAAACCAGATATGACATGACTATTTATAGATAAGAAAATGTGGCTTGGTTTTTTTTGGCCTCAAAGAGTAGGTGGAAGGTGGAAGTAATAGAGAAGAAAACTTAGGCTCAATATCAGGAGCAATTTCTATACATTGATAGTTATCTAATAGCATAAGGGGTTGCCTCTTGAAGTAGTTTTCTTTCATTGGACATTTTTAAGTGAAGACTGTGTAACCACTTGGGTATAGCATGTGAGTGCCATTTTGTTTTTTGTTTTTGTTTTTGTTTTCTAGATCTAGACTTAATAGCTGCTGAAATTCCTTCTAAAGTCTGAAATTCTGCTTCTGTGATTTTTTTGATCAACAGCCAGAAGAAGCATTTTTCCCATGATAGGATTGTTATGTGTGTTAAGACCTCACTTTTTCCTTACACATTTTCAAACCAGAAATAACCATGAAGAACCTTTATTAAAGACCATTTCCAGACTTTCAAGTTCCTGTGCTTTCAATTTAAAGGTAAAAGTTAAAATTCTTAATTATTATATATTCGAACTAGTTTACCCAACTCAAGTACTTCTATATAAATTCAGCAAATCTTCTCTAAAGAACCTACATCTTCTCATTTTCTTAAATATAAAATTAACAAACCTAGTATTAACCCAAAAGGGAATACAATCAACATTTCCAAATGCTAATACAAGATTATTAGAACATTAACTCAGGCTGTTAGAGTCATCTCTTTGAAAGATGGCATTCTTTTAGAATAGACAATGGCCACATACCGTGTCTCTTGAAAAGCTAATTATTTTTATCAATACTTCAGCTCCAAAGGACCCATCACTTTTGCTTTGATTAACGAGTGAAACTAACTTGAAAGTTAAGTCTGCTAAAGGTTTCGATCCGACAGGATGATTTCTACACAGTGCGTTTTGGATTAGCTGATTTATAGTCTTTAATTTCCAACTGCATTATCTACAGAAGCTATAACTTTAGCAGAATATTTTAAAATAAATCCAGAAAATGGTTTGACTCACTCTCATTACCAAATCTACATAATACTGTATCTCCAAAGGCATCTTCAGACACTTGGCAAATTGACAGCTTGCTGACCATTTGTTGTCTTATTCTACCTTGCTAAGGATTATTTTGACACTGATTTATCTGTAGAGTATGAACTTTTTGCTAGAATAAAGTGATCAAGGGTATACATCATTTTAAAAGAGCATCTTCACAATTTCTTTTCTTATTCCTTTATTTAAAGTAAATAGCAAAATGTATTTCTTTTTTCTTACAACAACAACGATAGCTGTAAATATTTAGATAGTGCTTTGGTGACATTGTCTCATTTCAGCCTCATGACAACTCTGAGGTAGACAATAGGGGTGTTTTTTTTATATGAGGAAAAAGATTCTGATAGAGTAAGTAATATGCCAGTTTCCATAGTGCCAGAGGTAATTAAGTATTTATAAAAAATATAGTCAATATTAATATAACTTTTTAAGTTAAATCACTTTACAAGTATCATACTATCTAATTTGATCCTCACAATAATGTCGTGAGTTAGGTGCTATTATTATCTTCATTTTATAGATGTGGAAACTGAGCCTGAGACAAGTTAGGTGATTTTCCCACAAACCTAGTTTCTGAGACTTGAAATGAACCAAGGGCTTCCTGTCTCCAGGCCTAGCACTATATCCAGAATGTCAGGCTGCTCTTTATCATGAAGAAACACATTATGATACTGCTTTGTTGTACTAATTTAAATTTTTAAAAGTTGTAATAATACTTCATTTGTTTTCTTCTCATCAATTAGAATGACAGAAAATACCCTAATGTTGAAATAAAAAGTATTTAACATTAAAAAAAAGGTTGTGTTCATTTTCACATAATTCAGCAATTGCCAAAATTGAATTTAACTTCCAATGTATTGGAAAAAATTGAAATTCAATTAAATATAATGATTTCATACTCTGTTAAACATGTGAGTTCTTTTTTTTTTAAATAGAAAACAACTAGAAGTTAATTCTATAGTTTTCAAGGAAATTCCTGCCAAATCTTTTTTCAGTTGAAACTAGAACATCTCCTGAGTTATTTTTGGTAACTGTGGTCAGCTACATCAATTTTGAAATATATCTAATATATGGTTTTTAAGTAATAAGAGATGAATTAGCTTAATATTATATGGAGAACAGAAAGTGTTTTTATTATTGGTCTGCAAATTGATGCAATAGAGCCAAATCTTAATCTGATGCTTTTTATCTTATTATGTGGCAGACTCATACTGCATGTCTTGAATTTTACTTGTCACTTATGCAGGAGCTAAGATGGTTTTCCAACTGGCCAAAATAAAATACCAAAATAATCAGGTACAATGTATCTTATTATACATCAGTATTGAATGTTGGTAGCTATACATAATGAAGAAATGTATGTCAGCAAGATGTGTGGAGAAATTATTTTGCCTCCAGCTCAATGTAGGGAAACTAAGTTTTTTCACTGTTTCTAAGTTCTATGGATGCCCTTTATTCAATAAATGTGCCAACAATGGGGATATTAGGTAAGGAAGAGGTTGCCTAGACCAGGCAACCTGTCTGCATCTCCATTTCTCCTGGTTCTACAGTCACAATCCTGAGGCCATCAACATTTCCAGGCTGTATTGATTGGTTTTATTCTCCAAGTGTCTGAAACTTGAGTATTATTCAAAAGCATATCTGTCTGTGGATTTGGCTTTTCTTCCCAGTTTGAACAGAGATTTCTGTGGGCCTAAGAAATACATATTTGATTTTCCTAATGCTCTAAAACATAATATCTCAATGTGTGTGTGTGTGTGTGTTTGTGTGTGTATCTAGATCTTCAAGAAGAGGCTAGATCTCAAATTGTTTTAAGTGGTAGAGTAGGGATTTATTTTGAGTATGGATTGGTCCACACTTAGATCTCTAGTGACTATAATTCTGTGTTTCTAAAGATGTAGTTTATTATGTTTCTTTTCATAATTTCCAAAAGAAGAGATTTTTATAGGCCTTGCATAGTCAAATGGTTAAACACAGAAACTGAAATGGTTTTATTATTGGAAAAGGTGCTGAACTAGGTATGTTACCACCTACTTTGCTACTGCACCCTATGAACTACTGGACTGCCTTTCCGTCTGATGTGCAGCTGAAATCTCTTATGTATGTTGACTCTCACAACTAGAATGTGAACTCCTTAAGAAGAGGAACTGTTAGTTTTCTATCTATATATGAAGAGCTCAGAATAGCACTTTGCATACAGCCCTTAATATGTGTTTTTTCATTCATTTACTACAGTATTTTTATGAGACATTATAAATAGGGACAATTATAATTAATTGTGTTTTTGTAATGATAGTTAATTACAATGATCAGCATTGTGGTATGAAGGACATAGTGGTGAGCCTTAAGTCGGAGAGATATGTGCTATTTGCATGGCACAGAGCAAGCTACAAATTTTTTAGATTTCAATTTTCTTATCTATAAAATGAGGATAATAACTTTACTTGCCTCACAGACTTGTTACAAGAATCAAATAAAGTGATTTGTAAAGCACTTTGAAAATTTCAAAGAGCTTTGTAGAAGTGAATTTGTTGTTATTATTCCCTTGTTTATCTCATCTTTTACAATGGAATTCAGATAGGAATAGGTCAGGGCTGTGTCACTATCTTGCTACTATTTTATATTTACTATTCTACAGCCTATTAAATAGGGGAATAATATAACTGCTTTTTGTAGTTGAATAACAACACAATATAAACACGTGAATTTATCAACAGTTATGTACCATGCCTCATGCTAAGTGCTAAGGGATACTGAGACCAAAAAAAAAAAAAAAAAGAAAATCCCTGCTGTCAAGGAGCTAACATTCTATCATGGGAAACTATGTACATACATAAGAATATACAGAATATATATTGACAATAAGAATACATCATCTTTGCTCTGTGGACATGGGCTCTGTAACAACTGTAATAAGTTGTTAGATATGTTGGAGCTTCTCCTCTTTTACAGTAGCAGGACAATGAGAATACACAACAACCAGATAATCAGAAGGATTTTTGAAACTCAGTTCTTCTTTACATACTAGTGATCTCTTGCAAGTGAATTCTAGCCAAATTTGGAGATGTTGTAACTGCCAGAAACCACAGAACCAGCCTTAAACAACTCAAGGGCAACCTTGAGCAGAACCTACAGACTCAAGAACTTGCTTTGATATTTCTAAACATCCTGTTGCCTGGCTTATTATGTCTATAGATGTCTTCTCACTTAATCCCCACTCTTGGCTGAAAGTCTCTAAAAACTATATTATCTCTCCTTTCTTTCACTCCCCTTTGAGCAGCTGAGATCCCTCTTTCTCTCTGCTCTGCTTGTGCAAGCTCTTCTCAGAAAATAAATGCTTTTATAAACAGTAATTAGACTCTGTTTCATTTCAGGTCCCTTTTTGGACCTAAGCCTGAGGGTCTTTTGTTAACAACAGGCTCATAGAAAGTATCCTAAAGACAACTTTAGTAGCAGACACCACTGTAGGGATAATATGCCCTTCAAATTGTTTCCACATAATTTTGTTTTCTTCTGCCAGATTTTTTTTTTATATTTTAAAAGCTTTTATGAGACATATATCTTAGACATTATAAATATTTTCCACATTGACATCTGTTAAATATTCTATGTTTGAAATATTTATGTATCAATGTTATTTCTCAGCCATTGTGAATAACATCTCAGTTGATGCTAATGATGTGGTTCTAACATTCACTAAAATTCTCAAGGTTTTTTGTTTGTTTTATATTTGTAGTACAGCATTTTGCCAACCTCAGTTTATGAAGGAGAAAAATTCAGAGGTATAATTCTAGGCAATAAGTCATATTTTGAGAAATGTTTGGTAGGTGCTAAATTTTTGTGGCTGGTGTCGTGTCACATACTTTCTACAGTTTCTTTGTTGTCATCTTCACTCTCATCATTAATATTATCGCTGATATCTCAGTTTTCTTATCTTTTTTATGAAGTTAAAGTGGAAATACTTCCAGGGGAAGTTGTTATCATGTTATTTGTATATTTAATGTTTTGTAAACTATTGCACAGGTGGATAAACTGAATACTTTTTGTAATTAAATGAAAGTTTTGTGATACAGGCTCACTGAAAGCATCTTCTGGGCAGCTCCAGTAACAGACAATACAATGAGGACGATTTCATGCCTCATAATTTTATCCCATAGTTCTAATTTCTTCTGGTAGGTCTCCATGTTTTGAAAGTGCTTAAATCTATGTAGTTTGGGGTTTAACATTGCTATGGCAACATCTATGTAAAAAGTCATTCTTTTTTTTTTCTTTTATTTTTTTTTTAAATATAAATTTATTTATTTTTGGTTTTCAACATTCATTTCCACAAGTTTTTGAGTTCCAAATTTTTGCCCCATCTCACCCCTCCCTCCAACCCAAGATGGCATGCATTCTGAATATCCCTTCCCCTAGTCTGTCCTCTCTTCTATCTCTCCACCCTTCTATTATCCCCTTGCCCTTCTATTTTCCTGTAGGGCGGATAGTCTTCTATACCCCATCTCCTGTATTTCTTATTTCCCAGGAGCATGTGAAAACATTTTTTTAAACATATGTTTTTTAAAACTATAGGTTTCAAATTTTCTCTCTTCCTCCCTCCCCATCCACCCTAATTGAAAAGGCAAACAACTCAATATAGGTTATACATGTGCAGTTATGCAAAAGACTTCCATAGTAGACATGTTGTGAAAAAGTAACTCTATTTCCCCTAATGCTATCCTGCCCTCCCATTTATTCTATTCTTTCTTTTGACCCTTTCCCTTCTCAGAAGTATTTCCTTCTGATTACCCTCTTTCCCAATCCACCCTCCTCTCTATCATCCCCCTGCTCTCTTGTCCCATTCCTATCCTATTTTTGTGTAGGGTAAGACAGATTTCCATACCCAATTGAATTGATAAATCCTACGAGAAAAAGATTCATTCATTCCCTCTCACCTTCCCCTGCTTCCCCTCCACTGTAAGAGACTTTTCTGGTTTTTTTTGTGAGATAATTTATCTCATTCTACCTCTCCCTTTCTTCTTCTACAAATATCATCCTCTCTCATTCCTTAATTTTATTCTCCAGATATGATCCCTTAATCTTTTTTTTTTTAGGCAATTGGGGTTAAGAGACTTGCCCAGGGTCACACAGCTGGTAAGTGTCAAGTGTTTGGTCTGAAGCCAGATTTGAACTCAGGTCCTCCTGACTTCAGGGCTGGTACTCTATCCCCTGTGCCACCTAGCTGCCCCATGATCCCTTAATCTTCAACTCACCCTATGCCCTCTATCTATCTATCTATCTATCTATCTATCTATCTATTCTATCTATACATACTTATAATTTTTTTTTTCTTTCAACTACCCTATTACTGACAAAGGTCTCATGAGTTATAAATATCATCTTTCCATGCAGGAATGTAAACAGTTCAATCTTAATAAATCTCTTATGGTTTCTCTTTCCTGTTTACCTCTTCATGTTCCACTTGAGTCCTGTATTTGAAAGTCAAATTTTCTATTCAGCTCTCATCTTTTCATCGGGAATGCTTGAAAATCCTCTATTTCACTGAATGACCATTTTTTTCCCCTGAAGGATTATACTCAGTTTTGCTGGGTAGGTGATTCTTGGTTGTAATCCTATCTCCTTTGCCCTCTGGAATATTATATTCCATGCCCTGCGGTCCTTTAATGTAGAAGCTGCTAAAATCTTGTGTTATCCTGATTGTGTTTCCACAGTACTTGAATTGTTTCCTTCTGGCAGCTTGTAGTATTTTCTCCTTGACCTGGGAACTCTGGAATTTGGCTATAATATTTGTAGGAGTTTTCCTTTGGGGATCTCTTTCAGGAGATCTGTGGATTCTTTCAATTTCTGTTTTTCCCTCTGGTTCTACTATATCAGGGCAGTTTTCCTCGATAATTTCTTGAAAGATGATGTCTAGGCTCTTGTTTTGATCATGGCTTTCAGATAGTCCAATAATTTTTAAATTCTCTCTCCTGGATCTATTTTCCAGGTCAGTTGTTTTTCCAGTGAGATATTTCACATTGTTTTCTAATTTTTTATTCTTTTGGATTTATTTTACAGTGTCTTGATTTCTCATAAAGTCACTAGCTTCCAATTGCTCTATCCTAATTTTTAAGGAAGTATTTTCTACAGTAAGCTTTTGGACTTCTTTTTCCATTTGGCCAATTTTTCTTTTTAGGGTATTTTTGGACCTCTTTTGCCATTTGGGTTAGGCTATTTTTTAAGGTGTTATTTTCTTCAGTATTTTTTTGGGTGTCCTTTAGCAAGCTGTTGACTTGTTTTTCATGATTTGCTTGCATCACTCTCATTTCTCTTCCCAGTTATAAAAAGTTTTCTTAACTATGTGTATTGATCAATATCATGACTAGGTGGTTATGGAGAGTAGTTTTATTTTTTAATGATAACTAGTTCCAGTACTATTATTTGAAGAATTCTTAAGGAAATGTAGATGTCTATATTGATAGTACAAGATTTGTTCCCACCTCATTACAAAGAATAGTATTTCAGGATTTTCTAACCAGTTGATGTCTCTTTAGGTACCCAGAAGCTGCAAAATGCTGCTCAGCTTCCCCCATTATAGCGAATAATATTTAACAAAATTTAAGTCTGGGATCCTAAAAAATAACCTTTTTACAATTTCAAGTGGCAAGGACATGATTCTAAATGACTATTATTGTTGCTGTTGTTGTTACATAAAGTACATTCAATCCTCTCCCAATTTCATCAAACATTCATCTGTACTTGCTTCTGTCTTCTTACTTGTTCATCTGCTAGTACAATGTTTTATGCAGTGTAACCACATAAAATGGAATTGAATTCAATTTTGAATGAAATTCAATTGTGTGTTTTGTATAAAACATTTCATAAAAGATTATGTGTATTGTATATATTTTAAAAAACAAGTATATTGAGGAAAAATGGATTTATAATTTGGTTAACTGTTAAATCTGTTAAACATCACATTCTGTGTACCTACCTAAGAGATTATTAGTATTTTATGTATTTTTTTATATTTTATTAAGGAATAAATACAGTAATTTAAAATAGATGCAATTGTAGACTGTTGTATATATAATTACTATATATGATAGATCTACAGATAGATAGATAGATAGATAGATAGAAAGAAAGAAAATGGGTATTATACAAATTAGGAGACAACATTCAATTCAATTTGGTGATTCAACAGTAGTATTTTAAAGTCCATAAATTTTTTTTTCTAATAAAATTGTAGGAATCTTATTCAAAAGTAAACGTTATTTTTACTGGTCCTACATATGTTATTTTCTTTGACCTAGAAATATGAAACTTATTTTTTATTGTGATGCATGCTACAAATTTTCTCCTAAGAGAAAAAAAGTCTGCTTGTCCATCTGTCTGTCTGTCTGTCTGTCTGTCTGTCTCTATCTATCTATCTATCTATCTATCTATCTATCTATCTATCTATCTACCTATCATCAACCTGACTGTCTATCTTTCTGTCTGTTTTGGTTTCTCTGTCTGTCTTTGTATCTATTTACCTATCTTTCTCTGTCTATATGTTTATCTGTCTGTCTATCCTATCTGTCTATCTATCCATGTCTCTATATCTGTCTATTTGTTTCTGTCTATCTATTAATCTATCTGATAATCTGTCTGTATGTCTGTCAATCTGTCTCTGTCCTTCTATATATGTGTCTATCTATCTATGGGGCAATGGATCTTGAAACAAAAATGAGCCTGGAGTCAGAAGATTTATAGTCAAATTCCTTGTCTTCCACTTCCTAGCTGTATTTTCTTGGCCAGATCATTTAGCATCTCTGGGCTTCAATTAGATCATGTGTAAAATGAAGAGTCTGGTCAAGTTAACTTCAAAATGTCTTTCAAGTTGTAATCTATGATCTTGTGTTTAGATAGACAGACACATAGACACAGGCAAGGACAAAAAGAAAGAGGAGAAAACTAGAAAGAGAGGAAAATTGTACCTATTATGGCGTAGGGAACACTCAGTGAGGAAACTCCTTCCACAAATGCCATGCTTTTAAGTTTAATTTCTACCTCACTTTCTCCATTCTAGATATATTCTACCTCACTTTATTCATTCACAATCACCAAAACAGTAAGGCAAACCCTGATTTGTAACATTTGCCAATTTTTGAGATATTATTGCTGTCAATAAAAATTTAACAATAGGATTCCAGCACACCTATAGATATTGGTAAAATGAGAGTAAGTTACAACTCTACCTTCACAGGATAGTATAAAGGTTCTAATGCAGGCTTTCAATATGACAGTGAAAGATGAATTCTATATCATTCTTTATAAAGAGGACGTGATATAACCAAGATATACATTGTATTCAAGGTAGCCTGGATTAGTTGGTTGAGACCAGAAGTTAGGAAACCCTGAGTTCAAGTTCTACCTTTTTCACACATTGGTTTTGTAAGACCGTGGGCAAGTTATTTAACCTCTCAATGCTAAAGGCTACTTTATGAGATTTGATGAATTAGATAAAAAGGACAGCATTCTTACCTAGAGTTCCTTACTTTAGTCAGGAAACATCAGGTTAAAAAAATAGGGCATAACAGACATTTTGAAAAGTTATTTTGTAACTTGATTTTTATATTTAACTTATTTATTTGATGTGTAAATACATATTTTGGAAGAGAAAAATACGTGTTTCTATACTACTGTGAAAGCATAAAAAATATAAGTGACTTCAAAAATATGGATTTTTGTTTGAATATGAGACCAAAGAGCCAGGCAATAGCACAGTAACAAAGCCATTAAAACAAATGTAATATGGAATTGAGTTTTCCTTGTTTTATTACCAGATATCACATCCTAATTAAGGCCTGTTTGATAAAAAGACCTGTTCTTTATAAATAATGCATAGTGTAACTCCTGCAGAGTTTGACTTTTTTTTTTAATTTAGAAGGCAGTGGATCACCCTAATATCTGATAAAATTCCATCTAGTAATTGATTCTAACAGGCTTCTGTACTTATTTAGAGAGGCCTAAGAAAACAAAGAAAATCTTTTTCAGATTCGTTAAAAAGTCCCAGGCCCTAGCAAATGCACAACAGAACCCCCGATGCTTTTGATCAGTGTAATTACAAGTGATAGTCAAACCTTACAAAGTCCAAATAAGCACTGAAGAGCCAAGGGTTTAGCCACTGTTTATCCAAACCCCTTGAAGTTTGTTTGTTTGTTTTTCCTCTTCCAAGCTTCCCCCATGAACAAACACCAACAATAATATACAATTTTTTTCCAACTTAACCTTTTTCTTCTGAAGTGTGTACTATGCCACACATTCATTAAGCTTTAACAGAGTTTTCTACTGCTTCTCTGACTCCTGGGAGACAGTTCAGCCAATTAAATGCACAGAAGTGGGAATTGAACCTGAACTCATAAAGTCTTTTAGAAAGGGGTTGGGGGCTGAGACTAGGAGTGGAAGCAATATACAGTGTCCCAAAAGTCTTAGTGCAGTTGTAAGCTTTAGTAGAAGAAAACTGCACTAAGACTTTTGGAATACTTTGTATTTACTTCTTACTTACAACATACTGTTAAAACTTTTTGTCATTTTCTTGACTAGGCATATGCTACCAGATCAAATCCTTTGCCAATGGTTCAAGGAGTATAGGAATGTGAAATACAATCTCCCTCCATTACTGTGTACAAGTGCTCTCCTCTCTAGTAATATGAATGACCTTTCCAACAAAAATAACAAAACATAAGCACACATCAACCTCTTCTCAGCACTCTCTTTAAGAAACTCCATATTCATTCCAATGATGCTACAATTACTTAAAATATTTATGGAATTCTTCCAATCCCCAAGGGTATCTTTCCCATATCCCTTTGAACATTTTCATTGATAGCAAATTCTCATTCTTTTAAAGATGAATTTGACTTGAAAATAACCAAAAATCATTTAGGATTGTGCTTTTGGGAAAAACAGGGATACCAAAGGTGATTAGTTATATTTCCTTTAAAAAAAAAGATAATGAATGAATGAATTGAACCAACATTTTAAGTGTTAACTGTGTCTATTCTGTGCATTGGTTATATAAATACAAAAGTGCCACACTACCTGACCTCACCATGCTTATTGTTGTATAAGAAGGTACAACATGTATAGTGGAATGGGGACCAGAGAAGATAGTCTCAGACTAAGAAATAACAGGGATGGTGAGAGCCCATGGGCAGTAAATTGTTATAACTTTACCAACAGTAATGGTAATGTGAATTTAATTGCTATTCTTAATGCAAAAGAAAAAGACATATGGAGTAGGGAATTTGAGGGAGGAGCTTATGTGGGGAGGCCCATGTTTCTACCACAAGCTAGATATAGTGTGTTCTATAAATTTTCCTCACCGGCAAGGAGGAATGCTCAGCCCCAGGGCTAACTGACAAAGCTAAGCAGAATAATTGTACCAGACTAGAAGGATTAGTCTCTGGAAATCTTTCTGGCTCTCAGAGAACACTAGAAAGGAATCTGAAACATTTTCTTATAGTGGCTCTCAATGTCTTTAAAAGCAATTTCTTCTTTATCCCCATGCCCAACCACTTCATCAATTTAAGTCTCTCCTCAGTGAATGGTTTCTTTGAGTTTAGATTCTGCTTCCTCTTACCAAAACTATTTGCCCATAGTAGACTAATTTTCCTTAAACAGTCAGTAAATGCACATTTATGAAATCCCTACTATGTTCTAGGCTGTATGCTAAGTGCTAGAGATAAAAAGAAAGCCAAAAGATGGTCCCTGCTCTAAAAGAGTTCATAGTCTAATAAGGCAGACAACATGCAGACAACAATGTGCAAATAAGCTACATACAGGATAAATTGGAAATAATCAACAGAGGGAAGGGGAATTGTGAAAGGTTTCTTGTAAATGGTGGGATTTTAGCTGTGACTTAAATGAAGCCAAGGAAGACAGGAGACAGGAGATAGGAGGGAGAGTATTAAAGGACATGGGGGACAGCCAGAGAAAGGTCTTGAAGTTGGGAGATGGGGTGTATTGTTTGAGGAATGAAAAGCAGTCAAATGTCATTAGATCAAAGGGTGAGGTTGCTGGATGGGATGTAAAGTGTAAAAAAATTGGAAAAGTTTATGTGTGTTTGTGTGTGTGTGTGTGTGTGTGTGTGTGTGTGTGTGTGTGTGGGTGTGTGTGGGTGTGGGTGTGTGTGTCTGCGTATAACAGGGGTGAGGTTAATAAGAAGGTTGGTTAGAGAGGCCCTGATTATAGAGCTAGACAGTTATAGTGTGTTATGTGAATTTTCACTCACTTATCAATTCATATACCTAAGGCACAAGCTAACCATGTCACCTCCTTGCTCAACAAAGCTTTCAGGAACTCCTTTTGGTTTCTAAAATAAAATATAGAAAAAAAGTTTTCTATTTACCATTAAAAAGCTTTTACTTTTTGGCCCCAGACTATCTTTGAAGACTTTTAAAAAAATATTTTTCCCCATGCACTTGGCATTTCAGAGAAACTGATCTATTTATTCTTCCATTTGGAAGAAGTCCAAGATGCCAACAGATGTATAAAAATGCTCCAAATCACTAATAATTAGAGAAATGCAAATTAAAACTTAACTGAGGTTCCACTCAATATCCATCAGATTGGAAAAGATAACAAAAAAAGAAAATGACAAATGTTGTAGGGCATTTAGGAGAATAAGCACACTCGTGCATTGTTGTTTGGTGGAGTTACGAATTGATCAATACATTTTGGAAAGAAATTTGGTACTAATTCCTCAAAGACACTAAATTTTTCAGACTTTTTGAGCCGTCTATACACTATTAAACCTATGCACAAGGGCATCAAGGGAACAGGAAAAGAACCCATATGTACCCAAAAAAAGAGTAGTTTTTTTAGTAGCAAGCAAAACTAAAGACACATCCATCTATTGGGTATTGGCTAAACAAAATATGGTATATGAATATAATGGAATATTATTTCATAGTAAGACATGATGAAATGAATGTTTTCAAAGAAACCTAAGATCTTTCTGAATTGAGGCAGAGAAGTGAGAATAATTTATATAATAAACACATTATAAAGAAAAATAACTTAGAAAGACTTTACTCTGATAAATTCAATTACCACCTAACACTGCTGAAGACTAATGATGAAGCATGTAACCTACCTCTTACCAAAGAGGTGATTGACTCAAGATATAAAAGGCATATAAAAATATATGGCATTTTTCAACACAACCAATGTGGGAATTTGTTTCACTTGACATGCAAATTTGTTATCAAAACAATCCAAAAATAGGTTATAATTTTCTTTTCTTTTCTTTTCTTTTTTTTACTTCTCTACTCTTGAGGTAAGTGGGGAAGGAAAGGGAAGGAGTTACAGGGATAGGGTGGGGGAAAAAGGAGGAAAATAGAGCCATTGAGCATCTCTCTCTCTCTCTCTCTCTCTCTCTCTCTCTCTCTCTCTCTCTCTCTCTCTTCTAACTTCCTCTCTCTGATCTATATGTTATTGTCTCCAATCCTTTCATTATTCTGGCAACCATCTTATAACTGAGCTCCATGTTACTTATATCCTTTCAAAAAGGTGTTTCCCAAACCTGAACAAGCACTCCAAATATGATTTGAACAGGGCAGAATATAGCAGAATTCTTACATCACTCATTATGTACACTATGTTTTGAGGCATCCTCAGGCAAAACTAACATGATTACTCCTTCCAGTTACCATGTCACACTGATAACTCCTATTTTACTTGCCACCCATTAAAACTTCTAGTAAGCTTTTCCCCTTGCCACCCCTTCTCCTTCCACTGGACCTTTTTAGTTCTATACTTTTAAAGATGACTTTTTGAAACTTTGTGGAACTTTACATTAAGGTTAATTTTGTCTTATTAAACTTAGCTTATTCTATATTATCAAAACCTTTTTGTATCTAT
Organism: Phascolarctos cinereus; assembly: GCF_003287225.1. NCBI lineage: Eukaryota > Metazoa > Chordata > Mammalia > Diprotodontia > Phascolarctidae > Phascolarctos > Phascolarctos cinereus. The sequence continues at coordinate 525,947,581 of NW_027555847.1, read as the reverse complement.
CAGACAAGTTGTTTATTTTTCTCAGATTTGTGCTATTTGCAAATAGAGCAAGCAGGTCTCTTAATCCCTTTATTCAAACATACAGGTAGATCTACACTGGTTGTATACAAACCAAAGACCAGGGACCCTGGCTACATAGGTTGTAGACAATGATGTTGAATTTTGACTTTGTTTATGCAGGCTTAGATTCTTTCATAGCAGAACCAATAAACAAAAAAAAATTTTAAATGCAACTGTATGTCAGGCACTGATAGAGACCCAAGAGATATAAGGAAAAAAGAGAAATAATCTTTGACATCAAAAAGCTTATTTTCTATCTGGAAAGACATGACGTATAAATATACATATATATACACACACACACACAGAGTATGTATGTATACATGTGTATGTATTTATCTATATACACACATAATATGCATGTGTATGTGTATGTGTATGTGTATATGTATATGTATGTGTATATGTATACGTATACGTATATGTATGTGTATATGTATATGTATATGTATGTGTATATGTATATGTATATGTATATGTATATGTATATGTATATGTATATGTATATGTATATGTATATGTATATGTATATGTATATAATTGACCCAGGTAAATGGGGAGAGGAGAGTACTAGCTCCTGGGAGGATCAGGAAAGGGTTTAGGGGGAAAAAACAGAGCTTAAACTGAATCTTGAAGGAAACTAGTGATTGTGAAAGGCAAAGCTCAAAAGGGAATGCATTCCAGGCATGTAACTCTCTGAAAAATTCAGTGTAAAGATATGTAAATGGAAGATGTATCATGTATGAGGAATAATAAGATAATTACTTCAACTAGACCATAAAGTTTGTGGAAAGTTGCCATAAACCTAGAGAGTTTGGTTGGTGCAAAGTTCTGAAGTGTTTTTTTAAATCATATTTTGAATTGTTCACAAGCATTTTCTACATAATCCAACATACAACAGAGAAATGGAACATCTTTCTTTCAAATCTGTATACAATGGAAAAACACACACATACACAAAGTTTAACTAGTATGCTCTAGGTAAGTTGACAGTTTTTATAGTCTACAAGTAAGGAATTATATAAAAATAATTAGAATTTACTCAGCTTCAGTCATTTTCATAGCTAAGTGTTATTCTGCTTATTAAAACTTGATGCTAATCAGGCTTCAAGTGTATACCTACACCAATTTGTGGTACTGTTCCGAGCTTGTTTGTTCTTCAAAATTACTAATATACAAAATTTTGTTGCAAGTAGGGGCAAGCATTTGCAAAACCCAGCTTGTTGCACGAATGAATGTGATGCAATTCCTTCCCAAGCAACGGACTTCCATGTCATCAAGTTGTCACCAGAATTATTTGCTTATTATATGCCTATATCCACAGATGAGTTGAAAATCAAATTTAGTGTTTAATTAGTGCTGTTTTTATCTAGGGGAAAATATTTATCCATTTGAGATTTAATGTGTTAAAAAATGACCACCAAAAATAAGCTCATTAAATTTATTTTAAAAATCATAAGACATTTCTTATAAAAGAGAATTATATTCTGCACACTCCTTTGAATGGATGCTAGGAGCATGTGGAGTATTGATACTCTTTCTCTCCTGCCCCCCCAATAATGACAGTGATCACAAAGCAAGGGGTTCACAATAGTTATACGAGGGGCAAAAAATTATTATCATTATTATTACTTACCACCAACAATGAACAAAAATAAAATTCACTCTTGCTTCTGCTCTTTAAAAATTTCAGTGTTAGTTTTGTGCCCCCTTTCCCACCTTGTTTGTAAGGAAGTAAACCATTACATCTGGTAAACAGCAAACATTTCACTGCATGTCAAACTCAGAATACCTATGAAGCAGAGGAATGTTGGCTTTTTAAACAGAAGCAGATTAAAAAAAAATAAAAGATGCAGAACTCCTTCAGTTCTTCACTAATCTTTTTTTCTTTCTAGGCAATGGGGTTAAGTGACTTGCCCAGGGTCACACAGCAAGTTAAGTGCCAAGTGTTTGAGGCCCGGATGTGAACTCAGGTTTTCCTGACTCCAGGGTTGGTGCTGTACCCACTGCTTCACCTAGCTGTCCCTCTTCACTAGTCTTAAAAAAGAAAACAAAACAAAAAACAAACCCACAACATTCCAGAATAATGCTTCACACTATAAAAATGAATATATATGTATATATATATATATATATATATATATACATATATATATATATATCTTGCATTAAAATCCTTCAATATCTGCATACTGTTTCATACTGTTTTGCAGTAAATACTGTGCATTCTGCATATGGTCTTCTGTTCCTGTAATGTTAATAATTTGATCCTCAGATCCTTCCAAAGGCTCATCAGTTTTTATTGATGCTCCAAAATCATGATGTGTGTGATTCACTGACCACCTTTGCCTACAACAGATGTAGCCAAATCTTTGGGAATAGTTACTTGTGTTGTCATAATGGGTTCACCAAGATCACCACATGAGCCATAGCCCTCTGTGTAGGAATAAGCATATCCAGAACCACCTGTAAACTCATGGTTCTTAACCTGTGGTTCATAAGTCATCTCTCATTTTGAAGGACTCCATGTATGTATTGCAGAATCTCAGGTCTCATCAGCACTAAAAGCACCCATGCCATCATAATGGTCACTAGGTCTTCCTCTTCTGTCATAAGCCATAAGATCTCCTCCTCTAGATGGTGGTGATGGAGGAAGAGGAAGATTCTGAGCTCTGCTACCACTCCTTCCACCATGTCCAGGAGGAGGTTGTGGGGGTCCTCTGCAAGGGGTCATATCTTCATAATGTCTTCTAGATGGGGACACAGGATGCCCACCACAACTGGGGAAGGGCATTCTATTAAAGCTTCTTCTTCCTCTCATAGGAAATCTTATAGGGTGTCCTTGTAGATCATCAAACATCATGGTGAAACCATAATAGTCATAGGTTTCACCATAGGAACTGGGATTACAGGGCTATGCACATCCTTTAATGGGAGAATCAGATATAAGATACAATATGGTCTTCATGTACTCCACAACCCTATCAGGCTTTCTGCTGATAAGAACCATTCTATTCATGTAATGAGGACAGCATTGCTGGAAAAGCTTGATTGTTGTCTAAATGTCTCTCGAAGTTCTTTGATTTTAGCACCTTTGACCCCTATAATCCTTCTGCCAGACTTTGGTGAATCAACAGTCTTAACTATCAGTCAAAGTTGTTTTTTATATAGTGTTTGTAATTTAAGCATTTCACAGCATCAGATTTCAGTGGGAGCTGGTTGCAGTGGCTGATGGCAATTGCAGGCACTCTTCTAAGTAGTGATGATTTTCTTCAGCATTTCTCCAATTGTTTCAGTATCTTCACTGGTACTCATTATGAACACGGGACACTGCTGTCTGGGACTGAAACACTGGCATTTTAGTCTGCAGGAAGTGCTTTAATATTTTTGCCTCCTTTCCCAATCACTGCTCCTGCAGTCTTGCTTTGAAGCAAAATGAGCAGTTTAACAATTTTGTCAGTGTTTCTAGAACTTTTAAAGGCCTGCTCCTCCTCCACATCTTCAGCAGGGCTTACCAAATTCACCATTGCTTTCAGTATAGAGGAAGGTTTTTTTTTTTTTTCTGGCTGCTCAGTCTCCATTTTCTCAGATTAAATGGGCAGACAATCACAAAAGGCCACCTTCTTTTCTACTCAGCTACTGCCCTAGTTGATCAGAGCTAAACAGAGAATGAGTGTAGGCCTTCCACTCCCCTCTCTCAAGTGTTTTGAATGAAAACTAGAGGACTTTATAGTTGCCCTTAGAGGGAATGAGGAGCCACTGGAGTTCACTGAGTACAGGAATGACAGAGTCAGACTTTAGAAAAATTCCTTTGGTCAAAACATTGGGGACTTAAAGCTTTTGCAGATTATTTTGCAGATTACCATGCCACCACAAAGGATCAAACCTTTAGGAAGGAATCACACAGACTTCTGAAACTAAAAATAGGAGTGATTCTGAATGATTCTCAGATAACTGTGTGATTATGCATCTGTTACAGAGACTTTGTTTGAAAGGAAAGTCCATTCTAACTATGGTTCTGAGAAATACCATATTTCACCACATAATCATCACCATACATAAGAGTAGCCCCCTGTTCTTTTTTTTCAGGGTGAAAATTGGTTTATCACCTTTCATCACATAATCATAGCATAATTCACTATGCCACTTAAAAAAATAAACAGAGCAGCAATGTATTCACCAGTGGCATATGGATATATATTTATCTCCTGCTCTTGGAGAGCCAGGAACCCATACTTCTCAGAATAAGCCCATTGTGAGTACTCAATTTTAATGTATGTTTACAAGTATTGTGTGTGTGCTAATCTTACACTAAAGACAGTTTAGTAATAAATGATTTTTAAGTAATTCTGGCACAATTTTTAAAGCTTCATGTAATGGTCTCACCCCACTTGTTTTGCAAAAAAAAAGGGCATAAAACCTGTGACAATTATGCAGTAAAATATGGTAAATAGACCAGTCCTTTGGAGATATGGGTGATGGAGAGGAGGCAATAGACAGAAAGAGTTTTCTCCTTCTCTGATTATTTATTGAGGGTAAAAAAATATCTATTTACTTTTATATTATTAAATAGCTGATCTAAAGGACTACTACTCAATTAAATAATGCCTTCATGCCTTTTGTTTTACCCTTAAAATTATACTTCTTGATTAAGGAAAAATAAGCGGTATCAAATATCTCAATCTACCTTAGGTCAGAAATCCTGTTTTCAGAAGTCTATGTAACTCCTTGTTTAAAGGCCTAATACCTTGTGCTGTTTTGAGAATTTGTAAATGCTTTAAGTCTTCAATGTTTAGGCCAAAGAGAATTTTCTAAAAGCTGACTAGGGTCATTCATTCCTATAATCAATGATCTCCAGTGGCTACCCATTCCCTCTAAAAGTAAATATAAAGTTCTCTGTTTTATATTTAAAGCACTTCAGAACTTTGCCCCAACCAAACCTATCCAGCTTTACTGCAATTTTCCAAACACTTTGTGGTCTAGTTGAAGTAGGTGTTTTATTATTCTTCATAAAAAACACAACATCTTCTATCTACATACCAAAGCCTTGTTCCTTTTTCCAGGAAAAAAAAAAAGCTATCATATCCTCTGGATTTGAAACTGAAATTATGACAAAGGCCACTTCTATGAGGAGGAGATAGCCCTCTAGAAATGGGCTCTGGCTAAAATCAGAAACTGGTAGCAGAGACAAGCTTAACAACCTGGTGGCCAATAAAACTCAACTGGCAGGAACCAGTAGTGACCATAAGACCATCTGGCAGAGGCTGTGCCCCATGCAAGGCCAGTGGGGAATTGGCTGAATGAGAAAAAGAGAATGATTACCAGAAGATGTAAGATAACTTGGGAGCTCTTCAGTATCAGGAATATGAGTTGTTCCCTCCACATATATTCCTTGGTCATATCTGTTGCCTACATCAGTTGGTTGGTTGTTGTCCTTTGTTCTCAAAGAGGACCAAAATGACATCACTAGGCTAGAGTCAAGTTACAGTGTATCCAACTGTGGCTGATCAGACCAATATGAGCTTGAAATGTTCTACCACAAGTCGGGCACAAATAGTCCATGTGAACATTTGGGCTGGATTCTCTCAATTTTTGCATCTTGCTCTTCTTCTGTGCTATTTCAATTCTGTTTTGCTCATGGAGCACTGTACCTTCTCTGACATGGGCACACCATGCTGAGTAATTCTGTGCCAGCATCTCCCATGCCACACAATCAATTCCAAAGTCCTTAAGAGAGACCTTAAGAGTGTCCTTGTATCACTTCTTCCAATCACCATGTGAGTGCTTGCCCTGTGTGAGTTCTCCAAAAAATAGTGCTTTTGGCAAGAGTACATTTTGCATTCAAACCATGTGGCCGGCCCATTGGAGTTGCACTCTCTGAAGCAGAGTTTGAACGCTTGGCAGATTAGTTCAAAAAAGGACCTCAGTATCTAGTACCTTATCCTGTCAGGTGATTTTCAGAATCCTCCTAAGACAATTCAGATGGAAGTGATTCAGTTTCCTAGTATGGTGCTGGCATACTGTCCAGGTTTCACAGGCGTACAACAATGAAGTCAGCACAATGGCTCTGTAGACCTTCAGTTTGGTAGTCAATCTAATACCTCTTCTCTCTCATACTTTCTTTTAGAACCTCCCAAACATTGAGCTAGCTCTGGCAATGTGTATGTCAACCTCATTATCAGCGTGTAGGTCCCTGGAAAGTACACTACCAAGGTAAGTGAACTTATCCACAGCATTCAAAACTTCTCCATTTGCTGCAATTGATGGTTACACATATGGATGGTGTGGTGGTGGTTGATGGAGTACCTGTGTTTTCTTAGTGTAAATTGTTAGGCCAAAATTAGGACAAATAGCAGAGAATCGATCCATGCTTTGTTGCGTCTCAGCTTCAGAGGCTGCACTGAGTGCACAATCATCTGCAAATAGAATATCATTCACCAGCACTCCCTCTACTTTGGTCTTGGTCTGTAGCTTTTTCTTTCTTTTTTTTTTAACCTTTTTTTTGGGGGTAATTGGGGTTAAGTGACTTGCCCAGGGTCACACAGCTAGTAAGAGTCAAGTGTTTGGTCTGAGGCTGAATTTGAACTCAGATCCTCCTGACTTCAGGGTGGCTTGCAGCCTTTTCAATTGAAGAATTTCTTATCAGTATGGTAGCTGATCTTGATGCCATATTCATCCTCATCGAAAGCATTTGACAATATTGCTGAAAGGAGGGGCAGAGTCAAGATAGCGAAGTAAAAGCCGTGACTTGCTTGAGCTCTCCCCTAAACCCCTTCAAATACCTGCAAAAAAATGGCTCTAAATAAATTCTAAAGCAGCAGAACCCACAAAAAGATAGAGTGAAACAAATTTACAGTCCAAGACAGCCTGGATAGTTTATCAGAAAGGTATATGGCACTGGGCTGGGAGAGGAATGAAGTTTGGCATCTGCATTGGCCTCAGCGAATCTGGAGCAGGCCTCAGAGGACTGAATGACATGCAGCTATGGTGGTTTCCAGACTTCTTAACCCATGAATGCCAAAGACAACTCAGAAGGTCGGTAGGAAAAGTCTGTGTCTACAGTGAGAGAGAGAAGCACTGTCCTAGCCCCAGTTCCCAAGCTCGGCCCTGGGGCAATGGCTTCTTCCAGAGCTTCTGACCTACAGACTGAGGGGGAATCAAGTGGCTAATCACAGGGGGATTGTAGGGATCTCTTTGCTGGTGCAGGATTCTCTTGCTTTGCCCCATGCTTGCATCTGGGTCACAGTTCTGGGTGGCAGTGCAGGGGGAGGAGGAGCACTGGTGTGGTGGAGCTTGTAGTGGCTGTGAAGAAAGAATCCTCTTCACAGCTCCAAGACAGAAAGAGTGCTTGTGGTCACTCAGAGACCAGAGCACAGGCCAGGAAAGGAGTAAAACTTTGCCCCTTATCATACCACCTTGGAAGAACTGAAAGTTTAAAGGTCCCCAGAAGTATCTCTGAAAACAGCTGAACAAAACCCCCGAAGCTTGGGACAGTGCATTCTCCACACTGGAAGCAGACCCCTACCTTAATAAAGAGTTTATAACTCAAGTAATTAGCTGGGATCATGAGCAAGCAGCACAAAAAAAGTCAGACCATTGAATCTTACTTTGGTGACAAAGAAGATCAAAACATACAACCAGAAGAAGACAACAAAGTCAGAGCTCCTATGTCCAAAGCCTCCAAGAAAAATATGAATTGGTCCCAGGCCATGGAAGGTCTCAAAAAATGATTTTGAGAAGCAAGTAAGAGAAGTAGAGGAAAAACTGAGAGTGATGCAAGAAAATCATGAAAAACAAATTAACAGCTTGCTAAAGCAGACCCAAAAAATACTGAAGAAAATGACACTTTAAAAAATAGCCTAACCTAAATGGGAAAAGAGGTCCAAAAAGTCAGTGAGGAGAATGCCTCAAAAAGCAAAATTGGCCAAATGGAAAAGATAGTCCAAAAGCTTACTGAAGAAAATGCTTCCTTAAAAATTAGAGCAGAGCAATTGGAAGCTAGTGACTTTATGAGAAATCAATCTGTTAAGTAGTGGTGTATATGTCACTTTTTTTTTCAAAATAAGAAAAATACTTAAGTAGTCATAAAAAAAGGGGTACCAGATAACTGCCTCTTTTTCTAACAGTATTTTGGTTAATTTTTATATTTCCATTTTTTAAGATAAGCCAAACTATGCAAACATCAGAGGGAATCCTCCAGGAATTTTGTTAATATTTTCATCTCAATGTATAACATTAGTGTTATTTTCTTCTAAAACCATTTTCATATGACTTACCTCATTTCAAATGAAATGTTTTGTCTATATTTCCTGTTATTTCTAAGGTTCTTACAGAAATATTCAATGCAGCAAGATAATAATCATAATTTCCCATCTCTAACTTCTGGTTGTGTTCAATAGCTATACACTACTACATCTGCAAGTTTCCTTTCTTTTGCAAGTTAAGATAATTTTATTTAAGTACAGATTCTTTAAAGCATAGCTGAGAGATAAAGAGCATTGAGTAATTAATGGAAAAGAACTTACATGCATACAAATGACCTGCTTTTAATGTTGGATATTAGATATGTATTTTTCATGTTAATAAACATTTTTGTGTTCAAAACAAAAAAAAGGTATTGCTGAAACCGTGATGCTAAAAAGCATGGGAGCAAGCACACAGTCTTGTTTTACTGCGTTGGTGACTGAGAAAGCCCAAGAGCATTGTCCATTATGCAGAACCCATACATTTCCATATGTTTATGTTAACATGTTTTCTTCATTTGGCTTCTCCAATTAATGGTGGATATATTTGTGTGAAAATTTGCCACAGTTTTTTTTTTTGTGTGTGTGGGGGGATAGATTATTGCTCCTTTCTTGCTATGCTAGGATCAAAAGCTTTTCATTTCAAGTAATTTTCTCTATTGACTGAATAGATAAGGTAAACATTTCACTAGAGACTCATGAACACTTAATGACTATGTAATCCCAAGAAAGTTACTTAAGTTCTGTCTGTCTCAGTTTTCTCCACTGCAAATGGCAATAATAACAAATCTACCTCCCAGGGTTGTTGTGAGGATCAAATTAGATAATATTTTTAAAGCTCTGAGCACAGGGCCTGGCATATAATAGCAATCAATAAATGTTTATTTCCTTCCTTCCTTCTTTCTTTCCTTCCTGATAAAAATATTAAAAGGATAGAGTTCAAGACAGATCCCTGGAATATTCCACTAAAGACTTTAATCTAAACCGATATTGATAAATTAATGAGATTACTCTTTGAATTTAGTCATCTACTCACTTTAGGATTAATCAAAGTATACTATCATCTGGTATCCATTTTTTTTTTATCTATCCCACAAGAACAGCTGTTGACCAACAAATATGTCTTGAATTAAATTGAAATGAATATTGATAAACTGCTGGAAGAGTAGCAGATTCAATATGCCTAAAATGATAAAAGAGCCAGGGATTTTCCAGAAAAGGTTAACCCCATCCACCATCCCTAGAGTCTAAGATAGACTGAGGTGAGGTGAAGAGATAGTACTTAAAGTTATTGGTGTCATATAGTAAGAAGAGCCCTAGTTCTGAAGCCACACACCTGGTTTTAAATATTTCCTCTGATGTTTACTATCAGAGTGATTTTGGGCAAGACACTTACCCTCCCTGGTCCTTAGTTTCCTCATCTATAAAATGAGAAGTTTGGACTATTTGTCCTCTGCAGTTCCTTTTAAGTCCAGACCTGTGACCTACCATGTGATATTGTCAGTCTATTAAGAATGTTTCTGGGTACCTCAGCCTGCATTCCTTAAATTACAAGAAGTAGGGATTTGTCTCTGCTCTTCTGAATGTTGCCACAATAAGGTAGACTATGTAGTTATTAATTTGTAAAGGAAGAACACCATAACTTTTACTGGTAGCCTTGAGGAGACGATGACCTTGAGATTCCATTAAAAAGACTCCTATAGTGAGCACAAAAATCTGGGAGAAGCTTCCTTGTTGAGATTAACAAGATATTCTATAATATTGCTGTTTCAGAGCTGGAAGAAGAGAGAGGAAGATAAAGAGAAAAGAAATGAAAGGACAGGATTGGGAAGAAGAGAGAGAGAGACAGAGACAGACAGACAGAAACAGAGAGAGAATCAAATTTGACCACTTTGTGACTCAACCTTATGATTTTGTGTCTTCATATAATTCTATATAGAAATAGCTGGGTGGCCTAGTAAATAGGTGGATAAAGTGTTGGGCCTGTAATTAGTAAGATCTGAATTCAAATCTCAAATTCTTAGAGATATGTCCCAAAGGAAATCAATTAATCTCTCAGCCTCAATTTCTTCATCTGTAAAATGGGGATAAAAATAACTCCTACCTCATAGAGTTGTTGTGAGGATCAAAGGTGATAAGTTGTAAAGGAATTTACAAATTTTAAAGCTCCACATAAATTCTTTTGTTGCTGTTCAGTCATTTTTTCAGTCATGTCTCACTCTTTGTGACCCCATTTGGGGTTTTCCTGGCAAAGATACTGGAGTGGTTTGCCATTTCTTCCTCTAGGTCATTTTACAGATGAGGTGCCGAAGCAAACAGGGTTAAGTGACTTTTCCAGAGTCACATAGCTAGTAAGTGTCTGAGATCAGATTAAAACTCAAAAAGATGAGTCTTCCTGACTTCAAGCCTTCACAGTGGCACATAGGCCACTGTGCCACCTAGCTGCCAGGTCAACTCCAACAATTGTTATCATTATTTTCTTACATATCTGTATGTCTGTACTTATGTTCTTCTGGGGGATGAGTGTGTGTGTGTGTGTGTGTGTGTGTGTGTGTGTGTGTGTGTGTGAAAATCTTATATGCTAGCCTGAGCTTGAGATTATTAGGCACAGATAATTGTAAATAGTTAAGTAGCATTAGTCTATGTCACAAAATCAGCAATAGCTGTACCTTTGACAACATTGTTTAAAATTATTCCTTCTTAAGGTAAGGCTGGGGGAAGGGAAATTAGCATTTATATATCACCTACTATATGTCAGGCACTATTCTAAGCACTTTTTAAAAAATATTGTCTCATTTGATCCCCACAATAACCCTGCAAGGTAGGTGTTATTATTATCTCCATTTTCAGCTGAATTCTGTGTTCTTTCCCTCAAGCTTGGTGAAGTACTGCATAGTTCCCCACATGAATGGTGTACTGTCTTGGTCTAGAACCAGCAGTTCTGAGACTTTTTTGCCTAGTACCAATAATGTAGAGCTTTGCAGTTCTATTTCTTCCAGGATTTAGCTCCCAAAAGGTTTTTTGCTTCTTAAAAGCTGTGGTCCAGCTGGCTGTCAAGAGTCAAGCAAACTTTCCCAGCCTGGAGCCAGAGTCTCCATGACACTGGAAAGAGGAAGGGCGAATGTGATGCAACTTTGGATTTTTATTTAATTCTGTGTCATATCCTCAGCCTCACTAGCTGGTAGTGTGAGAGTTGGGAAAGGAGTGTTGAGTGAGCTCAGGTCCATGAGCATCAGTTCCTAGATTTTACTGGATTTTGGTTTTTTTTTTAGCTTCTTTTGAATTCTGGGTGATTAAGACCATGAAAACAACTGAAATTAATTCATCTTCTTTGTGAGTTACGTTTTGAAGAAGTTTAAGAGGTCATGGGGTCAGAGAAAATGATTAGTCTGCCATCTTGTTGCTCACCCCTTTATTTTCTTAAATAAAGGTGGTTTTCTACACTGGATCTAAGATCAGGGAACTGTTTTCAAATCCTGACTGGCATTTATTGTCTAGGTGACTTTAGGAAGGTCTTTTAACTTACTTGTTCTTCATTTTCCTTCTTTGTAAAATGAGAAAATTGGACTATCTTTATTCTTTGGTCTTTTTCATCTCTAGATCTATGATCCTAAATGTTGCTGTGACAAGAAAAAAAAAGATAGAAAATAAATGATCACTTAGCCCTGTAACTTTCTGAATATGGGTTGATAATCTGAAGCTACTTTTAAAGTATGTGTACTTTTTGTGTTAACATGATGAGAAATTTCCTGCTGCTGATTGGGATGCTGAACTTCTGGAGTGTAAAGCATGATTTTCTCTCCATTGCAATGAGCTTTTTAATCAAAGACATTGTTAAACAAAAATCTTAAAGTATATGGCATTTCCCCAGATTACTGTGTTTATAATTTTCAAATTTCACAGCTCCCCAAAGAATGATTTCAGCTGTATTTACATTTCCATTGTGGCTGCTTTTATCTGCTTAGCACTGAATTTCTGATGGCAAACATAATTCTTATTGTGAAGAGACCTACATCTCAGCTTTCTCTCAAACTGCAGTAAAACTCATGATGTGTTTTATTTTTGGAATTTCATGATAGTTCACAGAAGCTTGTTATTTTGATGGCCTTGAGTTCTTATGAGATAAAAAAGTAAAATTCATAGAAATAAGCATAAAATATGCACATTTTAACTCAGTAGTTACCACTTTTTGAAAGTTTTCCCAAGTCTACATCTTCAAATAATTTTTCTAGTTGATTAGATAGATCACTAAAGAAAAAACATATTTGTCTTTTCAATGATTTAGATAACTCATGTTCAAGTTAATTTTTCTCCCCTTCTATTCAGTAAGTTAAGATGTGGGCATTCATTTGTAAAAAGATAAACCTGGATGACATTTTTATGAGAAACATAAATCAAGAGTCTTAAGTTGTGTCTATACCAACAACTAAGTTAGATATGGTAGATATGTGGTGCTGGTTGAGGAGAGGGGCAGTGTCAACTTCTTTTTATTATAAAAGAGTTGAATCACTTTTTGCTTCAGGATATGGTATGAAAGCTAAAGATTGCTTTGTATTGTGAACTATCATACAGGTCAGATGATATACAATTAGCTTTTTATCCATCCATCAATGAATGAATCAGCAAGTATTTACTAAGTACTTATAGTACCATGTACCAGGCTTCATGCTGGATGGCAGAAATTTAAAAGAGAAAAAAAAAATCTGACCTCAAAGAATGAGGAAAGAGAAAATATAATCCAAATAAGAAGAATGAGCTTCTATTAATTTCTCTAGACATGTTTAGAATTTTCACAAATTTCCAATGCTTATTAAAAAATTCAACACTTCAGTATGCCACCATCATGGGATGGTAGGCCTTGGTAAAGTGGAAGAATTTGGAATAATAGAGAACAATATAATAATAGTAGGTACCTCTTGGATAGAGGACAATATTCTAGGAAGGAGAGAAGTTCTGAGAAGAGGGTGGTTTGTGTATTATTGAAATTTGTGTTTAAATTTCACTTTTGATATTAATTAACATATACTAGCTGCATGATTACAAGCAAGTGACTGAACTTCTCTGAAGATCAGTTTAACAACTCCTGCTAAGGGATTGGTTGGGCACAAGTCCCCCTAGGATTTGTAATTCTTCCTAGTTTGGGAAGAGAGGAAACTGACTTGGAAATTAGCCCTTGCATAAGAGGACAGGGGGCAGATTTTTTTCTTTTTTTTTACTCAGGAGTTTGGAGACTTGGGAGAAAGAAGGAAAGCAAAGGAAGACATGGCAGTCATCCTCTGGCAGCTGTATAACTGGAGCAATAACTGATGTTTGCTGCATCTGGACTACCCTTCGATAAGACCGTGAAAGATGACCTCTATCTAGAAGGACAAACTGGATGGTACATGTGACTGTGTGTGCTTTATCTACAGTACTAGTCCAGGAGCTAGAGGGCTGAGAGAAATAAATCAGCAAGAGAGGTATGAAGTAACAGAGCCTACCCTGCCCCAGTCTTCTTCCATTTGCTCTTTCTTATTCTGGAAAATTTATTTGCTGGATTTCCTATCATTTCTCATAAGCATCTGTGGTTGAATATTACCGAGTATACCTTTGTTTATTGCATGAGGACATAACGAGAGTCACATAGGAGAGAGGGACCTTTCTAAGAACAAGACTGTGAGCTCAAATCCCAGGCCACTGTTAACTGTCTTTGTTCTCTACCTGAGGATACAAGCATAAGACATTCCATAACTACCCTTCTAAGTACAGTAATACTATTAATTCAGGCCCTCTTTTATGAATTTACCTCCTAGATATGAGTCAAGGTTATACAAAAGTTTTCTTTTTTTATTTTTTCATTTCTAAAATGGGGATAAAATATCTATGGTACCTGTCTCACAGTTTTTTGTTTGTTTGTTTATATGAACTAACACTTTTAAAGTACTTTGCAAACCTTAAATTTGAACTAAATAAATAGCAACTTTTTTTTTGTTTTTATCAAACCTATCTATTTCCTAACCTAGCTTCTTCCATTCAGCTTAATATTTCCTCATGTGGTTACTTTTGGTACCCTCTACAAAAAGAAAGGAGAAAAAAAAATGTAGATGCTAGTTAAAATGAGTCAGAGCTATAGACCAGCCATCTGCCACAAGATGAAAACTATGGCAGAGTCCTTTAGTCATCTGACATTCCTCTCACTGTTCCCCTCTCTGTCTAAAATTGATGTAGTATGAGTAGTTGTATACTCAAATCTCTAAACCTCTGCAAAAAAAAAAGGCAGTCAAATGGCTCATAAAATGTGAAACTCACTGATTGCTAGATGAGCCACATTTCAGTTGTATGAGCAGTCACTCTTTCTTCCATATCACACTCATTTATTTCTTCCTTTTCTTTGCCTCACACTTCTTCCATTTATCCAAGCACTCAGTGATCATATCTGTCATTACTTTACATTTGAGATGTCAACATCCTTCATGGTGACCCATGTTTTACATCTCAGAGTGAAGATTAGACTTAGTATTGTCTAATTTCATTCTATAAGGACACTTCCACTTGTAGGCTGTATTATACTATGCAAAACAAATATACATGATCATGGGAATGGAATGGAGAAAAAAATCTAGAAAAGTCACTTCCAGTTGAACTATTGTGAAATAATGCATTAGCACTAATACAGTGATTTAAGGTTTGCAAAGTGCTTTACACATACTAACTAAGTTGATGCTTACAACATTCCTGGTACATAGGTGCTATAGTTATCCCCATTTTGTGGATGAGGAAACTAGAGCATACAGAAGGTAAATAAATTGCCCAGAGTTACATCAGACTTTGAGGTTGAATTTGAACCCATTTACCTGACTCCTGGTCCATTATGCCATCTAGTTACTTCTATTATACAGCAGGCTTAGAAAGAGGGATTCAGGCTCAGCTTCTTATAATCTAGCCAATAGGTCACAGGTTCTGAGATTCCTTAAGAGTCTGGCTAATATGGCGGATCTTTAATAAACATTGTCTTTGGCTGAAAGAAGACTTGGGTTGAATTCTTTCTGATAGGACCCGTGTGTTATGATCTCCAGTTTCCAGTACCCCTAAACCTTTAGACCTCATCATATGGTCCACTGCACAAGAGGAAACTGCTTAACCCCAAGTTGCTCTTCAGTCAATACCAAAAGGTATGTAAGCCTCCTCCCTTTCTTTCTTGCCCTGCAGCTGAGGTTGCTCTCCAAGCATGTAGAAAAGTTTGGAGGTGCTTTTCAGGCAGACAGTTACAAGGCTGTCTTGCACTCGGCCTGATGCTTTCAGACTCTCAGTCCACTGGTTCAGTTGAGGCCATGGACCTGGGTACACCTTCTGCAGCATAGAAAACAAGAATGGATGCCGTATCTGGAAGCATATGCCCAATCCTGTCAATTCTCTATATGCTAGAGAATTGGGAAAACTGTAGGTGCTTTTTCATTCCCTGAGGCTTACTTACTCCCTTTCTTCTACACCCCTGAATCCTCCCTCATGGAGGTTACAGTGAAAAATTAGAAGAGCTTAAAACATCTTAGCAGATTCTGGAGGTTTTGTGATCAATCATTAAGGAGTTTTGAAACACTCTGTACAACCTGGTTGCTCTCTTTCTTTGAGTCAAGAGGGTATCTGTTAACCCCTCTCATAGGAGAAGAGAGTTTCACCCTTTCTCCCTCACTTTTGATTTTGCCCTCCCCCTCACCCGGGGGAAGGAAAGAGCAGGGAGGTGCAGCAGCTACAGCATGGGCCCGTCCTGGCAATGGCCTTGGGCCCTTTGGCAACCTATGACTGGAAGCATGACCCAGGTTCAGCAGATCTTGCTCAAGGTAAAGAAGCTCTGAACTTAGATAAGCACGCTCTTTTAAAGATGTAGTTTTAACTGTTAATGATGAGATGTTGATTCTTTGTGTTAAGTAATTTGGAAGTGCATTTAACAAATTTGAAGTCACCTGATTGGTAATGGGTTTGTTTGAAGTTTCAAACTGGTGAACTTTTTGTATCAGTTATGTCCAGCAACTTTTCATAATTTGGTTACCAGTAAAATAATGTGGCTATTGTTGGTTATTGTTTTAATATGTAAACTTGCCAAAAAGCTTGTTTGGGTTTTGTCTTGCTGAGAATTTGCAAGTGTATAGAAATAACTTCTAATGATTGACATTTTGCACCAGGACAAATTTAAATTTGAGATGTAAATCTTGGAAAAAGTTTTCCTAGTCTGTGATTAGTGAAACTTGCTATTTGAGGTAAAATCTCATAGGATTTTATTTTGAGTTGTCTGATGCATCATAATGTATCGATAATCAATCCATAATCTCTGAGAGAAATGCCACAAACTACTTAGAGAATGTGATACTGGTGGGAAGTCAGCATTGAGAAAAGCTGAGAGGACAATTTTAACCATAGTCTAAGATGGGATCCTTTGCTCAGTTTCCCCATTATGTTCCTTTGAAAAAAGAATGTTACCCACATGGCTATTCCTGAGTCTGACTATGAGGTGGATTTGATACAGCATGGTTGAAAAACTGAATTATCTGAATGCAAACAGAGCTAAGGATGTTTTTATCCTGTCATTTCGGCCCTGCAGTCTATTCTGTTAGATTTGTGTCTTCCAGGTGACAAGGCCATTCACCTACAATTGGTAGCAAACAGAGGCTACCAGCTAATGTCCCCCATAATTCCCTGTATGCAGTCTGTGCTTGGTTCCAGTCAACCTCCTCTTTGGTACCCCCTCAAGGCAGGGATATCTCTATTCCTCTTGCCATTGGGAAAGTTTTAGAAGCTGATACTTTCACCCTTTACCCCAAAAGAATTTGGGTCCCAATTGTTTGATGGGGGAATGACGAGGTTGGGATCTGGACCCCAAAAAGGAAAAACCTTGGACTTTCCCACATGTCCAAATCTCTGGAATTTTCCTTAGCAAATAATCCCATCAACTGGCCTTTCATTGTGGCTATGCCCAGTCTCTCAATCTGGTCACCCTTAACCTAGCCTAGCCTTCCATTGTCTTACCTCCCTATGGCCCCAGGCCATTTCCCACCCTTAATCCTAGCTAGGCTTTCTGTTCACCCCAGTTTACTGGCCACTCCCATCCAGATCCTTCTTAGACCCCTCCTCCAATCACCTCAAACTACTTGGTCACCCCTAGATCCTTCCCATAATCTTTCTGTATATAAGGTCCATCTTGTCTCTATTAAGGTGCTCATATTCTCATAATCTAGCCAATAGCTTACTAATTTTCAGACTCCGTAAGAGTCTGGCCAATATGACAGATGTTCTAACAAACCTTGTCTTTGGCTGAAAAAAAAAAGGATTCAGACATAGGATTGTTAGTTACAAGAGAAAAAAAAGCAATTAGTTCAAGAAAGAGGATAAAATAAGAAAAATGAACATTTAATGAAAAAAAGTTTGGGAGAATGAATATGTATCTATGTCACACTCAACAAATTTTCAACTAGCCTTTTCTTGAAGAATGTTCCCACTGAATATTCTCTTCTTCAGGGAAAACATACCTAGTTTCTTCAACCAATCCACATATGACCAACCCTTCACTGCCCTTGTTCTTCTATCCTGGATATTCCAGATCTTATTTCTAGAGTGTAGTACCCACAAGAGAAAATTGTATTCCAACTATGGTCTGCCTATAGCAAAACACATTGGAACTATCACTTCTCTCAATATAGAAACTGTATTTTTGCCTTTCCTAATGTAGCCTAAAATAGCATATAAATAAAATCACTGCTTTTTTAATCTAAATTTTTCAAAGATCTCATAGATCTTTGTAACTTCACATTAAAAATTATTTCACTTTTACCACATTTTAATTAATGCTTTTTTCTTTCTCTTTTTTTCCCTCTTCTTTTTTTCCCTCCCTTTTCTTGGAAGGAAAGCTATGGTAAATTCGTACAACATACTAAAAAGCAGAGATGTCACCTTACCTGATGAAAGTTTATATAGTCAATGTTATGGTTTTTCCAGTAATAATGTATGGCTATGAGAATTGGACTATAAGGAAAGCTGAGCACTACAGAATTAGTACTTTTAAATTATGGTATTTGGGAAGACTTTTGAGAGTCCTTTGCATGGCAAGGAGATGAAATCAATCAATATTAGAAGAAATTAATTCAGACAAGTCTTTGGAGGGGAAAATATCAAGGCTGAATCTAAATACTTTGGTCACATAATGAGAAGACACTGGTCATTGAAAAAGATCCTGATCTTGGGAAAGATAGGAGGCAAAAAGAAAAGGGGATGGCAGAAGATGAGATGGATAGATAGTGTTATGGAAGTAACAAACATGAGGTTGGGCAGATTTTGGGAGACAGTAGTGGATTGGAGGGCCTGGTGTGCTATGGTTCATGGGGTCACAAAGTTGGACATGACTGAATGATGGAACAACAACAACAATCATGTCACACATCTGCTCAAAAGTCTTTATTAACTCCCTATTGTCTTGCAGACAAAATACAGATGGCTCCACCTGACATTTAAAACTTTCTACAATCAATCCTCAGTCAGACTACCTAACTTTATTTCATATTACTCCCATTCATGTACTTTAAATCCAGCCAGAATGAAACAGTGGTTCCTGATCTTAGTATTTCTCCTCCCTGAATCTGTACCATATATCCCTCATAAATGAAATAAACTCCTCATTTTTGCCTCTCAGAAGACTCATCTTCCTTCAAGGCTCAGCTCAGGTGCTACTTCCTCAATAAAGCATCCTTCACTTTCCCATTGTTTATAATACTGGATCCCTCACATGACTGTGCTCTGCACCCTAATAGAATTTAAGTTCTTTGAGGTTATTTTTGTTTCAATAGTCATCATGCCTAGCCTCATCCCTTACCTATATAGAGAAATGAGATAAATGATTCAGATTCCTAGAAGGAATCTCATAGGTCAGGTAAATCTAATCCTCATTTTATAAATGAGCAAATTAAATTCTAGGAATTTTATGTGACTTTACCATAGCCACACAAATTGTGTCAGAGGTAGACTTTAAATCCAGATGTGTTGACTCCAGACCGATACAGTATGTCCTGATAAATGTGGAGTTGAATGGAAGTATGTCAAGACCATATCTTTCGGGAACAGTCTAAATAAAATGCTTGAATTGGATATAATATTATGACAGATGACTCTAAACTCAAAGTCTCTTGGATTCTATAACTTAGCTGTCTATATTTTAAACATTAGGCAGGAAATATGGATGATGTCATCCAACCTAATATATGTGTGTGTGTGTATGTATATGTATATGTATATGTATATGTATATGTATATGTATATGTATATGTATATGTATATGTATATATGTATGTATGTGTGTTATTTTAAGACTCTAGAAATAAATAGAAAAATGTTAGAATTATTACATACAAAATTCAACATATAGATTGATATTTGTATTTTGATTTTTGAAATAATGTTAAAATATGTTCAGCATTTTAAGAATAGGTGTTAAAAAACATGTTTCACAAAAATACCTGCAAATTAATTCTTTCCTTTTTTCTTTTTAAGGGCAGAAGATTGTGAGATTATTCCCTCCTTCTTATCTCTCTCCCTCCCTCCCTCCCTCTCTCCCACCCTGCTAAGTAAGGACCTTTCGTTTATTTTTGACCTAAATAAAAGTATCTTCTGTGGCAAAAAAAGGAAACTATCTATGTTCAGCTGTCACAGCAGGGACTAATAAAGAAATAATCCTACTCAAACTGAGACCTTGTCCAGAAAGAAGGCATAAGAATCCACAGGAAAAACTTCATTCCCTATTATGAGGTAATAGCTATATCTCAGTCTAATAAAAGTGATTAGATGTTACAACACAAAACGGAGTTTTCATAAAAATAGAAGAGAGAAAACAAACTGTAAATTCATGATCAAAATGGTTTTCCTTGTGCCTTATATCAGTGATACCCAACTCAAATAGAAAGACATCCCAACCAGCTGCATATTGACTTAGCAAACCACAAATTAACATTTTATATCCCATGCATTTTATATGTATTATATTTGTATTTTGTAAACAATTTCAATTATATTTTATTCTGGTTGAGAGGCTGTTTTCATGATGGTAGGTCACAAATTTGAACCTCTGCCTTGCATAGAGAAGAGAAAAATTTTGCTGCTGTCTTATAGAGTCCTCTTGACTAACTCATTTTAAAAGAGCAATAGCACCAATAATGAAGTTCTGAATTTAATAGTTTATAAATGAATCCTCCATTGACTATGTTCTTCATTTCATCCATTTCTGTAATCCCTTTGAAATTTGGTGAGAGATATTAGTAAAAGGCTATATTTATAATATACCAAAAAAGAGCCACAGATGTACAGCTAGAAGGGACCTCAGAGGCTGGATAGTCTAAACCCTTCATTTTACAGATTAAGAATCTGCTAGGCCCAAAGACTTGTCCAAGCCAAGGCTGTAATATATATCAGAGGTAGGGTTTGAATGCAGATGCTGGGATTAAAGAATCAGTGGCTTCTTTTTCAAAATATAATCAACTATACAAAATATATGCATTTTCTTTGCAAATATAACCATCTATACAAATTAATTCTACTCAACTATATGCATCTGTATAAATTCACTAGATTGCAAACTCCAGGGATTGTCCATTGCCTGTTTTTGTATCCACAATACTTAGCATAGTGCCCAGAACAAATTAGGTGGTTAATAAAGTTTTACTGATTGATTGTTCTTTATGAGATATTTGATGAAACATGCAAATAGCTGCCCTACATTTAAGAAAGCTTTGGATACAATTATTACACTATATGATTTCATAACTTTTATAAATATGTATATATATATATGGATTATATAAAATATGTGTTTATATGTAAATATGTATATACATATTTGTTGTTTATATAAATATACATATACATATAAATTTAGTATAGTCCTGAAATTTCAAAGACAAAGAATTTTTAACTCATATATTTAAAGCTGTCTGTAGTAGATAGAAGGCATTTCTTTCCAGCCAATATGTATTAAAGATACAAAGATACAAAGCCAAGATCTTCCTCAAACCAACACCAGCCATCTTCACAATGTCATGCTATCCCTTATGGAACAATCAACTCTACTGCTGGACCTAATAGCCTAGAGCATTTGCCTGCTCACTCTCACAAAGAGGTTGTTTTGCTTTAGATTCACACCCTAATTAGATGATATTCAATCTTGAGGAGCTAAAATTTTAAATATAGCTTAGATATCCACAAGGTGGAGTAGGGAGAAAGGTACTTAAATGCAATATGAATTAGACATGAAATGGGTATTTTTTTCATGTACTGAAAAGAATTGCTAATGGACACAAAGTCTGCACCAAAGTACATATTGACAAGAACACCTTAAAATAGGATTCAATAACTTATAAGTACTATTAATTATTTTTCAGGAAGTTGACAATTAAATCTCATCAGAACCTAAATGAAGTGTGCAGGTCTTCTGATCACATATTTTACATTTTCCTCTCTTTTTCATTGTCCAAACAACTCCTGGTCCATGTATTCTGATAAAATGGTTTGAGCCATATTTTGTTGTTGTTGTCTTCTCTAAGACCTTCTCTAAAAAGGAGTTGCTGGGGACTGCTTCTCTGGCCATCTGTGATAAAACCCATAATCTCAAATTTTGGAACTCACAAGGCTGCCTCTAAACCTAGTCATGTCCAACTCAAGAATGATGATTGTTCACCTACTTAGAAAAGAAAACACAGAGCAGAAGTCAACCAGAGACCCAGGCCCAGATGGGCAATTGAGAAGCATCAGTAGAGTGGAAATGGGAGAGCAGAGAGCTCTTTTCCTCACTCCCTCATTGAGAGTCTAGAGACAGTTGCAATACTTGCCTCAAAACGTTGTTGAAGCAAAGAGAGTGAGTGAGTCAGAAGCTCTCCTTACTTATAAAATCCTCATTAAGTCATTAATTCCTCTAGCTCTGCAGCCAATGAGGGGATTACTACCTCATTTAAAAATGCTCCTGTCCTTCAGTGCTGAAGCACTTCAGGACTGGAATTGGGCAGGGAATTCACCAACATCCAAATCCTGAGTCACTAAGCCTCTAGAGTTCCAAGAAGTTTCCAGGCACATGCAATGGGAGGGGCCAATTCAACTTTCACTACATTCTTAAAACTGAATGTCATGTAAATTAGCATACCTAGGGAGGCTTTCCTGAAAATAATAATAATAATAATAACCATAGATTAAAAAAAATCTAACCAGAAGTTTCCTCTCCTCTACCCCCAGGATCTCGTATCTCTATTTGTTATTTGTAATGAATTTTAATACATTTATGACTATGCAATCATATTATATTTATGATTATGCTATCATAACACAGTTAACGCCTTTTTGGTTCAGTGATGCAATTCCACCCCCTACCTCCAACACCAGAATGAATCACTTGTAAGCCTTTCTTTGAATGCTAAATAAATCAACAGAAAAAAATTCAGGGTCGAAATGTAGGAGATAAATCTATATTAAATGTACTCTTTAATTACCATTTCAGGCCTTTATTTTGATAATGTCATCTTAAAATTCAATTTCCAAGCATTCTTTTTTTCCTGAATCAAATTTTTGGTATAATCAAGCAAAACTTATTCACTATTTTATCAGGTAATAGAATTAAACTTAAAAGGGTAACATTTATGTAATAATGTAAAATAAATTATATTTGTCATATGTTACTTATAAAGATCTTAGCAGCAGGAAATATTGCTTTATTTTTTACCTTTTTATGCAATCATATATTGCTGGCAGATGTATACAGATATATTTTCTTAAATGACACTTACTGTAATTGAAGGATTTGAATGTAAAGTATTTATAATGGTTACTGTTTATTAAGAAACATTCATACCCATCAATACCTCTAGCATTTTATGTGGGTTAGAAAAAATGGGAAAAAATACCATTATGTTGAGAATCTTTGGAAGATATTAAAGAGCACATATATTTTCCCAATTAATCGAGAAGCAAATATTTAATAAGCACCTACCCTATGTCAGGTGCTATGCTAGAAGGTAAGGTTATAATCAGAAAGAATAAAACAATCCCTAGTCACCATGAACTCACTTTCCAATTGGGAGACAACAAATACATATAAAATACATACAGTATAAAGTGAATGAATAGAAAGATTACATATTTGTGTACATATATATGTATGTGTGTCTGAGTGTGTGCGTGTGTGTGTGTGTGTGTGTGTGATACTAAGTAGTTTGGGGGAAAGGCACTAATAGTTGCTAGGGTTAGGGAAGGCTTCTCACAAAAGATTGTGCTTAAGCTGCATCTTAAAGGAAAAGAAAGCCTTTGCAGCAGAAATGAAGAGGAATACATTCCCTGAATTGGGGGGAGGGGGGTGAAGGCCAATGCAAAGGCACAGAGATAGAATGAAAATTACTTTGGCAGCAATACATAGGATAGAATGGAGTGGTCAGAGAGTAGAAACAGGAAGGCCGATTAGGAAGCTTTTGTAATTATCTAGATGAGAAGTGATGGGGGCCTGACCCAAGATCATAGCTGTGGGAATGAATGGAGAAGTCAGATGCCAGAGATGATAAAATTTGACAACTGAATGCACATGTGAAGTAAGGGAGCGGGAAGGAGTCTGAGATAATGTTGAGATCATGAACTTGGGAGAGAAGGTGTTACCTTTCTCAGAAATTGGGAAGCTTGAAAAAAGGGTATGTTGAGGGGTGAAAGATAATGAATTAAGTTTTAGACATGTTAAGTTTAAGATATTTCCAGAAAATTCAGTTTAAAATGTCTAATAAGCAATTGGTGATGGAGGACTGAAACTCAGGTCATAAACTAGGGATGCCTGTATAGATCTAGGAAATATCTTCATAAATATCATAGTCAAATTCATGGAAAATGATGAAGTTACCAGAAGAAAATGTGTAGAGGAAGAGAAGAAGCAGACTTAGAAAAGAATCTTAGGGAATACCCAAATTAGGGGCTTTATTGTGGATTTTTTATTTACTAATATTTATTTAAATACATTATTTAAAAGGGACTGAAATGGAGCAGTTAGAAAGATGACAGGTGAATCAGGTCAGAGAAGTGAAATGAAAACACAGGGAAGATCTGTCAGCAGACTTGACCACTAATTGGTTATAACTTACATTTTGTGTATTTGGAAAATAATGTAATCACTAATACTTTAACTCTGTTACGCAACAGATGAAATGTGTTTTCAAAATTTTCTTCTCTTCTTTTCCTTCCTTATGCTTCCACCACCCCCTTATTTTTTTCAGTGCCCCCCAATTGCACTTAAGGCTATGACTTCCCCCTTTATTGTTCTAGAGACCCCTGGGGGCATTATCATACACTTTGGGAACCTCTGTATGTAGAAGTATACTACATACAGAGGAGATAGAGGAGAATTATGTCTTGGTCTCCTCCTCCTTGGACAAAATCTTGATATCCTCTTTCTTGGCCTATAGAACCTCTTCCTGATGCTCAGTCAGAAGCTTCTCCCAGGACCTGTCTGCCTTAAGTCTAAATATTTGCTCCATAAGGATCTGCTTATTCTTGTATAAATTTCCCTTCATCTCCAAATACAGACTGTGGTACATCTGGTGGTCAATCTTTCTGGATCCAAAATATCCTTAGACTAGATAGTACAGAGTCCTCATTTTTCCTTATCCAGGTCACCTTCTCAGGTATACAAGCATGGGCAGAGCCTTTTCTTTCACCAATGTCCATGTGCCTGTCCCTCCATAAAAATCAGAATATTTTTGCACCATCACACATGAGAATGGAGAGTAACAGACTTCTGGATGGTCAGCCTATCTTTAATCAACTTTTGGATCTTCTGAAAGAAACTGGCACTGTTAGTTTATTGGTCTCATAAGGATCAAGCCATAACTTCTTTCAAAGTTGAAGGATGCTAAAGTCAAGCTTTTTCTAAAGCATAAGCATAGCACAAAAAAGGAAAGGCAGTGAAGCTGGATGTTCAGGTGAGATCTTCCCGACTCCAAACCAATGTTCTATCTATTTTGCCATCTAGCTCCCTGTACAAAAAAAAAAAAGTTATAGGGTGACAGAAATAAAGGAAACATTAAATGCGTCAGAAAGTTTTTATTTCTACTCTCAATAAAGGAAAGTTCAAGCAGAGCCATAACTAGCATAGGGACAATGGAATTCAGACTCTTGAAGAAGTAATGCTTCCTCCTTATGTAATCCAGAGGCCTGCATTCCTATGGATCTTGTAAACTACCATCTCATCACTTCTTGATTTCCTATCATCCTGTGATACCAGCATGACTCCAGAATAATCTTAGCCAGGGGTAGCTAGGTGGCACAGTGGCTAGAGCTCTGGCTTTGGAGTCAGGAGGACCTGAGTTCAAATCTGACCTTAGACACTTGACACTTGTTAGCTATGTGACCCTGGGTAAATCACTTAACCCCAATTGCTTAACTAAAGAGAGAGAGAGAGAGAGAGAGAGAGAGAGAGAGAGAGAGAGAGAGAGAATAATCTTAATGTTCAGATGGCAGTCACTCATTGTTATAATGTCACTCCTTGTCTCCATGTCCAAGGTAACTTTGGTACCCCTCTCCCAGGGCTTTAATCTACTCTAACCCATTGGGGTTACATAGGTAATTCTTTCTATGGGATGAATAGCTTCCGTTCCCAGAAAGCTAAACTTGTGATTGGACATCTTTTTGTCCTCTTGCTACCATCACCTTCTCTGCTCCCTTCTATAGGATTTTTCTTCATATCAACAATGACACTACCATATCACATATACCAACACCTCCCCCCACCATTACAGATAACTGGTTACAGCCATAGCTAATCTTTTTGGAAGTCCTTTTATGAAGGTATAAAAACAAAATATAGTTTAAGAAAGTTTTATATCTTGATGTCTCTTATTTATACATCAAGATCCTACAGCAGTCTTTGGAAAACGTGATAACAGAAATTACCTTCCTAATGATCCTCTGATAATAATTATCAGGTGAGGCATCAAAAAGTGAAGTGTGTACTTCCCAAAGTTATCAGCCATTATGATGGAGAAAATTTAGCAGAGTCTAGGTCTAAAAGGATTTCCATATGGGTGAATGTCTATTATATGGTCTTGTTTGTATTTTGCTGCTATTGTATCAAGCCCTAGAACATCATGGAGTCTGGTCAAAGAAATCTGAAAGGAATTTGGCCTGTCTATCCACACAGGAAAGTTCAAACTGATGAAGAATGTCTCTTGTCTTGGATGGAAACTCTACAGAGCTTGTCCAAAGTTATGTATATCTGGGTCAAATAGTGCTGATCAACAGTGATCTGAATTCAGAATTGAAAAGGAGGAGGAATGTGGCTAGATTACCTTTAGGATATAGTAAATTTATTTTAGGATCCCAAACTTCACACAAAAACAGGCACCTGTATTTTCGACTTTAACATGTTAGTGCCATTGTTAGACGACAGTGAGACATGTCTCTGAAGAATGAAAGATGAGTATCACATAGAGAGCAATTGAAAGTCATATGTTACATATCAGTATGCTACAACCCTTAAACAATGGGGAACTGAAAAAAAGAAGAGTAAATTGTATCATAAAATAATTATATGATTTGAAGAGGAAATAGAGTTAATACATGGCAATACCAAATGATGTTAGAATATTTTGGTGCTACCATCTAAATATCAGAAGGAATCCAGAAAGGTCTCCAGTATTTTGTGTGGCTATGTATAATAGGAAATGTTATAGTATGTATGTATGTATGTATGTATGTATGTATGTATGTATGTATAATATATGTATTTATGTGTATATAATATATATATATAATATATATATATTATGTACACATATATTATAGGAAATCACATAAACATCTCCACCCTGAGAATCTCCATACATCTATTGTTATTGTGTGCAACCTTAATCTTGGTAAAAGATTCCCAGGTCATTCATGGTGTCTATTGGGACACAATGCTAGAGAGGCATGGCTGGAAAAACAAACACTAACTAGTTTGGCTGCTCTGACAGCTTAACATACATATTAGCCCTGACTTTATAAGGTAGATAGTGTCATAGGAAGTTGTCCCTGAAGCAATACTTGTTTCTGTATCCTCATTCTACCACCCACCCCACCCCCTAGCTAGATTTGCTACCTTGATTTGGACTTTTTGTTGTAGTAGACTGCAGCATGAAAAAAATGCAGTGGAAATTGCATTGGTTTTAGAGTCAGAGGACCTGGACTCAAAGCACATTTTGACACTTAAGAGCTGTATGACTGTGGGTCAGTCATTTAACTTTCTTGAATCTTAGTTTCTTTATCTGTCAAAAAAAGTGGATAATGGGCTAGATAACCTTTGAAGTTCCTTTCATCTATAAATCTGATTTATGGAAAAGAAGAAAGCAGTTTCAGCATTCACTTTCAATCTTTACTCCTACAGGTGAATAATGCTTTGACCCTAGTGGTTTCTCTTTTTAATACTGTTGGTCTTATGTGTAGACTTTTTCACTTGTGTCAGCCCATTTTTTCCCTCTCTGTGCCAAAACAACTATTTTATGTGGCTGGACAGTTTAAAAAAATGTTGACGTGGATGTTTCTCAAAAAAGGTATTACATCTTAGAGACACAGCATTCCGGGTAGTCATTTTGGAAACCAACACACTGATATCCACAAGGAATCTTCACTTCCTGTCACGTTAAACTTCAGATATAAAATGTCTTCTTTAGGGTTATTTTAAAACAGAATTATGTACCTTTCAAGTAGCTATCACATACATAGCTATGTCCATTTTTATATGTATATGGACAGTATGGAGTTCTGAATAAATATTAAATAATATTATTATCGTTATTAAGAGAACACCTTGTAATTTATGTGAATAAATAAAAAAATAACTTGTTAATTGATATTATTCTACTTTGCTGTAGTCTTTTGCCAAAAATCTCTAGCTATTTTCCAATTATTGACTCCCACTCCCACTAGGGTGGTATAAAATTTTGTCCCTCTCTTCATAGCTTAAGTTGTACAGAAATAAATCTGTTGAATAGAGGAAAATTATTTCACATAAGGTAATAAATTTTGAAACAAAAACAAAAAGAAGATAAATAAGTGTGTATATAAGCTAATGGTGGTGGTGCATATTAATCATCCTTGCTACTGTGGAAGCTGAGGCTAGTAGATTGCTTGGCTTTGGGAGTTCTGAGTTTCAGTTGAGCTAAAGTTAATTGGGTTTCCACACTCAATCTGGCTCCCATATGGTGAGCTCTCAGGAGTGATTGTGTGAGCAGGAGATGATTGTGTGAGCAGGAGATGATGACCAGGCCTACTAAGGAGGAGCAAACTAACTGAAGTAAGATGTAGAGCAGAGCAGGTCAAAGGGTCCAAGCCTATCAGTAGAGGGACTGGCAGAAAAGAGGTTGTTGTACTTCCAGCCTGAGTGAAATAAAGAGACTCAGTTTCAAAAAAATAATAAATTTCATGCACACATACATACATATCCATGCATATATGTATATGTTTACATATATACATATACATATATGCATTCATATATATGAAATGATACAACGAATGGAAGCTGTAAATTCTGGATTATTCTAATACAATCCTGGTAGATTATTGTGTATTTCACTAAATACCAGGAGAGCAAACAATTATGCTTTTGAAATATGAAAAATTTATCTACGGCATATAGATTCTTATCTCAAGAATAACCACAATAAAATTCCATTATAATATCATTTGTTATAAAATGATTTCAGGTTAAAATTCAGGTTTGATTACATACTCTACTACAGAAAAAGCAGTGTTCTCATTAATTTTTCACACCCATCAGATACATAGCACCAGCTTGATAAAAAATAAAGGGGGGGAAGAGGTTAAAGGGGAAAAGATATTAATTTAGTCTAATTCAAAGTTTTCTCTAATTAGGCTTGGGCCTTATGTACATCTATGCAGCATATTTTTTCTAATTAGAAAAATATATGAAATATATGAATTATTTTGTGATGTCATTCAGCTTCAAATCTTTATTTATTTCTTATTATTATTTTGAGTGGGTTAAAAACACAGGTTACTCAAACCAGTAAGTGCAGACATAAAAGGTTTCACATATTCACACGTCATTTACATTTGGATCTGTCCTTAAAAAAATAAAACAAACAAACCATAAACAACCCACAGGGGAATATTCACTGGTTTTGAAGATTGAAATGTGCACTTTGAAAAACCCACTATGTAGAAATATTTCATGTTCTAAATTTGAGAATAGTGATGTTGATGATGATGAGATGATGACGACGGTGATATTGCTGTTTTACTCAGTCATGTCCAGATTTTTGTGACTCCATGTGGGGTTTTCCTGACAAGAAACTAAAGTGGTTTGCCATTTCTTTTTCCATTTCATTTTATAGATGAGGAACTAAGGCAAACGGAGGTAAGTGACTCACCCAGGATCACACAGATAGTATGTGTCTAAAGCCAGATTTGAACTCAGGTCCTCCTGACTGCAGTGCTGGCACTCTATCCATTGAACAGCTTAACAATAATAATAATCATAGGCAGTTTTATATAGAACTGTGTACATGCTATCTCATTTTGGCCTCACAATAGCTTACAACCTTGGGAAGTAGGTGTTATCCCTATATTGAAGATCAGGAAAATGATATGGATACTTAGATACTGAGAAAGAACTCAGATTTTTCCTGAATCCAGGTCTTAATCAATCTGTAAGAAGGCTAGTTTCCCAGTCTGGAAGGAGATTTGCAGAGCTATAATCATTGGGAGTACCTGGGGTTAGCCCAGTTCCTTATGGGAAAAAGTTTCCCCCTCCTAAATATAATAATTCAAAGATGGAGATTCAGGCTAAGTAGCAATCACGCCATTTGCTAGCTTCCTCTGTCACTCCAGAGTGATATATTAGACCCTTTTCTGTTGAAAAACAAAGGAATCCCCACTCTCCACATTAGCACTTTTTAATTTTTATTGCATTATGGACCCTTTTGGCAGTCTGGTGAAGTCTATGGATCTTTTGTTTTGTTTTGAAAATTTAAACTTTAAACTTGAAAAAAAACATTAAATTTGTAGTTGAAAAAGGAATAACTTCTAGGTAATTTTAGGTTAGTGGAAAAAAAAAAGACCCCATGTAATCTTCCCAACCTCCAATCAATTTCATGGCCACCTTGAAATCTAGTTTTGAATGTTTTTTAGGTCCATGGGCCTCAAGTTAAAAACCCTTGGTCTTTTCTGGGAGCCATGAGTGCAGAATAAGCAATGAATTACTGTAACTCTCCCATACTCACCTCCAAACAACTATAAAACAGATCCTTAAAACAAATCCTGGGACAGCAGAAGCAGCAAAACAATAAGGTGAAACAATCTGTTAGCCCAAGAAACTTGGAGGATTACCAAGAAAGATCCATCTCACTCAAGTGAAAGGAAAACACAGCATAGGATGAGAAGCATCCCAGTAAGCCAGCATCAAGCCTCACCTCAGCAAACCATAGTAGATCCTGAGCCCCAGTATGGTGGAACAGGCAAATGCCAACACCAGGACAACTCCTTAAAGAGTACAATTGACCAAATGGCAAAGAAATTACAAAAGCTAAATGAGGAAAACAACTCTTTAAAAGTTAGAATTGGGCAAGTGGAAATTAATGACTCTATGAGACATTGTGAATCAAGCAAATTCAAAAGAAGGAAAAAAATGGAAGAAAATGTAAAATACCTTGTTGGAAAAACAACTGACCTGGAAAATAGATCCAAGGAGAGACAATATCAGAATCATTGGGCTACCTGAAAGCCATAATCAAAAGGAGGACCTGGACAGCATTTTTCAAGAAATTATCAAGGAAAACTGCCCTGATGTCCTGGAACCAGTGGGTAAAATAGGAATCAAAAGAATCCAGTGATCACCACAGGAAATAGATCCCAAAATAAAAACTTCAAAGGACATTATAGCCAAATTTGAGAACTATCACATCAAAGGAAAAATACTACAAGTGCTCAGAAAGAAACAACTCAATTATCAGTGAATCACACTTGGGATTACACAGGACTTGACAGCTGCAAAATTAAAGGACTGAAGGTCATGGAACATGATATTCTGGAGGGCAAAGGAGCTAGGACCACAACCAAGTATTACCAAAGAAATTAAGCATAACACATCAAGGGGAAAAAATGGTCACTCAAAAAAATACAAGAATTTCATGCTTTCATTAGAGGAAGACAAGAACTAAATCAAAAACTTGACCCACAATATCAAGACTTAAGAGAAGCATAAACATGTAAAAAAGAGAAAAACAAATGTGAGAGATTCAACATCAAGAAATAAGCCAGAAAATCAGCAAACAACAAATAACAAATCTAATTTTTGTTGATCCCCAAAGTTGTACTATGGTGACAGCCTTAGAAGCTCAAGACACCAAAGACTTGAAAATGCCTATAAGCAAAGCCTCACAGAAAATTACAGATCAGACATAAACACAACATAAATTCATTAGAAAAAAGTTAAAAAAAAGATTTTGAAAGGAGGCAAAAGTCACACACAGACACACACACACACGCACACACACATGCACACACACACACACACACACACACACACACCACACACACACACACATATATATATATATAATATATATATATATATATATATATATATGTAGGTGAGGCAATCGGGGTAAGTGGCTTACCTAGGGTCACACAGCTAGTAAGTTTCAAGTGTGTGAGGCCAGATTTGAATGCAGGTCCTCCTGATTCCAAGGCCTATCTACTGTGCCACCTAGCTGCCCCTCAAAAATGATTTTTAAAGCAAAATAAGAGATAAAGTAAAAAATGAGAAAAGAAATAAGAGCTATGCAAGAAAATTAAGGAAAGAGAATTAGTATCTTGTTGAGGTTTTTTTTTTTAAAGGGTGAAAGAATACTGAAGAAAATATCACCTCAAAACTCAGAAATGACCAAATGGTAAAAGAGGTGGAAAACATCACTGAAGAAAATAACTACTTATAAATTAAAATTGGATAAGTAGAAGCTAATGACTCCATGAAAAATAAACAATAAAGAAACAATAAAGCAAAGTCAAAAGAGTGAGCTAAAATAGAAGAAAATGTGAAATCTGGCATAAGAAAGGGAATTGACTTAGAAAATAGATCAAGAAGAGATAATTTTAAAATTATTATACTATCTGAAAGTTATGAACAAAAATGAGCCTAGATAATTTTCATAAAAAAATTATAGAGGAAAAGCATCCAGATATCTCAGAACTGGAAGTTAAAGTAGAAACTGAAAGAAATCACTGGTAATATCTTGAAAGAAATCCCAAAATAAAAGCTCCCAGGAATATTATAGCCAAAATCTAGAATTCCCAGGTCAAAAGAAAATATTTCAAATATCCAGAAAGAAATAATTCAAATATATTGGGGCCACAGTCAGGATCACACAGGATTTAGCAACTACCACCATAAAAGAGTGGCAAGTTTGGAATATGATATTAAGGACAGCAAAGGGGCTAGGATTACAACCAAGAATAACCTACCCAAGAAAAATTGAATATTATCATAGAGGGAGAAATGGATATTTAATGAAATCTATGATTTTCAAGCATTTCTGATATGAAGATTACTGATGAGTAGAAAATATGGCATTCAGGACAAACTTAAAAGAACAAATATGAGTGAGAAATCATAAACAAGGTTAAACTTTATATTCCTGTGTGGGAAAATGATGCATGTAACTCCTAAGCACTTTGTCATCATTAGGGCAGTTATACAGACTCTACTTAAAGGTCATGGGTATGAGTTTATTCTGTTGAGATGATATCAAAAGAGAATCAAATGGTGAAAAGATGAAAGAGAGAGGAAGAATGGAGAAAATTATCTCACATAAATGAAGTAGCAAAAGAAGAGTTTATTCAAAGGAGGGGAAAATAGGAAGGGCATATGAGCAATGCTTGAAACATACTCTCATCTGAATTGTTTTAAGAAGAGAAGACTATGCAAAGATACATAGTTGAGCATATGAATTTATCATACCCAATAGGTAAGAAATGGGGAAAAGGACTAAGAGAAAGAGGGGAGGGGTAAGAGGAAACTTACATTAAGGGAGTCAGTGATCAGAAACAAACCAAATTATTGAAGGAACAGGGTAAAAAAGAGAAAAATAAGTATAAGATAATGGGATGAGGAGAAATACACAGTTAGGAATTATAATTGTGAGTGTAATCTCAGATGAAGCAGAAACAAAGCTAGACCTAATTAAAAGAGTGATTCAGAGAAACTAAAATTTGCTAAAAAGTACCACAGACAATGTATTAACATTAACAATGAACAAATATGCACCAAATGGCATAGTATCCAATGTCTTGAAGGAAGAATTTAAATGTGTTACAGAAGGAAATATACCATAAAGCTATACTAGTGAGAGAATCTACCCTTCTTATACCTAAATAAATCTAATCACAAAATAAACAAGAAAGAAGTTAAAGGAATGGATAGAATTTCAAAAAATGAGAAATAATAGATAACTAGAGAATACTGAAGGTGAACAGAAATGAGTACAGTTATTTTTCAGCTGTGCATAACACCTACACAAAAATCAATCATGTACCAGGACATAAAAACCTCAAAAGCAAATGCAGAAAAGTGAAATATTAAATGAATCTTTTTTTTTACCCTAATGCAAGAAAAATTCAATAAATGGCCTTTAGAATATTGATTAAAAAGTTAATTCTGAAATTAGTGACTGTTGATGGATTAATAATTAAAAGCAACAGTAAATCAATAGAATCAGTACTTATGAATTAGAGTTTGTTTTAAAAGACAATTTGACTTCTTAGTCTTAGAGTCTATAAGATCAATTTCTTTATAAGAATTTAACTTCCTTATTTTTCTGGGCTACATCCTGGACTCTTGCCCTGGAAAGGAAGAGAGAGAATAAATTTCTAGGGTCATAAGATTCACAGGTTGATCTGCCTGGTCATAAATCTTGGGTTGCTTAACATCATACTTTCCAGAGAATGTTGATCAAATCTGTATTTTCTCTGTTGTCATAGGTCCTAAAAATCCCCACATGTAAATCAGGATAAATATAAGCCCACCTTTATCTCTGCCATAGATCAATTACAGTCATAGCTTAATTTTTATAACAGAATTTTTTAGCACCTCATATAAACTGTTTTATTGTACAAAAAAGCTTCTCTGGCTACTATCAAAGGGATCCTTGACTGCTAAGGAGCCTTGAATCTCTCTTTAATGGCAAATCTTGCTAATAAATTGATTATGTACCTGGGGCAGGTGAAAGATGAAATGATTGAGGAAAAAAAGTTTGAGCTTTTGAGCATATCAGTTTATTAAGCAATATATGACAATTGCTCAACAAAACAGGACCAGACTTCCTCAAGTTAGACCTAGACCCCTAATATAGGGGAAACAGATTTTCACACATTAAAAATCAATGAATAAAATAAGAGCAATTTATTAAAGGGAAGCAATACAACATTAGGTAATCTGATTTCTAATTGGAAAAGATCAAAGATTTTCAAAGTTGGGTGAGGGAAAGAGAATAGGTGCAATTCACTGAATTCAGAAAAAAAAAGAGACGTCCCACTTCCTGCAAGTTTTTATAAGCAATCAGTAAGTGATTAAACAGGATGAAGCCAGTTTTCAGATAAGACATATGGGTTGCTTGAGATGTACAATTGTGAATATGGGTTGTTTGAGGTGAACAATTGTACACTCTGCATCAGTCTTTGAATGTGACCAGATTTCTGGTCAGCATAACCTAAGCCCTTAGTTAAGGGTCTGTAAGCATCAGGTAAGGGTGTTTTCCTTTTAATTAATTGGCCTTATATTGTTTAATAAATCAATATGCTTGGAAGATCAAACCTTTGTTTCCTCAGTCATTTCATCTTTCACTTCCCACACTTTGACCTTTGTGCCTCAGTTTCTTTATATCATAGATCCATTGTGACAGTCAGTGAATGAGCCAGGAAGTATAAGAGTGAGACCTCAGCCTCTGGGGCCACCCTCACTGCAAAACTC
The DNA here is from genome assembly GCF_003287225.1 of Phascolarctos cinereus. Classification (NCBI taxonomy): domain Eukaryota; kingdom Metazoa; phylum Chordata; class Mammalia; order Diprotodontia; family Phascolarctidae; genus Phascolarctos; species Phascolarctos cinereus. The sequence continues at coordinate 525,912,283 of NW_027555847.1, read as the reverse complement.
TTTGAGAGCCCTCTGACAATTTTTTTTTTTTTTTTGCCACTGTAGGACTTCCCTGAGGAGGATTGCCCCTAGGTTCGGACTTCCCTCTCAACCTCAACCCAAATTTTCTCTGAGCCAAGGTATGTTCCTGTATAGTGAATTTTATAACATAGAATGCATCATTCCACATTCCAACAATATCATTTCTTTCTCTGGAGGTGGATCGTAGGCTTTATAATTAGTCCTTGGATCATTGTATTGCTGAGAATAGCTAAGTCGTTCACAGTTCTTCATCAAACAATATTGCTTTTACTGATTACAATGTTCTCCTGATTCTGTTCACTTCACTACATCAGTTCATGTAAGTCTTTTCAGTTTTTCTGAAATCATCCTGATTGTCATTTCTTATAGCATAATAATGGTCTATTACTATCATACACCACAGCTTGTTTAACCAATCCCTAATTGATGGACATCACTTTGATTTGCAATTCTTAGCTACCAAAAAAGAGATGCCATAAATATTTTTGCACAGATAGGTCCTTTTCTCTTTCTTGTGGATGTCTTTGGGATATTGCTAGATCAAAGGGTATGCACAGTTTTATAGCCCTTTGGACATAGTTCCAAATTGCTCTCCAGAATGGATGGATCAGTTTACAATTCCACAAATCAGTGTCCTAGTTTTTCCACATTCCCTCTAACATCCAACACTTTCCTTTTTTGTCATATTAGCCACTTTAGTAGGTATGAGGGGAAAACTCAGAGTAGTTATAATTCATATTTCTCTAATCAAAGTGATGTGACTATAGATAGCTTTGATTTCTTGCCTATTCATAGCTTTTTATCATTTATCAATTGGGGAATGAGTTGTATTCTTATAAATTTGACTCAGTTGTCTATATATTTCAGAAATGTGACCTTTATCAGAGATACTTGTTGAAAAAAATCCTTTCTAAGTTTTCTGCTTTCCTTATAATTTTGGTTGTGTTACTTTTGTTTGTGCAAAACTTCAATAATTTAATGCAATCAAAATTATCCATTTTGCATCTTGTAATGTTCTCTATCTCTTCTTTGGTCCTAAATTATTCTCTTGTCCACAAATTTGACAGGTAACCTATTCCTTGCTCTCCAATTTGCTTTGGATATCACCCTTTATGTCTAAATCATGTACCCATTTTGATTTTATATTGGTATATGGTGTGAGATGTTGGTCTATATCTAGTTTCTGCTGTACTGTTTTCCAGTTTTCCCAGCAGTCTTTGTCAAATAATGAATTTTTGTTATGCAAGCTTGGATTTTTGGGTTTGTCATATACCATATTACTATAGTATTTTATTGTAATGTAATTTGTACCTAATCTATTCCACTGATCCACCATTCTATTTTTAGCCAAGACTAGACTGTTTTGATAATTAGTACTTTATAATACAGTTTGAGATATGGTATGGGTAGATCACCTTTTTTTCACTTTTTTTTTTTTACCATTGATTCCCTTGATATCTGATTTTTTTTTTCTTCCAGGTGAATTGTGTAATTATTTTTTCCTAGCTCTAGAATTTTTTTTGACAGTTTGATTGTTATGGCACTGAATAAACTACTTTCATTAGAATTGTAATTTTATATTATATTGGCTTAGCCTACCAGTGAACAGTGAATAACTTTCAAGTTGTTTAGATCCAATTTTATTTATGTGAAAATTGTTTTATAATTTTGTTATTAGTTCCTGTGTTTACCTTGGCAAGTAAACTCCCAAGTATTTTATGTTGTCTACAATTATATCAGATGAAATTTCTGTTTCTATATCTTGCTGCTGGACTTTGTTAGTAGTATATAGAAATGTTCATGATTTTATGTGGGTTTATTTTGTATTCTGCAACATTGCTGAAATTATTAATAATTTCAAGTAGTTTTTTAGTTGATTCTCTAGAATTTTCTAAATATAACTTTGTATCATATGCAGTGACAGTTTTGTTCCCTCATTGCTTATTCTAATTCCTTCATTTTATTCTTCTTCTCTTATTGCTATAGCTAACATTTCTAGCACAATATTAAATAATAAGGTGATAATGGGCATCCTCACTTCACCACTTATTATACCAGGAAAGCTTCTAGCTTATCCTTATTGAAGATAATGCTTGCTGATAGTTTTAGATAAATATTACATATTTTAAGGTCAGCTCCAGTTATTCCTATGCTTTCTACTGTATTTAAAAAGAATGGGTGTCATATTTTGTCAAAAAAACTGTTTTTGCATCTATTGAGATAATCATATGTTTTCTGTTGGTTTTGTTATTGATATGGTCAATTGTGGTAATAATTTTCCTAATATTGAACCATTCCTGCATTCCTCATATGAATCCCCCGGTTGTAGTGTATGATGCTTATGTTTTATTGCTATAATCTCTTTGCTAGTACTTTTTTTTAGTTGCATCAATATTCATTAGGGAAATTGGATTATATTTTTCTTTCTGTTTTGGCTCCTCCTGATTCAGGTAACAGCACAATATTTGTGTTTCAAAACCTTTGATAGGATTCCTTCTTCATTTACTTTTCCAAATATTTTTTATAGTATTGGGATTAATTGTTGTTTAAATGTTTGGTAGAATTTGCTTGTGAATCCATCTACTAGTGGAGATGTTTTCTTGGAAAGTTTACTGATGGCTTCTTCAATTTCTTTTTCTAAGATTACATTATTTAAGTACTTTATTTCTTCCTCTGTTAATCTCAGTAATTTATATTTTTGGAGATATTCATGCATTTCATTTAGAATGTCAAATTTATTGGCATATAATTGGGCAAAATAGTTCCTAACAATTGTCTTAATTTCCTATTCATTGGTGATGAATTCACCCCTTTTATTTTCAATGCTAGTAATTTGGTTTTCTTCTCTCCTTTTTTAAATCAAATTAGCCAATGGTTTATCTATTTTATTGGTTTTCTTACAGAACCAGCTTCTAGTTTTATTTATTACTTCAATGGTTTCCTTACTTTCAATTTTATTAATATCTCCTTTGATTTTCAGAATTTCCAATTTGGTGTTTAATTGGGGATTTTTAATTTGTTGTTTTTCTATTTTTTTTTAAGTTGTATGCCCAATTAATTGATATGTTTTTTCTTTATTTTATTGATGTCAGCAATTAGAGATATACATTTTGCCCTAAGTACCATTTTGGCTACATTCCACAAATTTTGTTATGTTGTCTCATTGCTGCCATTTTCTTTAATGAAATTATTGTTTCTCTGATTTGTTCTTTGACTCAATTTTTTTAGGATTAGATTATTTAATTGCCAATTAATTTTTAATCTCTCTTTCCATCTTCCATTATTGAATGTAATTTTTACTTCATTATGATCTGAAAAAGGATGAATTCACTATTTCTATTTTTCTGCATCTGATTGTGAGAGTTTTATGTCCTAATACATGTTTAATTTTTGTGAAGGTGCCATGTGCTGCTTAGAAAACATATATTCCTTTCTATTCCCATTCAGTTTTCTGCAGAGATCTATCATATCTCTTTTTCCAAAATTTTATTCACCTCCATAATTTCTTTCTGTTTTTTTTTTTGTTGTGTTTTGTTAGATTTATCTAGTTTTTAGAAGAGAAAGTGGAGGTCTGCTACCAGTATTTTCATTATCCATTTCCTCCTGTAACTCATTCAACTGCTTCAAAAAATTAAATGCTACACCACATGATTCATATATGTTTAATATTGATATGACTTCATTATCTATGGTACCTTTTAGCAAAATATAGTTTCCTTCCTTTTCTCTTCTAATTAGACAAACTTTTGCTTTTGCTTTGTCTAAGATCATGATTGCTCCCCCTGCTGTCTTTGCTTCTGTTAAACCATAATAAATTCTGCTCCAGCCCCTTACCTATATTCTGTGTATATCTCTCTGCTTCAAATGTGTTTCTTGTAAACAACATGTTGTAGGATTATGGTTTTTATTCCATTCTGCTATTCACTTCCATTTTGTGGGTGAGTTCATCCCATTCACATTTACCTTCATAAAACTAACTCTGTTATTTTCCCCCTTGTTTAACCCCTTTTCTCTCTTAGCCCCGACCCTTTCTTTCCCTGCAAGTGTTTTACTTCTGATTACTACCTTCTCCCATCTACCTTCTCTTTTATCAGTTCCCCTTCCACCTTCTATTAGACCCATTCCTTTTTACCTTCTTATAGGGTAAGAAAGATTTCTGTATTCAACTGAGTGTGAATGTTATTTCTTCCTTGAGCCAATTTTGATGAAAGTAAGGTTTAAGCTTAGTCTACCACCAACACCACTCCATCTTCCCTTCCATTATAATAGCTCTTTCATGCCTCTTTTATGTGGAATAATTTACCCCACTAAATCTCCCCTCTCCTTCTTCCAGTGCAATTTACTTTCTCACCACTTTCTTTCATTTTTGAGGGTATCATCCCATCATAGTCATGTTATATTCAGTCCTTCTGTCTATATATTTTTCTTCTAATTGCTCTTATAGTAATAAAGTTCTTAAGAGTTCCAAATATTATCTTGCAATATAGAAATATAAACAGTTTACCTTATTGAATTTATGTTTTATCGTTCTTATTTCTTTTTTTTACCTTCTATGCTTTCCTTGAATCTTGTAATTGGAGGTAATTTTTTTTTTTATTCAGCTCTGGTCTTTTGATTGAGACTGCATGAAAGTCCTCTATTTCATTAAATATCCATTGTTCCCCTGAAACATTATATTCAATGTTGCTGGACAGGTGAATCTTGGTTTTAATCTGAACTCTTTTGCTTTCTGGTATATCGTATTCCAAGCCCTCCAGTTCTTTAATATGGAAGATGCTAAATCTTATGTAATCCCTGATGGTAGCTGCATGATATTTGAATTGTTTATTTTTGGCTGCTTGCTGTGCTTTCTTCATGATCTGTGAGCTCTGGAATTTGGATATGATGTTCCTAGAAGTCTTAATTTTGGGATCTCTTTCAGGTAGTGATTGGTGAGTTCTTTCAATTTCTATTTTGCCCTCTGATTTTAATATATTAGAGCAGTTTTCTTTGTTAGTTCTTTGAAGGATATTTTCCTGACTTTTTGTTTTTGATCATGACTTTTAAGTAGTCCAATAATTCTTACATTATCCTTACTAGATACATTTTCTTTTTTTCTTTTTATTTAAATGTATTTAGTATTTTATTTTCCCCAGTTATATGTAAAAAGACAAACAAACATTTGCTTTTAAAACTTTAGTATTTGTATTTTCCTGTTATATGCAAAAAGAAAAAAAAACATTTGCTTTTAAAACTTTGAGTTCTAAATATTCTCCCTTCCTCCCTCCCCACCACCCTTCATTAAGGAGGCAGGCAATTTTTGTTTTGTTATGTTTTTTGTTTTGTTTAGGCAATGGGGTTAAGTGACTTGCCCAGGGTCACATAGCTGGTAAGTGTTTTGTGTCTGAGGCCAGGTTTGAACTCAGGTCCTTCTGAATCCAGGGTGGGTGCTCTATCCACTGTGCCACCTAGATGCCCCCAAGGAGGCATACAATTTGATGCAGCTTATATATGTGTAATGATGCAAAACACTCCCATAATAGTCATGTTGTGAAAGAAAACACAGATTAAAATAAAAACTCACGAAAAGTAAAGTAAAAAAGTATGCTTCAATCTGTACTCAAACAGAATCAGTTCTTTCTCTGGGGATGGATCGCATTTTTCATCATAAGTTCTTCGCTTGTCTTGGATCCTTGTATTGCTGAGAATAACTAAGTCATTCTCAACGGACCATTTTACAATGTTGCTGTTAGTTTGTACACAGTAATTTCATTTCCCATCATCTCATGTAAGTCTTTCCAGGTTTTCCTGAGAGCATCCTGCTCATCATTTCTTTTGGTACAATAGCATTTCATCCTAATCACATACCACAATTTGTTCAGCCATTCTCCAATAAATTGGCATCCTCTTAATTCCAATTCTTTTCCTCAGAAGACAGCTGCTATAAATATTTTTATACATTAAGGTCTTTTTCCTTTTTGTTTTTTATCTGTTTTGGGATACAGACCTAGTCGTGGTATTGCTAGGTATGCATGGTCTTCTAGCCTTTTGGGCATAGTTCCAAATTGCTCTACAGAATGGGTGAATCAGTTCACAACTCCATCAACAATGCGTTAATGTCTCATTTTTCCCATACCCCCTCCAACAACTGGCATTCATTTTTTCTGTCCTACTAGCCAATCTAATACATATGAGGTAGCATCTCAGAATTGTTTTAATTTGCATTTCTCCGTTTAATAGTGAGTTAGAGAATTTTTTTCATATAGCTATAGATAACTTTGATTACTTCATCTGAAAATTGATCATATCTTTTCATTATTTATCAATTGGAGATAGCTGTTTTTTTTATAAACTTGAATCATTTACATATTTGAAAAAATGATACCTTTATCAGAGAAATTTACTTCAATTTTTTTTTCCCACAGTTACTGTTTCTAACTGTATTTCCCTCCATCCTATTCCCCTGAGTTTCTTCTACTCTCTCTCTCCTTTCACTCTGTCCCTGCTAAAAAGTATTTTGCTTCTGAATACCCCCTTCCACAATCTGCCCTCCCTTCTAACAGCCCCCTTTCTCTTTTCCCTTTCCCCTTCCACTTTTCTATAGGGTAAGATATATTTCTATACCCAATTGCATGTGTATGTTATTCCCTTATTGAGCCAAATCTGATGAGAGTTAGGTTCATTCACTCCCCCCACCTTCCTCATTTTCCCATTCACTGTAAAAGCTTTATCTTGCCTCTTTTATGTATACCTTACTCCATTCTACTTCTCCCTTTCTCTTTCTCTCAATACATTCCTCTCTCTCACCACTTACTTTCATTTTTAAGATATCATCCTTTCATATTCAACTCACACTTGTGCCATCTGTGCACATATACTCCTAATTACCCTAAAAATGAGAAACGTCTTAGCAGTAACAAACATCATCTTCCTATATAGGAATGTAAACAGTTTAACCTTATTAAGCCCCTTATGATTTCCCCTTCCTGTTTACCTTTTTATGCTTCTCTTGAGTCTTGAATCTGAAAGTCTAATTTTCTATTCAGCTCTGGTCCTTTCATCAAGAATGCTTGAAAGTCCTCTATGTTATTGAATATTAATTTTTTCCCCTCAGGGATTATTCTCAGTTTTGCTAGGTAGGGGATTCTTGGTTATAATCCTAGGTCCTTTGCCCTCTGGGATATCATATCCCAAGCCCTCTGATCCTTTAATATAAAAGCTGAGAAATCTGATGTTATCCTGACTGTGGCTCCACCATACTTGAACAATTTCTTTTTGGCTGCTTGTGATATTTTCTCATTGACATGGGAACTCTGAAATTTGCCTATAATATCCCTGTCAATTTTTATTTTGGGGTCTCTTTCCGGATGTGATTGGTGGATTCTTTCAATTTCTATTTTGCCTTCCAGTTCTACAATATCAGGACAGTTTTCCATGATATTTTCTTGAAACATGTTGTCTAGGGTGTTTTTGTGATCATGATTTTCAGGTAGTTCAATAATTTGTAAATTACCTCCCCTTGATCTCTTTTCTAGGTCTGTTGTTTTTCCAATGAGATATTTCATACTGTCTTCTATTATTTTTTTTAATTCTTTGTTTTTTGTTTTATTGTTTCTTGATTTCTTATAAAGACGTTAGCTTCCATTTGCTCCATTTAATTTTTTTTTTTTTTTTGCGGGGGTAAGCAATGGAGTCCAGGGACTTGCCCAGGGTCAAGCTAGTAAGTATCAAGTGTCTGAGGCTGAATTTGAACTTGGGTCCTCCTGACTCCAGGGCTAGTGATCTATCCACCATTTTAATTTTTAAGAAAGTATTTTCTTCAGGGAGCTTTTGTACCTCCTTTATCCATTTGTCCAGTTCTGCTTTTTAAGGCATTGTTCTCCTCATTGACTTTTTGGACTTCTTACCATTCAGCCTATTCTGTTTTTTAAGGTGTTATTTTCTTCAGTATTTTTATGTGTCTCCTTTACCAAGCTGTTGACTTGCTTTTCATTATTTTCTTGCATCACTCTCATTTCTCTTCCCCGTTTTTCTTCTACCTATCTTATTTGATTTTCAAAATCCTTTTTTGAGCTCTTCCATGGTCTGAGACCAATCCATATTTTTCTTGTAGCTTTTGGATGTAGGAGCTTTGACTTTGTTGTCTATTCTGCATGTGTGCTTTGATCTTCCTTGTCACAATAACAATTTTCTATAGACAGTTTTCCCCCCATCATTTGCTCATTTTCCTAGCCTATTACTTGACTTTTATTTCTTTATTAAGGTAGGGCTCTGTTTCCAGGGTGGAAGGCATACAGTCCCAAACTTCAGGTTTTTGTGTAGCTGTTTCAGAGATATTTCTAGAGACTTGTCAGTTTTCAATTCTTCCAAGGTGGTATGATTTGAGGAAAGGTGTTTCCTTTCTCCTGGTCTGTGCTCTGGTCTGTGAGTGAACACGAGTACTCTTTTCTATCCTGAATCTGTGAGTATGGTCCCCCTTCTGCTGTGGCCACATGCTTTAATATGTTAGTGCTTCTCCTCACCCTGGTACTGGTATTCAGGACTGTCATCTGGATCTCAGTAAGGGCAAAGCAACAGAGAACTGACCCAGTGCTAACAAAAAGACCCCTGTAATCTTCTGATCAGTTGTTTTACCCCTTTGTCATCTCTGGGCTGGGAACTCCAGAAGCAGCTGCTGCCACTGCTGATTCAATCACTCTCAAGGCCTGCTCCTGATATGCTGTGGCCTGGAGCTGTGGTGGAGGAGCTTGTGCTAAACTGTGCTCCACTCTCACCCCAGGGCAATAGACCTTTCCTGACAATCTTTTAAGTACTCTTGGGCTGGAAAATTGTTTTATTCTATATTTTCGTGGGTTCTGCTGCTCTAGAATTTGTTTAGAGTCACTTTTTAAAGTTATTTGGAGGGATTTGGGGGAGAGCGCAGGGTAGTCCCTGCCTTTACTTCACCGTCTTGACTATGCTTTGGGAAAGAGTTCCTGGATCTATTTTCTAGGTCTCTTGTTTTCCAATGAGAAATTTCACATTTTCTTCTGTTTTTTTTTTGTTTTATTTCTTGATTCTGTTTTGTCTATCTTGATATCTCATAGAGTCATTAGCTTCCACTTGCTCAATTGTAATTTCTAAGGAATTATTTTCTTCATTGAATTTTTATGCTTCCTTTTCCATTTGTCAATTGTATTTTAGGGAGTTATTTTCCTCAGTAAATTTTTGCATATCTTTTCCCATGCTATTGACTTTTTTCATAGATTCTCTTGCACTCCTTTAATTTCTTTTCCCCAATTTTTGTTCTTCTTCTCTCATTTTCTTTATAAAATCCTTTTTAAGCTCTTCCATGAACTCTTTTTGGGCCTGAGACCAAATTGTATTTTTCTTTGAGGCTTCACATATAGCCATTTTGACATTATCATCCTCTTCTAAGTTTATGCCTTGATCCTCCCTGTCACCATAGTAACTTTCTAAAGTCAAGTTTTTTTGTTGTTGTTGTTGTTTGTTTGTTTGTTTTTTGCTCATTTTGTCTGCCTTTTTTTGTGACTTGTTTTTACATGAAAGTTGGGCTCTGGTTCTGAATCAAGCCTTTTTTGTGCTGAGGTTTAAGGTCTTACTGCTAGCTTTCACTGAGCTTCAGGACTTAGCTGCTTGCTTTCACTAGAGGGTAAGTTTCCCTTCTGACATACTAGAGCTAGGGGGCTTCCCTGTTTGCCTCCCCTGGGTTTGAGGTTTCGCTGCTAGTCTGCCCCAGGGGTGGGGACTTGCTGCTTGGGTTGCTATGGAAATAGGGCCTCTCTGGGAGGAGGCCCTAGAACAGTAACTTTGTTGCTAATCTACCTGTGGGGTGAAGCCCTGTGGCTGGGTTGCTGTGGGAAACAGGTCTTTCTGCTGGCAGGCCCCAGGGGCAGGTTTTTGCTGTTGGCTAGACCTGGGGTGTGGCTTAGCTACTGGTCAGCAATGAGGTCAAGGTATCACTAGTGGCTTATTTTGGGCTAGAGTTGCTGGGGCAGAGCTTGCTGTGCTTCACAGACTGCTTACTTGCTTAGGAGGTTGCTGGTTTGCAGGAGGGTGGGGTCTAACTGATGGGTTGCCCCTGGCTGGGAGACTTGCTGTAGGACCCCTGCTATGAGACTGGCTTGACACTAGTTTTCCTCCCACTCCAGTGAGATATACCTTTCCTACCATACTGATAAGCTGGTTCTCTGCTCCTAGAGTAATTCTGAGGTGGTTTTCTAGTTGTTTGGAGGAGTATTTGGGAGGGCTTCAGAAGGTTCCATCCTCACTCTTGGTGCAGGAAGTCTGCTCCCTTTTTCTGTTTATAACCAATCACTCTATTGGAAAAAAGGAAGTTTACTAAAAATTGGGAACTTGGTGGCAATCCCACAACAAAAAATCAAAACATGATAAACTTTCAAGTCCTTTAAAATATTCTTCTAAGGTGCATTTTTTTGGGGGAGGGGCTCTATTTTCACTTGTTAGGGTTGCTTCTAATGTAAAAGCTATTAGGAACCTTTCTGATGAAATTGAAAATTAGAGTTACCTCTCAGACATCTAATGCTCTCTCTTCCTTAAAGATTGAAGTTAACTGCCTGACATTAGCTGTTTTACAAAATTGTCTAATTTTAGATGCTTTTTCCTACAGTGGTGAGAGGGGTTTGTGCTGTTATTGAACTTGCTGCTCCTATATTAATAAATCAGGAGAAATATTCAGATATTACATGATATTAATGAGCTCCAGTGAATCAAGTTATACACACAAGTCATTGCTAATGAAACCCATGTAACTGTAAATAATTGTTCTTAGTGGGACCCTGTCTTCCTGATTTTGTTGGATCTCATCTTGGTTTCAATGGAGAGATATTTTCCTACTTTACACAAGTGGGGACTTCTGATTTCACTTCTCCTAATTGTTGTCTCTTGTATTATTAATTGTTATTCTAGCTTATGCCCTAATACAGGGTCCAACTTATTCATTTTTCATTAGTAGTCAACATCCATGTTTGTGAGTTGTGATCCAGCTATTGTTATAGCAATCACATTTTTCTGAATCACTTCAGTGACATTAGTCCTCCATTGCTCAATTTGACACCTGTACCTGAGACCTCCTAATGGTCTGCTGACTCCTCTTTGAAGAATGGAAGAGACAGTGGTACCTTCTCGTCTTCAGTGCCTTCTTCTTGTCCATTTCCTCTATAGAAAGCCCTCCTTTACTAATGTCCAAAGGCTCCCATACCTCTGCCACTAAGCCTCATCATTCAAGATGATAATTCTTGTGAAATTTGTGGGGATGTGGCTATGGGTTATCACTATGATGTTCTGGTCTGTCAGAACATCTGCAGAGTTTTCCTTAGAAGACTTGTGGTCTGTAAGATATCTCCCTTGTGTAAACTTTAAAATAACTGCTAAATCACCATGCTTATTAGAAAAAGATGCTCTTCCTGCCAATTGCAAAAGTGTTACCCCTTAGGTATGAGCAGAGGAAGGAAAATAAGGAGATCCTTGCACATTATCCTATAGTGCCTTCCACCTAAAACGCTATTGCTCAGATTCATTGCTATGGTATAGGCTCTCAGTCATCTATCTTTGGAAACTTAAAAACTGACTCCAACCTTTCATCAGTCTTTTGGCTCTCTAGAGACACAAGCCACTGCTTCAACAAATGCTAGACCAGTGGAAAGAGCTTGATGACTTAATCACTGTCTCTTCTTCTTTTTTTTTTTTTGGCTAGGCAATTGGGCTAAGTGACTTGCCTAGGGTCACATGGCTAGTAAGCATCAAATGTTTGAGATCAGATTTGAACTCAGGTCCTCCTGACTTCAGGGCCAGTGCTCCATCCACTGTGTGCCCTAGCTGCCCTGAAATGGAACAGACAATATACTTTTTTTTTTTTTGTGAGGCAGTTGGGGTTAGGTGACTTGCCCAGAGTCACACAGCTAGTAAGTGTCAATTGTCTGAGGCTGGGTTTGAACTCAAGTCCTCCTGACTTCAAGGCTGTAGCTCTATACACTGTGCCACCTAGCTGCCCCCCCTTAATGACTGACTCTTAATCAGCTACTGTAGGTTTTTTTCTCTTATCTTAGTTTTCATAAACAAATCATAAAAAAAACACATATGTGTTAAAAAAAAAGGTACCCAATTCCCTGTCCTTCCCCTCCACCTATATGTTGGTAAAATCTTTCTGTTGAAAACTGCCCCCAACAGACTCTGTCAATGTGTTGATAATGGGTGATTTCCTCAGTTGATTTGTGATACACTAAAGGCAGGTCTTTCAAGGGTCAAAGGGAGGAATAGTGAAATTAGATTACTGATAGATTAATAATTAAGAGTTATAATAAATCACTGGAATCATTTCTTACAGATTAGAATTAGGTTTAAAAAAAGTTTGACTTCTTACTGTTAGAGTCTATAAGATAGTTTAATTTCTTTATAAGTGTTTAACTTCTCTATTTTTGTGAGCTACACCCTGGACTCTTGTCTTGGATGGAAGAAAGGGGAGTCATAAGAGTCATAAAATGTTTTGTGTAAGTCATGAGATCCTTAAAATCAGGCTTTCCAGAGAATGTTGATCAACTCTATGTTTCCCTGTTGTCATAGATCCTGGAAATCTCCACGTGTAAATCAGGATAAATGTAAGCCTACCTTTACCTCTGCCAATTATAGTCCTAGTTTGTTTTCATCACAGAAATTTTTTTAGCACCTCATATTAACTATTATTTGTTCACTGTATAAAAAGACTGCTCAGGCTGTCAGAAGGATCCTTGCCTGCTGAGGAGACTTGGATCTCTCTTTATTGGCAACTGCTACCCTTACTAATAAATTGATCATGCTCAGACCTTTATGCCTCAGTTTCTCTCTATTGCAAGTTAATCATGACAATGGAAACTAAATAACACAATCCTAAAGAATGAGTAGCTCCAAGAACAAATCAGAATCAATTAATAATTTCTAAAGATAACCACAATAAAGTAAAAATGTAAAAGAATGTGTGGGATGCTGCTGAAGTAGTACTTCAGGGAAATTTTATGTGTTTAACTACTTACATAAAAAGAAGAGAAAAGAAGCAGATCAACAAATTGGATGTACAATTAAAATAACTTTAAAAAAATGTTACTAATTTCCAATTAAACACCAAAACAGAAATCCTGAAAATCCAAGGAGAGCGTGATAAAATTGATAATACAATATACTCATAATCACAATAGCAACAACTACTACTACCTACCTTTTAATAGCACTTACTGTATGCCAAGGAATGGGCTATAAGCACCTTATAATTATTATCTGATTTGATTCTATGACAAACCTAGGAGATAAGAGCTATTATTATTCCTTCTTTTACAGATGAGGAAACTTAAATAGAGTTTAAATTAGTTGCTCAGATTCATAGAGCTATTAAGTATATGAGGCTGGACTGGAACTCAGATCTTCCTGGCTCCAGTTCCAGCACTCTGTCTACTGCTCTACCTAGCTGTATCTAATAAATAAATTAAAAGTAATAAAATTAATGCATAAACCTAGGAACTGGTTTTATTTTTTAAAAAAGGAAAAGTAGACAAACCACTGGCTAATTTGATTTAAAAAAAAAGAAATAAGAAAACCAAATTACCAATTGAAATAGTTCAGTTGTTCCAGTTGTATCCAACAATTTGTGGTCCCTTTGGGGGTTTTCTTGGTAGAGATACTGGAGTGGTTTGCCATTTACTGCTTTAGCTCATTTTACAGATGAGGGAATGAGGCAAATACGATTAAGTGACTTGCCTAGGGTCATATACTTTAAGTGTCTGAGGTTGGATTTGAACTTAAGTCTTAATGATTCCAGGCTATCTGCTGAGACACCTAGCTGCCTCCAAGGCAAAGAGTTTAAGTGACTCACCCCAGGGTCACATCGTTAGTAAGTATCTGAGGCTGGATTTGAACTCAACTTGTGTCCCTCACTCCAGACCCAGTACTCTCTCCACTGAGCCATCTAGCTATCTCTAGGTAGATAATACACAGTAGTAAATGACCATAGTAATCTAGTGTTTCATAAACCTAAGGAACCAAGCTTTTGGGGCAAGAACTGTCATTTGACAAAACCTGCTGGGAAAACTTGCAAACAATGTGGCAGAAACTAGGCATAGACCAACATCTCAAACTACATACCAAAATATAGTCAAAGTGGATAAATGATTGAGACATAAATAATGATATCATAAGTAAAGTAGGGTGAAGCATGGGAAAAAAAGTATTTATCAGGTCTGGTCTACAGCTTAGGGAAGAGTTTATAACCAAACAGTACATAGAGAGGATGATAGGAAGTAAAATGAATAATTTTGATTACTCAAAATTTAAAAAGCTATTGCACAAATAAAAATAAAGCAGAAAAACATTAGAAGGAAAGAAAGAAATTGGGGGGTGGATCTACAGAAAACTCACTGATGATGGCCTCATTTCTCAGATATATGGGGATCTGAGATAATTAAAAAAAACACAAAAGCCATTCCCCAAATTAATAAATGGTCAAAGGATATGAACAGTCGGTTTTTAGAATAAAAAAAATGAAACCTGTCAATATTGAAAAAAATGCTTTGAGTCACTATTGATTAGAAAAATTAAATTAAAACAATCCTGAGATACCACCTCAAACCTATCAGATTGGCTAACATGACAGAAAAGAAAAAAGGACAAATGTTGTAAGGGATGTGGAAAAATTGGGACACTAATGCACTTTTAGTGAAGCTATGAACTGTTCTAACCATTCTGGAGAACAATTTGGAACTATGCCCAAAGGGTTTTCAAACTGTACATACCTTTTGACCCAGCAATACCACTACTAGGTCTAGATAACAAAGCAATTTAAAAGGGGGGGAAAGGACTTAGTCATACAAAAATATTTAAAGTAGCTCTTTGCGTGTTCACAAAGAATTAGAAAGAAAGGGGATGCCCCTCAATTGGGGAATGGTTGAACAAAGTTTGGTATATAATTTTGATGGAATACTATTGTACTATAAAAAAAATAACAACACAGATGATTTCAGAAAAACCTATGAAGACTTAAATGAACTGATGCAAAGTTAAGTGAATATAACCAGAAGCATATTTTATGCAGTAAAATCCATATTAGAAGGGTGATCACCTATTTGGAAACTTAGCTACTCAGCAATCATCAAAACTGCTTGGTACTGGCTAAGAAATAGAATGATAGTTCAGTGGAAAAGGTTAAATATGCAAGACTCAGTAGTCAATAACTATTGTAATCTACTATTTAATAAACCCAAAGACCCCAGCTTTTGGGATAAGAACCCACTCTTTGAAAAAAAAATTATTGGGAAAACTGGAAAAGTGTATGGCAGAAACTAGGTATAGAACTAAATCTCACACACCATATGCCAAAATAAAGTCAAAATGGGTTCATGATTTAGATATAAAGGCTGATACTATAAGTAAACCATGAGAGAAAGGAATAGTTTACCTATCAGATCTATGGAGAACAGAAGACTTCATGACCAAAGAAGAGATAGAGGACATTATGAAAATCAAAATGGATAATTTTGATTACATTAAATTGAAAAGTTTTTGCACAAACAAAGCCAATGCAACTAAGGTTAGAAGGAAGGTAGAAAGTTGGGAAAGAATTTTTACAATCAGTCTTTCTGATAAAGGCCTCATTTCTAAAATATATATAGAGAATTAAGTCAAATTTAGAAGAATACAAGCCATTCCCCAATTGGTAAATGGTCAAAGGATATGAACAGGGTTCTCAGGTGAAGAAATTAAAGCCATTTGTAGTCATATGAAAAAATGCTCTAAATCACTATTGATTAGAGAAATGCAAATCAAAACAACTCTGAGGTACCATACCACACCTATCAGATTGGCCAAGATGACAAAACAGGAAAATGATAAATGTTGAAGAAGGTGTGGGAAAATTGGAACACTAATGCATTGTTGGTGGAGTTGTGAAATGATCTAACCATTTTGGAGAGCAATTTGGAACTATGCCCAAAGGGCTATAAAAATATGCATACCCTTTGACTCAGCAATAGCACTTCTAGGGCTATATCCCAAAGAGATCATACAAATGGGAAAAGGACCCACCTAGCAGCTCTTTTTGTGGTGTCAAAGAATTGGAAATTGAGAGGATGCCCATCAACTGGGGAATGGCTGAGCAAGCTGTGGTATATGAATATAACAGAATACTATTGTGCCATAAGAAATGATGAACAGGCTGACTTCAGAAAAACCTGGAAAGACTTGTATGGTTTGATGCTGAGTGAAGTGAGCAGAACCAATAAAATGTTGTACACAATTACAGCCATGTTGTGTGATGACTAATACTGATAAATTTAACCCTTTCCAGCAATACAAGGATCCAAGACATCTCCAGAGGCCTTGTGATGGAAAATGCTATCCACATTCAAAGAAAGAATTATGGAAGTTGAATTGCTAAGTTTTTCCTCTTCTGTTGAGTTTTGTTGCCTCTTTCTAATGGTTCCTCCTATTTTAATTTTTACTTACAGCATCACTAATGTGAAAATATGTTTAATAGGAGTGTAAATGTGTAGCCTACATCAGATTATGCACTGTCTTGGGGAGGTTGGTGGGGAGAAAGGGGGAGAAAGATTTTAAACTCAAAAGCATATGGAAGTGATTATTGATAAATCAAAATAAATCAACAACCAAAAAAAACTTACCTACTAATCACAAGTGTTCCTAGATAATTCCAATGGACTCATGATTTAAAATGCTAACCCTTTCCAGAGAGGGAACTGGTAACTCTAAATTCAGATTAAAAAAAACTTTTTTTCACTTTATTTATCTTGTATTCATTCATTCAATCATTCATTCATTAATTATTTATGTATTTTTCTTCTTGGGTTTTCTTTTGCATATAGCTGATATTAAGATAAATTTTGCATGACTTTACATGAATAATTGATAGCATATTACTTCCCATCTCAAGAGATAGGAGAGGAGTGGAATATAGAATTTGTGAGTTAATTTTTTTTTTAATGAATGTTAACATTTATTAAAAAAAATCTAATTGGGAAATATTCAATAAGATAAATTGAAACATATTTTTAAAAAGCAATTGAGGGTGCATGGAATAAATTACCTTTCAGATCTGTGGATAGGAGAAATACATAGAAGGTAAAATGGATTATTTAGATCATATAAAATGTAAAAAGGTATTTGTTCAAACAAAACCAATGCAGCCAATATCGGGGGGGGGGAGCACGAAGTGGTGAACTGGGGAATAGTTACAGAAAGATTCTCAAATAAAGGTCTTATTTCTCAGATATATTAAGAAAGGAGCCAAATTTATATGACTATAAATTATTTCTCAATTGATAAATGGTCAATTTATTTTAGGAAGATTTTACAAGAAATCAAAGCTATTTATAGTCATATGAAAAGTTTTCTAAATAACTATTCATAAGAGGAATGAATATTAAAACAACTCTGAGGTACCACCTCACATCTATTCTATTGATTAACATGACAAAGAAAGGGAAATGATAAATGTTGGAGATGTGGGAAAATTGGACAACTAATGCATTGTTGGTGGAGTTGTGAACTGATCCAACCATTCTGGAGAGTAATTTGGAACTAGGCTGAAAGGACTATAAACTGTGTATACACTTTAATTTAAAAATACCATAGATAGGTTTATATTTCAAAGAGATTCAGAAAAAAAAAAAGGAAAAAGGACTCAAATGTATAAAAATATTTAAGTAGCTTTTTTCTTGGTGGCAAAGAATTGGAACTTGAGTGGATGCCCATCAGTTGGGCAACTGCTGAACAAGTTGTGCTATGTGATCATGACGGGATACTATTTTACTATAATAAATAATGAAAGGGATCATTTTAGTAAAACCTGGAAAGACATTAACCAACTGAAGCAGAGTGAAGTGAACAGACATTAGACCAATTAAGGCATTAACAACAATATGTTAAAATAATCAATTGTAAAAAACTTAGTTACTCTATTAATACAATGATCCACCACAATTACAGACATGTTGAAAAATACTATCTATCTGCACATGAAAACTTATGGGTTCACAGTATAGACTGAATTATATTTTTTACTTTTTCTTTGTTTTTCTTGTTTCCCACCCCAAAATGCAATAATACAGTTTGCATGGCTTCATGTATATAATGGATATTCTGTTTCTTTATTTTTCAATGAGTGGGAATGGGGTAGAGGAAAAAATAAAATTTGGAACTTAAAATAAAAATAAAATTGAACTTAAAAATACAGTTGAGGAAACTGAGGCTTAGAGGAGTGAGGGAATCTGTCCAAGACTACATCGACAGTAGTGGTGCAGTCAGCATTGAAATTCAGGTCATCTGAATCCAAGTCCAGTGCTCATGTTTGGAGTTATAGACACCTTTGAAAGAATGATAAAGCTTTTGCAGAATGATATTTTTGAATTCATAAAATTCATAGGATTGCAAAAAAATTATATTGGAACGTAGTTATCTAATATATACACATATACAAATATATATATATATATATATATATATACATATATTTATTTTTGTAATTTAATTTAAATTTATTTAGTATTTTCCTTTTCTCCAATAACCTGTAAAAACAATTTTTAATGTTAGTTTTTTAAACTTTGTGTTCAAAATTCTCTCCTTTCCTCCCTCCCTACCCACCCCTCATTGAGAAAACTTGTTTTGCAGTTTTCCAGGACAAATTAATTTGTGTCAGGTCAATTATCAACACTTGTCTAAAGATCCATAAAGAAAGAATTAATTACAGAAACTTTGAATCTGGTTATCTTTATTTCACAAATTCAATATTTTACTTTGGCATGATCTTCAATTTACGAAATCAATTAAACTTATAGCATTGTTTGACCCAGTAACACACACATACATCTTTTATGTGGCCTACTGAAATAAAGACAATTCTCCAGACTCAATAATTGATTCTATTGATATTCAGTTGATAAGCTTCTCTTTTTCTGGTTTTTACTTTCACATCCTATGGCTGGTCATATATGAAAATCAAGTAGTAGATCTCAAGTACAATATTGGTTTGCAGAAGCAGATTTAAGTGGAAATAGTTGAAAGCACTTCTACTACAAGTTTGGTTACATATCCATTTGGCTTGTGTGTATCACTATCTCTTTTAAACTCAAGGTATATAAAAACAACACATCACTGCAATAAATTGTATTTTTCCTTTATGTAGAATTTTATTCAACAAAAAGGACCTAAATCCATGAAAAAAATCAATAGGAACTGAAGGAACAGATTAAGTCAAATTTAAAAGTTCTTTCTACTCATAAACTGATATCATATAAGGTTTTTTAATTTCTGAATCACAATTTGTAGGTCAATAGATTCATTCAAAGTGGTTTGAATTATGAGTTTGAAATGATAGAATATGGTCTTGTGCAGGATGTTAAAGGACATCTATTCCAGGGGTTTTGAACATGTTTGGGGTTATGGATACCTTTGAAAGAATGGCAAAATATTTTTAAATTAATAAAATAAAATTCATAGGATTGCAAAAACCAATTATATTGGAACATAGATATCATATATATACACACACACACACACACACACACACACACACACATATATATGCATGTATATATAAATACACATTTATTTTTATAATTTAAATTTATTTAGTATTTTATTTTTCTCCAGTAACATGTAGAAACAATTTTTAACATTCATTTTTGAAACCTTGTGTTCAAAATTATCTCCATTCCTCCCTCCCTACAATCCCTCATTGAGAAAGCAAGCAATTTGATATAGGTATACAGGTGTAGTCATGGAAAACATTTCCATAATAGTCATGTTGTGAAAGAAAACATAGACAAAAAAACCCTCTCAAGATAAAGAAAGTTAAAAACAAAACAAAACAAAAAAACTGCTTCAATCTGTATTCAGACACCATCAGTTCTTTCTCTGGGGATGGATAGCATTTTTCATCATAAGTCCTTCACACTTGTCTTGGATCCGTGTATTGCTGAGAATAGCCAAGTCATTCACAGATGGTCATCTTATAATATTGCTGTTACTTTGTATACAGTACATTTCACTTTGTATCAACCCATGTAAATCTTTCCAGGTTTTTCTGAGAGCATCCTGCTCATCATTTCTTATAGTATGATAACATTGCATCATAATCACATATGACAACTTGTTTAGCCCTTCCCCAATTGAAGGGCATCCCCTCAATTTCCAGTTCCTTGTCCCCAGAAAACAGCTGCCATAAATATTTTTGTACATACAGTCCTTTTCATTTTTTTTTTATCTCTTTTGGGATGCAGACCTAGTAATGGTATTGCAAGGTGAAGGGTCTGCATGGTTTTATAGCCCTTTGGGCATAGTTCCAAATTGCTTTACAAAATGGGTCATCGGTTCACAGCTCCACCAACAATGCATTAATATCTCATTTTTCCCACATTTCCTTCAACATTTGGCATTCACCTTTTCTGTCCTATTAGCCAATCTAATACACATGAGGTAGTATGTCAGAATTGTTTTAATTTGCATTTCTCCAAATAGTGAGTTACAGTATTTTTTCACATGGCTATAGATAGCTTTGATTACTTTGTCTGAAAACTGATCATTCCTCAATTGGAGAATGGCTCTTTTTTAAAAATAAATTTGACTCATTTCTCTATGTTTGAGAAATGAGGCCTTTATCAGAGAAACTTGCTTGTTTTTTCACAGTTACTATTGCTAACTGTATTTCTCTCCACCCTATCCCCCAGTTTATTTTATTCCTTTTCTCCTTTTACCCTGTCACTCCTCAAAAGTGTTTTGCTTCTAACTACCCCCTCCCCCAATTTGCCCTCTCTTCTATCAGCCCCACTTCTCTTATTCCCTTTTCCTCCTACTTTCCTGTAAGGCAGGATAGACTTCTTGCATGTGCATGTTATTTCTTCTTTGAGCCAGTTTTGATGAGAGTAAGGTTCACTCACTCCACCTCACTTCCTCCTTCTTCCCCTCCACTGTAAAAGCTTTTTTCTTTTCCCTTTTATGTGACATAATTTACCTTTTCTTTTTCTCCCAATACATTCCTTTCTCATCCCTGAATTATATATGTTAGATATCACCCCTTCATATCCAATTCACATCTGTGCCATCTCTCTATATATACTCCTAACTACCCTAATAATGACAAAGATCTTATGAGTTACAAATATCATCTTCCCATGCAGGAATGATAAACAGTTTAACCTTATTAAATCCCTTATGATTTCCCTTTGCTGTTTACCTTTTTATACTTCTCTTGGGTCTTATATTTGAAAGTCAAAATTTCTATTCAGTTCTGGTCCTTGCATCAAGAATGCTTGAAAGTCCCCTATCTCACTGAATGTCCATTTTTTTTCACTGAAGGACTAGACTCAGTTTTGCTGGATAGGTGACTGTTTTTGTTGTTGTTGTTGTTTTGTTTGTTTTTCTGTGGTTTTTTGTATTTATTTGTTTGTTTGTTTTGCAGGTAGGTGATTCTTAGTTGTAATCCCACCTCCTTTGCCCTCTGGAATATCATATTCCAAGCCCTCCAATTCTTTAATGTAGAAGTTGCTAAATCTTTTATGTTCCTGACAAAGATTCCACAATATTTGAATTATTTCTTCCTGGATGTTTGCAATATTTTCTCCTTGAGCTGGAAACTCTGGAATTTGGCTATAATATTGTTTTAATATTGTTTGCCACTTTCATTTTGGAATCTCTTTCAGGAGGTGATCAGTGGATTCTTTTGATTTCTATTTTACTCTCTGGTTTTAGAATATCAGGGCAGTTTTCCTTGATGTATTTTTTTTAGTGAGTTTTTATTTTTTTATTTTTGCTTTTTTATTTTTATTTTTTGGTGAAGCAATTGAGGTTAAAAGACTTGCCCTGAGTCACACAGCTATTAAGTGTTATGTGTCTGAGGCTGTATCTGAACTCAGGTCCTCCTGATTCTAGGGCCAGTGCTATATCCACTGTGCTACCTAGCTGCCCCCCTTGATATTTTCTATGGTTTTTTTTAAGGCAATTGAGGTTACACAACTAGTAAGTGGTAAATGTTTGGTCTGAGATTGGATGTGTACTCAGGTACTCCTGATTTTAGGAGTGGTGCTTTATTCACTGTGCCACCTAGCTGCCCCACCCCCTTGATATTTTCTTGAAAGATGACATCTAGGTTCTGTATATACCCCATTCCATATGTATCTACATATACATATGTGTGTATATATCACCTCCTCCTCAAATCCCTTTTCACTATGCAACTGGATGAACTATAGATATCTCTACATATATGTAACTACTTGTTTTTATTTACTGTATAGATACTGAGATCATCAAAGAAGAATTTTCCTTTTGAGAATTCTTTTTGGAAACTATAAACATTGCCAATGTATTTTAAAATAGTAAAAGAAGTATTTTTTTGATATTTGTTTTTGCCAAATAAAATATTAAATAATAATTTTTAAAGGCTTTATACTTTGCACACATAGAGTTCCCACAATGCTTTCTGATAATCAGATTTTGCTACTTTAGTGAGAAAGCTAGATTCTAGTGTTGAAGTTACTCATAGATTTTTACAGAGACATGAAATGGCAACAAAGATTAAAAGAATTTTGTTAGCACCCAAAAAAGTCACCAACCGTATTAGAAGCAGATCTCTTATCATTACATTTTAAAAGGATTTCTCAAGAAATTGGAACAGAATATAAAGTGCTTCTCTACAACACGGAAGTTCCCTGGCTTTCAGGTGAACAAATCTTGAAATACTAGTTGGAAATAAGGTATATGTTTCTCCTTTTCTGAAAGAAGAAAGAGAAAACTCACTCTTAGAATACTTTGAATGAGTTTATGCATTGCCTGGTTTACTTGGAAGATAATTTAAACCACACGAATGAGTTAAATCTTTCAATTCAACATCCTGAAATCACTATCGTGGATGCTACTAAAAAATAAACTTTCTTGTTATGCTGTTGACATAAAAATAATAGCAATAACTATACACACATATGTGTGTGTTACATACACACACACACACATAAATTATATATATATATATATACATATATATTACAAATATCCCATTCTATCTTCAAAATGTGATAGATAGTTGTTATTTTATCCCTACTTTGAGGTTGAGCAATCTGAGGAAGACAGAGTGTAAGTTATTTGCCCAGAGTCACACAACTAATAATTGTTTGAGGCTGAATTTGAGGCTGAGGTCTTCCTGAATTGAGGTCCAGTGTTTGATTCACTACTTAAACTTTTAAATACAAGAAGTACTTTGTGAAGATAGCCCACATATTTTAATGCTCAATGTCTAACTAAGTCAATAGAAATTTGCAATGGAAAAAGTCCTGTATTTTGAGGCAAAGAACTTGAGTTCAAATCCTGATTTTGCCAGTTTCTTCCTGTATTAACTTGTGCAAGTTACATTTTATGGGACTCATTTCTCTCATTGATAAAATGAGGATGGTAGACCTCTAAAAATCTCATCCATGTTCAGATCTACAGCCTAACAATTCTACATTTTCCCATGGGAAAATGTTTTGATATATGTTTTCTTTCAAGAAAACAGAGCAGAATAGCATTTAAACATTCATACCTTTAGGAAGAGTATTTCTTCTAAAAGTAAATATTATTATTCCCAAATGTCTACTTAATTTAGAAGTTGTTTTCTTAAGTTGTGTCTGTGTGAACATAATAGCATAGTAGATGAACAAATGACCAGAATATTCAATTAACCTGATGTGTCTACATTGATTGATATCATTCTTTGAATAACAGGGAATCCAGAAGTATCAGCTCTACCTATTCAAGAAGCTGCAGTTAATTAGCCTAATTAATATTTCTGGCTAATATTAATTATAAATCATACAGATCTAGTCATTATACAAAATTCATGAATAGATTGGGCTTCTTTTTGTTGTTAATGACTATTTGAAAGATCAAATTCCACTCATTTGTATTTAAATATGATTGTCTGAAAATGTAGATCATTTAAACTGACAAAATTATGAATTTTTGTCTAATATAAGTATAATTTGCAAGGAAATTAAAATATTCTTGGAATTAAGTGTCAAATAAAGATATGAAAACAATGGTGATATGTAAATACTGTGTTGAATTTATAGGAAAGACAGTTGATTCTATAGCTATCTTCTAAATAGCATATTGTCATGAAATATATATATATATATATATATAGTCTGCTTGATTTAAATCTTGCATCAGATGTTTTCCAGCTGCATCATCCTGGGTAAGTCATTTAACTTCTCTCAGTCTCGTTCTTGCAGCTGTTAAATCTGAATGATTATAGCAACTAACCTCCTGGGTTGTTGTGAGGAGATAAAATAATATATGTAAAACCCTCTAGATGGTGCAATGGATTGAATGCTGGGGCTGGAGACAGAAAGATTTATATTCAAATTCAGTTTCAGGAATTTAGTGCCTGTGTGACCCTGCAGTAAGTCACTAACCTTTGTTTGCTTTAGTTTTCTCATCAGTTCGATGGTGATAATAATAACACCTAATTTCCTGGGTTGTTGTGAGGATAAAATGAAATAATAACTGTAAAGTGCTTAGCACAGTGCATGGCATAGAATAGGCACTATGTAAATGTTCCTGTTTTAGCTATTATTGCTAACCTTAGAGAACATTACAAATGTCAACTAATATCAATGACTGCACTTACTGATAAAAATTATAGTGACTTTTAGCTGTCTCCTATGCAACCAAATTGATTTTGCAGCATTATACATAGGATCATAAAGGTACCTATCTTTTCCCTATCTGTGAGTGGAACAGACCAGCAGGTGTTTGTAAGCCAAGCCATCTGTATTTAGAAATTTGTAAAAAAAAAAAAAATCTCCTGCTAAAAAATTACTGCTAATGTATCTGTTGTTTAAGTAGAAGTAATCAGTTTTCATGAGGAGAAAGCTTAAATTGGATGCAAGTTGTTAGCGGTCTGCTCATTGATAGCAATCTTTTTTAATATAGCACATATGTTCAGTTGTTTTTGTGCAAGGGGCTTAGAGTAGTAACTGAAATGACTGTTTGAATACATAATTATTTCTAGATAAATAAATCCGTTGAATAGGAATATGATGATTACAAGCCAATGCTCCAACCCAGACTTCCTTTTCCAAATCTCAGTAAAATTCATACCAAATCAGAATTAAAAAATTTCCATTATTATTAATTTCAATTTTGTATTCCTGCTGATTTTTGTGATCCCTCATGAGCTCAAGCATCAGGAGGAATATTTTGCTCTTAGCTATACATGGAAAACAATGCAATCAAGAGGAGATATAACTAAAAGTTTGTAAGACAAAGTTACTTCTAATATAATACAAACATTAGTAGTGAGCAATTTTTATGAAGGAAAAAGACAGTGATGCTGCGCTTACTTTTGAAATTATAGCACAGGAGTGATCTAGCCTCATACTGATTTGGGAAAGGAAAGAGAAAATCTGTTGTTATTATTATTGTTGTTATTCTTTTTTTTTCCCTTTTGAACCACATTAGATGTTAAATTTTTCTTTATGCTTTGACTTCCACCCTTCTTTTCACTTGGCTTACTGAAATTGTAAATATTTCTTAAATTTCACATGTGAGATAATTACTAGGCCTTCCCCCGATCTCCATATAGAGTTAACATAAAATGTATTTCTAATTCTACAAGTAGTTTAGATGTCAGAGATTCTCTATTCCCTGTTGAAGAGTGACCATATAAAGACAATGTACAGACAAGCCCCATAAGATTTGTGTTATATTTTTTCCCCTTCTACCAATGCAGATTGTCACAAGTTCCACAACTTAATGGTCTTAAAGAATAGAAACTAGTTCAACACTGGCTGAGGTTTTTAATGGATAGTTTTGCAAGAAATGTAAGTCAACATTTTCTGAAGAAAACTATAAACATGTTGTTAAATTATTAAAATAATCATAAGATCTACAGAACAACATACGGCTGCATAAATGCCTTCTTTCAATATTTTCTTTGGTTCCCACTTGGATAAGTCTAAATAGCCTCAGGTTAGATCCAAGTGCAACTTTCTAAAGAATAACAACAATTATCTCATTTTGTGAAAGATAAAAGTGGCTCTATTTTTTGAAAATAAATGCAACTGGTAAAAATCTCATTAATCTTAATAATAATGTGACATGTATATGGGACCTTATGGTTTGCAAAGTACTTATATCACAACAATGTTATCAGCTAGGTGGTATTATTATCCCCATTTTATATTAAATCTTTAATAACACCTGCTATTTATATGATGATTCCAATTTTGAGTCTCATAATATTCCTGTGAGGTAGGTTTTACCAGACTTATTTAACAAGTAAAGGAACTGAGGTTTATGATGGTTAAGTGACAACTATTTTCAACCACATTCCTTTTCTTGAGGTTTCAGTCATTTTTCAGTCATGTTGGATTCTTTGTGACCTTATTTGGTGCTTTCTTGGCAAAGATCCTGATGTGGTTTGCCATGTCCTTCTCCAGCTTATTTTACAGATGAGGAACTGCCCAGGGTCACATAGCTAGTAAATGTCTGAGGTCATATTTGAACTCAGAAGGTGAATCCTGATTCTAGGCCTGGCACTCTGTCCACTGCCCCAGTAATATAATTAATAATTGTCCGCAACATGATATGAACCCAGGTATTTCTGATTAGCACAACATCCATTACAATATGCTTTAATATAAGAATTATTTAATAAGGTTAGGTATAGATAAAAACATAAATTTGTATACAGGTATAAAATCTATCTCAATATATTCAGTAAATGTAGATGTAGATATAGATGCAAATGTACAAATAGAGATGATAGCAGAAATAGACATAGATATATCTTTTTTTGAGGCCATACTTGGAATCACTGTAATACTGTTTAATTTCTCAAAGACATGGTTTCATTGTCCTGATGAGCTTTAGTTTCAGATCATTGTCCACTCACAGTGCTTATGACATATCCTCTGATGGACTAGCTTTGTGCATTATTGTCCATCCAACTGTAGCAGGATTATTGACTTACTATCTAAACACACACACACACACACACACAAACACACACAGACATACTATCAAGTCCCAAAGCAAGACTACATATCTTCCTCAGACTTCTAAGAGTACCATGAGGGGTGTTTTTTTAAAAAAATATGATGCTGTTGGCTCAAGCCCTTATTTTAGTATATAAACACACACATATGTATGTATGTATGTATATGTATGCATATGTATATATATTAATGTCACACAATGATTAATACCCTCATTTATCCACTAATAGCAATTACCTTTGCATAAGAATATTTGCTATGAAGATATAAAAGTCCATTTTCCTCTAATACTTGTAGGCACACTCTCCCTATACCACTTCACTTGCTGAGAAAAGAAGGTCTAAACTTAAAGCATTTTCTATAAGTCATTTGCCAAATGGAGTTCCTTTCTGAATGTTGTATGCAAATGAATGAGCTGCTGTCTTTCCCTCTTATTTGTCTTTGAGCTACTACTCTGCTAGGTCAGGCTGGTTTCTTGTTACATAAATGATCACAACTAATTAGGAACTAGGAGCCCAGAAATAAACATTGTTATGGAGGGTGGAAAAGGGGATAATATTGTTATTGACTATGCTAAGCTTAAGACCTACCAAACTATGTACATTGAATCCATTCCTATTGAATTCCAAATCCCTAAGCTTCCAGAAAAAAAAAAATTAAGGTATAGAAAAGTCCTCCTCAGTTTTTATTAATTCTGGATCAAAGAGATCTTTGGTCAAATTCTATCAGAAATACATTACAAATTACTTCACTTCAGCAAAACAGTAACAAAAGGCATCTGGTGGTACCAAGGAATAGGGAGGATCCACTCTCAGGAAAAGTGTAAACTGTAACAATGTAAACAATATTTCAATGCAATAACATAATTTTGTATATTGTTATGTAGTACTATAAAAGTTCCTATATAAAGAAAATAAATAGTAGGTATTATAATGGTTATTAAATCTGTATACAGGTAATTTAAAAAATAACACCTTTAAAAGTTCAGTGGAGTCAAACCAATCTTAATATTGTTCGTTATATATAATTATATTTCTTTCTATATATCTATCTATCTATCTATCTATCTATCTATCTATCTATCCATTCAGAAATGTTGTTATGGCCAAATCCTGATTATTTAAGTAATTCCTCTCTCTGTTACCATCCAGTTGCACTTCAAGTTCTGTTAAACAAGTATAAATTAGAAAAATAAAGAGGAAAATAGTGTAGGGAGGAATTTTACATACCTGTGATTTTTTTTGGTTTGTTTCTTTAAATACATTTTATTAACATCTTTTGTGTTTTACAGCACCTATATTTCCTCATGTATCTCTCTTCTTGTGGAGTCATCCCTTATAATAAAGGATAAAAAAGAATGAGAAAAATGTTTATTATAACCATTCAAGATATTGAAAATGTTTGACAGAAAATTCAGCCTTCTGGTAGCTCACCATCACTTCAAAGAAATACGATAAGGTGTCTTCTTATAATTCTTCCTTTGGGACCAACCTTGATCTTTATAATTTTGCCACTATATATATGACTAAATTTTTCTTTCCATTTACATTTTTCCATGATGTATATTATATTCCTCATTCTTCTTATTTCACATCAGTTCATA
The DNA here is from genome assembly GCF_003287225.1 of Phascolarctos cinereus. NCBI lineage: Eukaryota > Metazoa > Chordata > Mammalia > Diprotodontia > Phascolarctidae > Phascolarctos > Phascolarctos cinereus. The sequence continues at coordinate 525,883,651 of NW_027555847.1, read as the reverse complement.
TGACTTGTTATGTGAATTCTTGTTTTATGAGTAAAAAGACTCATAACTTTTTGAAAAAAAAAACCCTACATGTACTCATTTAGCCTATAGTGTTGACATAATTAGAAAAAAACCCTTGGGCAGGTTGATTATTATTAATTAATCAGTTATTATTTATTATTTTCTACCCAATAGTCTCTTACATGTCATTAAATTAGAGAAATTATGAAGTGAATTTTTGGACCGCAGACCTTTCAATCCTATAATTTTCCATTATAGTTTCACATTATTACTTAAGATGTTTTAAAATCATATTAATTACTATAAATTGTTTCCTCATTACATTTTCCCCTTAAAACTACTTGCTTCTTTAAAATAAAAATTCAGATTTATGTAAAAATGTTAATCAGAGACTCAATTAAAACAGATCTACCCTTTTTTTGAAGGTGGCTCCTCTATTTTGTTTTGTTTTGTTTTTAATACAAAATATAGACAAGCATGCTTATCAGTAACTATATATGAATTATTTTACTTATCTAGCTCTGAGTAGGTATTTTGCAAGCACTTCTCTTGGGGCCATCTACAATTACCTTATAAATTTACAACATTGTTTTGTGCTTTTGAATCAATTTCATCTTGCTGGTTGGTTTCCATGGTTGCAGAAACTAAAAATTATGTTTTTGAATGCTACAAATCATGTATTATCAGGTTAAAAAAAGCAACAACATCATAAACCCCTCAAAAAAACCAAAACAAAACAAAATGCCGAACAATATGAAGGACTTTTGAGTGTATCCATTACATTTAGGCAGTTATGACTCAGGATTTTTAGCAGCTCAGTCAAGGACCAAATACAAGCCAATTACTAATTCCTGTCTTTTGAAGGAAAGAAATTCTGAGCCCTGTGCTTGAAGTGGATGCTGGCAGAGGTTCACGTATGGTAATTCATAATCACCAGTATCTCCAGAAGTTTACATATACAGTGAGAGACTCATTGAGCTATGAGATGCCATGGAGAGACTCAAGAAGACTAAAAACAATTAACAATAATTAGGTGACATTTAAAAACATGTTTAAAAAATAAAATAAAATTATTTCTGAGCTGAATGGAATTCTTAGCTGTATTTCTTTCAAACTTCTTATTTCACTTATGAAGACAAAGGCAATATAGATAAAACCTAGAAATAATGTGAATTTCTTAAGGTAACATGAACCAATTTGTGAGATTGAACCCAAGTTTCCAGAGTCCTGCCAAGGGTTCTTTCTCTTACAATGTGTTCTCTCAATGAGTAGGGCATTGTTAAAGTCACCCTAACTATTGAGTGAACACAGTGATCCCCGTACTCATCTTAAGAAGATAAACATGTGTGTGCAAATGTCTGTATGTATACACACACACATATACACAGACATATAGATGTGCATTGTTATATGTGTGTATGTATGTGTGTATGTATGTATATATGTATATGTGTGTATTGTATGTTTATGTTACTTGTGTTTGTTTTCTTGGAATACACATTCTCTAGTTCTTGGGAGCCTTATGTAAAGCATGTGTAATTGAGAGATGTCATAGGAAAATAATATTTATTATAACTATTCAAGATATTGAAAATGTTTTACAGTATATTCAGTGCTCTGACAGCCCACCATCATTTCAAAGAAATAACATAAGGTATCTTCTTATAATTCTTCCTTTGGGAGCAACTTTGGTCATTCTAATTTTGCCACTATATATATGGCTAAATTGTTGTTCTTTACATTCATATTTTTTCATCATGTATATTACTTTCCTTATTCTTCTTATTTCAGTAAGTGCTTAATAAGAACTAATGATCATAATAACAGTGTATACTATTTTGGCCCATTGATTTGGCTTCTGGTAATGGCACATAATAAATGATTGTTAAATTAAAATTGGATAATTATGAAAAGGAAATGACTTTTTTTCCCTCCATGTACCTAGCCTTTTTTGTACAAAGTGTGATTATAAGGTAATAAAGAAGATAATAAAATTAGTCCTTTTTTTTTTTTTAAGGTTAGGCCTTCTACATCTTTATGACCATTTTTAAAAGCACTTATTCCAAGTCTGCACATTATAGAATATGGGATAAGAAAGCTAACTTATATGCAGATAACCTAAGACAATCAATCAGAATACAGATGTTGACAAATATTTTAACATAGAATGAATCCATGAAATAAATGTTAAGTTAATAAAAATCATTATTGACAGTGATTGGGAGAAATCCTCAGAGACTTATTAGGTAGTAAGTTTCTTCCTCTAAGTATTGAGGAAGGCTTGGAAATGCAAGAGGGTAGGATTGAGTGACTAAAAGTTCATTCTGTTTTCAATTAAGGTCTGAATTTATATATAACATTTTAGTCTTAAATTTCAATGCCATTACTTACAGAAAGTTCACATGGTTTCCCAACTATGAATATTGTTTTAATCCTATTTTAAGAAATCACCTAAAATATAGCCTTAGTTATAATGTGCATGGGTAACTAAAATAATTCTGTTTTTATAAAGACTTGGATAACTTGGACATCAGCAAAATAGGTCTGTGATACCAAGCTGGAGGGCGGGCGAGGAACAGCCCAGAGCACACAGAGGAGCCACATCAGACTTTGGCCTGGGAAAAGGCCACAAGAACATCAATAGAAGCATTTTGCAAGCTTTTAGCCCAGAGATAGTAAGGGCATTGGACAACTGGAGAGAAAAAGATTATAGAAGACCCTTTTTTGGCACTTGGTGCAACTGGTGCTGATTGGTATCTCTATTGCATATATGTAGTTTTGGGTAATAGTTCTAGAGAGGAAAGGAGCACTTTTAGGCATTCCTAAGGGCACAGGAGGCCTGGTCACAGTCTCAAGGCAGAGATAAGTACTAGTGCTTGAGACTAAAAGAGTGCTCAAAACAGAGAGGAGAGCTAGTCCCTGTGGTATGAGGAAAGCAGAAGACCTGGTCATAATTTCAGGGCCCTGAGGAGTGTTAGTACTAGCAACAGCAGGGGAGCAGGGACCTTTCCTTGGTGAAGACCAGGACTGCAGTGACCACATCTCTCCCCAAATCATACTATCCTGAAAGCACTGAAAATTTTTAGATTGCCAAAACTAGCTCCAAAAACAGCAGCGTGAAGAAGCCTGAAGCTTGGGATAGCGCCTGCCTATGCTCAGTTAAAGAGAACCCAACTTTAATATAAAGTTCAAAGTCAAGAAGTAGATTTGAAACATGAAACACACAAACACATTCATATATTTATACATATACAAACAAACAAACAAACGAACAAAACCACCATAAAAAGCTACTAGGTGAGGGCAGACAAAAACCCAAACTCAGAAGATCAGATTGTAAAAATAGGTATTACCAAAGCCAAAAAAAAAATGCTAAATGGACCCAAGCCCAACAACAATTACTGGAAGGGGGATATTTTTTTTTTAAAGATAAGAATCATAAATTAAAAGTTATGAAAAGAAGTGAGAGTGATGCAAAAAAGTATATGAAAAGAGAATTAATTGCTCGGTAAAAGAGGCATAAAAGTTCACTGAAGAAAAATAACTCCTTAAAAAGCAGCATAGGCCAAATGGAAAAAAAAGTACAAAGATTCACTGAAGAAAATAATTTCTTAAAATGTTAGAATTATGCAATGGAAGCTAATGATTCCATGAGACATCAAGAAACAATAAAGTCAAAAGAATTGAGGAGAGAAAATTTAAGAATTATTGAACTACCTGAAAATCATGATAAAAAATAATCCAGATCTCATATTTCAAGAAATTAACATCGAAGATTAACCCAATCAATGGATCCAGATGGTAAAATGAAAATTGAAAGAATTCACTGATCATCTCCTGAAATAAATTCCACAATGTAAACTCCCAGGAATATTACAGCCAAATTCCAGACTTCCCAGGTTAAAGAGAAAATAATTGCAAACATCCAAAAAGAAACAATCCGAATATTGTGGAGCCACTGTCAGGAACACACAAGATTTAGCAACTTATATATTAAAGGAGAGGAAGGCTTGAAATATGATATTCCAGAAGACAAATGAGCTAGGAATACAACTAATAATAATCTAACCAGAAAACTGTGTATAATGCTTCTGGGGAAAATGAATATTTAATGAAATAGAGAACTTTCAAGTATTCTTGATGACAGCGCCAGAGCTGAATAGAAAATTTGACATTTAAAGAAAAGATTCAAGAGAATCAAAAAAAGTTAAACATGAGAGAGAAATCATAAGAGGCTCATTAAAGTTAGACTATTTGTGTTTTTATATTGGAAGATGGCACATGTAAGTATTAATAACTTTGTCATTATTAGGGCAGTTAAAAGGAAATGTTAATCTTATGTGTTGAGTGAGAAAGAGGGATGGATTGGCAGAAGAGGGAAGGGACAGGCAGAATGGTAATTTTTTTTTTACATAAAAGAGGGACACAAGCAAAAGCTTTTATAATATGGGGGAAATGGGCCTGTTGGTGAGCAATGCTTGAACCTCTCTCTCACTGGAAATAGTTCAGAGGGAAGAAGACACACACACATTCATATCTTTATACATATATATACATACATAAACACATACACACACTTGGGCACAAAAAAATTATCTTACAAAGTAAATAGAAGGAAAAGAGGACAAGAGTTATGGACTGGGGGGTGATAAAAGGGAGGACAGATTAAGGGAGGCAATGATCAAAAGCAAAATAGAATTTCAAGAAGGGAAAGGATAAATAGAGAGCAAGAATAGAAATAGAAGAAAACATGATGAAGAGGAAAACATAGTGACCATAACTGATTGTGAATGAGAGATTACCCATAAAACAGAAGTAGATAGCAGAATGGATTATCAACCAGAATCCAAGAAGATGGTATTTATAACAGACACACTTTAAATAGAAAGATACACAAAGAGTTAAAATAGAAGGCTGGAAGGGAATCTATTAATCTTTAGCTAAAGTTAAAAAGACAAGGATAGCAATCATGCTCTCAGAAAAAGCAAAAGCAAAAAGAGACCTAATTAAAAGAGATAATTGGAGAAAGTACATTTTGTTAAAATAGACCATGGGAAATGAAATAATATTACAAAAGTTTACAGAATGTTTATCTGACAAAGAACTCTTTCCTCAAATATACAGGTAGCTAAATCAAATTTATAAAAATAAGAGCCAGTTACCAATTGATAAATTATCAAAGGATGTGAATAGGCAATTTTCAGGAAGAGATCAAACCTATTTATAGTCAGGTAAAAAAATGCCTTAAAACACAAAAATGTAAACTAAAACAACTCTCAGGTACCTCCTCAACCTATCAGAAATGACTAATTCTGGAGAGGGTGAGAGAAAGTAGGTATTCATTCATAGAGTTATGAAGTGGTCCAACCATTTTTGAAAATAATTTGAAACTTTGCCCAAAAGGCTACAGAACTATGTATATTGTTTTACCCAACAATACTACCACCAGATCTGCACCACCAAGAGATGAAAGAAAAAGGAAAAGGACCAATATGCACAAAACTATTTATACTAGCCCTTTTGTGGTGGCAAAGAACTGAAAATTGAGGGGAGAATGCCTGGAAAAGCTGTAGTACATGATTGTGATGGAGTAGTGTTGCACTATAAGAAATGACAAAAGGAATTCATTTTTTTTTTGGAGGGGTGACATGGCAAAACTTATAGGAATTGATGCAAAATGAAGTAAGTAGAAGCAGGAGATCATTGTACACAGTTAAGTCCAATGTTGTAATGATTATCAACTCTGAAAGACTTGGCCACTCAGATTAATACAATGATTCAAGACAGTTCTAAAGAACTCATGATGAAAAAATGCTATTCACCTCCAGAGAAAGCACTGGTGTACTCAGAGTACAAATTAAAGTATGATTTTCTCACTTTTTAATTTTCTTATTTTTCTGTGATATGGTGAATATGGAAATGTATCTTTTCATGATTTCACATGTATAATCAATATATTTCTTGCCTTTTAATGGGTGGGAAAGTGGTAGAAAGGAAGGAATTTGGAATTCAAATTTTTTTAATTAATTAAATAAATAAAGTAAGAAGAGGAATAAATGAATAAGCACATAAAAAGGAGAAAAAACCCAAAGCAATCACATTATAGTGCTATTATGATATCTATATCTACGTCCATAGCTATAGAGTTACATCTATATCTATCTACCTACCTATCTATCTATCTATAGATATAGATATATATTTTTATATCTTTATCACAGGAAATCACCACCTCTATATTTGTTGGATTTGAAAAATTAGGAATTTCAGGAGCAGTTTTAATGAGAAGAGGAGAACCTTGCAAACTTCAGAACTTAGTGTTCCAAGAAGATTAAAAAAACTTGAAAGTAACATGGGTTTATTGGATGAAAAGTATGAAGCACATTTATTGACAAATGATATAGACTGAGGATTCAGTTAAATTCCAAGGAAGAGGTAGACCTTCTCGTTGTCAAAGCCAACTCCTTTACCTGTGTTCTTGATGTCATTCCCTCCTTTCTTTTCTGGAAATAGAGTCATAATAAAGAATTATGTTGCCTGGGACAAATTCAATAGAAGGATCTCAGAACTGAGAAACAGGGGACTAGGGCTAATCATTTTGTTGTTCCCTTGTTCAGTCATGTTTGACTCTTCATTGCCCTATGAACTATACTGTCCATGGGGTGTTTTTTTCTTGGCAAAGATATTGGAATAGTTTGCTGTTTTCTTCTCAAGTATGCTAAGACAATCAGAAGTTAAGCAATTTATCAAAGCTCGCATAGTATCAAAGGCTGGATATGAACTCATGTCTTTCCAAGGCCAGGCCCAGCACCCCTATCCACCTAGCTGTCTCCTCATAGTCTGTTCCAAACTTCTATGTGAGGACATGGAAATTGAGAAGTTTGAGAATCTGACAGGCCAAAGTGTTCAAATGAAACAAGACTTGAGATAGAGAAAAAGGGCTCTAAGGCTGGGCTAAACTTATTTTGTAGAAAGGATAATGACTTTGAGGGAAAGATAGTACGGCATCAAGGATATAGAAACATGGTTAGTAAGTATGAAAGACAGAAAGAAGGCCTGGAAGTAGCACTGGGGAGCAAAAAGTATGTCAGCTCCTTTCTTTTCCCTGTTTGTTAGGTATTGCAAGAGAATATCTAGCATTTGGGAGGGTGCAAGATTATATGATGATTGTAGGAGAATTATAGCCAGGATTCTTTGGACATTTGAGGATGGAGGAATATGAGGCCAAGAGATTTAGGAAGAAGGAGAGTTCATTATACAGGAGATTCCACTGAGCATAGTGGAAAGAGGGCTGAGGAAGATGAGGACTGGGAGGCCTACAATTGAGCCACATATGAAACGTCATTAAAATTAGGTGGAAATGAATTAGACTTCCAGGGCAGTGCAAAGAGGGAGGAGTAGAAGAAACCACATTTTCCCCTCAATGCTCCCATCCAAACAACTTTAAGATAATACCTTAATCAAATTCTAGAGTGGTATAGTCAGCAAAGGGTTAGAGTGAGACATCCTTCTAGCCCAAAACAACTTAAGAGGTCAGAAGGAAAGAGCTGTGACATGGGGTTATAGGCTGGCCCAGAGTGCACTTGCATGCAACACCAGTGGTGGGACTTGCTGGTGCTTTGGGAGCTCTCAAGTCAGAGAGAGTAAAGGGAATGGGTAACTCATCAAAAAGATAGGACCCTTGTGCTAGCACTGGGCACAGGACCAGATACTGTTTGACAGCTTCATTGTCTATATCCACTTCTGAGTTATAGTTCAAGGGCATTGTGGAGTACTTTCAGTTAAAAGGGAACAGAGGCCCTGAGGAGTAGTATTACTTGACGTTGCAAGTGATCAGGGACCACTCCTGAGTACAGACCAGAGCATATATCAGGAAAAGAGATCTCTTTGGATCACATCATCTTTTTTCTGGATCACATGACATTCAAAGCTCTGAAAATTTCTAAACTTTTAGAACTAGCCTTGAAAACTGTAGTGCAAAATATCCAAAAGCTTGGAGCAATAATCATCTCTCTACCTCACATGCCAAAAACAGAGACCAACTTTAACTTGAAGTTCAAAGTCAAGAAAGATGTTGGAAAAATGAGGAAGTGCCAAAAAGAAAAAAAGAACCTGAGCATAAACAGCTACTATGGGGACAGGAAGATAAGGACACAAACTCCAAAGACAATGATGTCAAAACAGCTATGAGCAAAGCCTCAAAGAAAAACTGAGAACTGCACAAAAATCCCCCCAAAAAAATTCCCTGAAGAGCTAAATGTTTTTTTCAAAATCAAAGAAGAGTGGTAGAGGAAAAATTGGGTAAATTAATGAGAACAAGGGAATAGAATTATGAAAAAACAACTAACAGCTTGGTAAAAGAGGCACAAAAATAATATTGAAAAAATAACACTTAAAAAAGCCAGAATTTGCCAAACAATTAAAGAGGTGCAAAACAGCTAGGTGACTCAGTGGAAGGAGCACTTTGACTTGATTCAGGAAGACCTAAGTTCAAACCTGGCTCCAGATACTTACTAGATATGTGACCCTGAATAAATCATTTAACCCCTGTTTATCTTTACACACTATAAAAAGAAATGGCAAACCACTGTCTGAAAGCCATGATCAAATAAATAGCCTAGACTTGTATTTCAAGAAATTAACAAGTAAAACTGCCTGATAAAGAACCATATGGTAAAAAAGAAATTATAAGAATCCACCAATCACCACCTGAAAGTAGTCCAAAATGAAAACTTCTAGGAATATTATAGTCAAATTCTAGAACTCCCAGGTTAAAGAGAAAGTGCTTCAAGCAGCCATAAAGAAATTGTTCAAATATTGTGAAGCCACAGACAGGATCACATAAGATTTAGCAGCTTCCAAATTAAAGGAGCAGAGGTTTGTGAATACGATATTCTGGAAGGCAAAGGAGCTAGGATTACAGCCAAGAATAACATAACCAGCAAAACTGAGTTATAATCCTGAGAGGGAAGAATGGATTTTTAATGAAATAGAGAATGCTTTCACATATTCCTGATGAAGAGACCAAAGCTGAATAGAAAATCTGGCTTTGAAATATAAAACTTTGAAACATAAGAAGGCAAAAATTAAAGAGAAATCATATGGGACTCAATAAGGATAAATGGCTTACCTTTTTATGTGGGAAAATGATACATGTAATTTCTAAGAACCTTAACACAAATTAAAAATTATACATTAAACACCAAAATGGAAATCCTGAAAATCAGAGAGAAGATTAATAAAATTGAAAATAAAATATTAGGAAGAGATCTCAGTGGAAAGAAAAAGGAAGACCACTTAGTAGGCTACAAAATCTATCAGGCAAGAAGTAATGGAACCCTGTTTACTTAGCAATTGAAGAGTTATAAAGCATTTTTCCTCTAATAACTCAATGACTTGGTAATGATGATTTTAGTATGAGAAAACAAACTCAGAAAGTTGAAGTGACTTGCACAGGGTCACATAACTAGTTAGGGTTAGAGGCAGAATGTAAATTTCTGCTAACTTGAAGTACAGTGCTTTTATCTGCTATACTATGATCTCTCTCCAGTCATAAAGGATTAAAGTAGCGTGGTGTTAATAAAAGTGAAATGCAGGGAGGGTTTGGAGGATTACATATCATAAAGGCAGAGTTAACAAGATGTAATAAATTATTATGTTAGAGGTAAGGTAAAAGTACTGAAGGATGACTCTGAGGTTTTAAACCTAGGTAACTGGGAGGATGGTAGTCAGATGAACAGAAATAGAAAAAGTTGGGGAGAGGAAAATTTGGGGACTAAAATTATGAGAAAAGTTTTGGAAATATTGAAGTTGAAGTGCAAGAAGGAAATCTAAGCAGAGATAATCAGCAGGCATTTAGAAATTCACAATTAGCACTCCCGAAAGTATTAGAATTTGTGTGTTTAGGGAAATGTGTGTGTGTGTGGACACACACAAATCACATATACACATATAATATACACAAGTATGTGTGTATACACACATATAGCCATATCTTTATCTATTTATCTATTTTCTTTGGAACTATCTGTAAAGTGGATAGTTTTCTAGATTTGCAAACTAGTTATTTTCTTCAACTCCTCACTCTCACTCATTCTGCATATCCAATCAGTTGCCAAATTTTGCGTATCTAGTCCTTTCTCTCCACTCACAGAGCCAACACTTTAGTTCCACAAGGATAAGAACTGGGTCTTATCTCAACAATTTTTTTAAACTTCCAAGCATATGGTATAATGCTCAATCCAAAATAGATACAAATACTTGTGAAAATATATTCAATTAGGGGCTGCTAGGTGGTGCAGTAGATAGAGCACTAACCCTGGAGTCAGGAGGACCTGAGTTCAAATCTGGCCTCAGATGCTTACTAGCTAGCTGTGTGATCTTGGGCATGTCACTTAACCCCCATTACCTCCAAAATAAAAACAAACAAACAAAAAAGAAACATATGCAATTGTCAAATGACCTGTCATAATTATTTTTTAGAAATTTAAATTAAATTTCTATAGAATTACAAAAGTTAAATGAATATGACTGATGATATTATGTGTAAAATGTAGACAAAAGTAAAATATAGTCTATAATAGAGTAATACAGATGGAGAGGAAAATTCAAATTTAAACAAAACAAAACAACTCTGCAATATTATTTTCCACCAGGCTTTTCAGATATAGCTACTTTAAGTACACATGTAATAGAATGTAACATCATCTTTGTCACTTCTACATTTACTAAAATGTTATGATTAGTTTGAAGAATAGAACATCCTACACCCTCAAGAAATAGAAATGCAAAAGTATTTTAAAAATTATGTGGACCTTAAAGATAAGGAGCATACAAATCATTTAATAAAACCCTAATAATCAAATCAATACTTTCTCAGATGTTGTAACCTACAAATATCTTCTAAATCATTTATTCAATGATTTTAACTATATTGGACACAGTAAAGCATTATAAAAGCAATGATAAAGGTTTTGATCACACAAAATAAAATTTATGAAGTCCGTGGATTAAAATTCATACCTTTCCTCCAAGGACATTTACTTATTGCTCAAACACAATTTTAATAAACTTTGTTACCTCATGTTTTAGGTTGTACCAGACTAGTAGCAACACTGGGAGTAATGATAGAAGCAGGCACACTAACAGAAGTTGCAATTGATAATTTTAGAGTGATTGACAAAGGATATGGGAAAAAAAAAGAAAAAAAACCTGGTTCAAAAATTCAAAAAGCACAGAAATCTGGGTCCATTTAACACATGGCAAATATAGGGGGAATCACTCAGTACAACAAAATGTAATCATTGATGTTTGTCATGTTTAAAATTAATTACTAAAATGTGTAGAAGTCAATAAGCAATTGTGAATTATTTAATGCACAACTGAATAATGTGTCATACATATTGACGTATTGATCTAATACTCTTGTTATGATAATCATATGAAATTGTGTGTGTGTGTGTGTGTGTGTGTGTGTATAACATTTGAAATTTAGGGACATTTTCAAATTTAAGTTATTATTATTAATGTTTCTCTCCCCTGTTAATGTCTTATGTTGGTACCTGAATCATTGCATTGTAGAGGTGGTTTTGGTTGTTCAGAGACCAGGATAATGGGCACTCATAATGAGGTAGGCACAATCAAAATGGAAAAGACATGAATGCAGGTCTAGGAATGAACCTGTCCTGGCTCTAAGGATTCTCCCCACTAAGGAAAGAGAAACTCATCACCAAAATGTTGGCTACCACATCAAAAGTTGATGGAAAATGCATACTGATGACACTTGTGAAAAAGGAGACAAAAAAGCTAGCGCAACCAGACCCCACTAATGAGTATCACAGAATCAGAGAGGTGATCATCATGCTGTAATCTGTGCTAGTCACACCACATCTGGGATACTGTATTAATTCTTAATCACAAATATCATAAGGGACATTATGATGAATCCTTGTAGCATAGAGGAACAAAGAATTAGAAAGTCAAGTTTTAAAACCCAGTTCTACCTATATGACTGTGTGCACATTAAATTGCCTCTCTGGGCCTTGGTTTCCTCATCTGTAAAGGAATTACACGAGGTGACTGTTAAGGTATCTTCCAGCTTGACATCCTATAATAAATTGCAATGCAACTTGAGGATGTGACTGGAATTTTAATAGTACTGAAAACCATACTATGTGTAGATCAGTTTAGTGAATTTGACATGCTGAACCTGGAGATGACATGTATGTATGCACATGTTTGAGGAACTAGGATGGAATGGGGAGGGGAAAGAAGAGGGCATAGTTGTAAGTTTAAAGTATTTGAATAGTTCTTATGTTCAGCTTGACCTTATAGGGCAAAAATAAGACTAATGTGTAAAAAAAAATTAAAAAGACAGATTTAAATTCAATTTAAAGGCAAACTGAAAAGTTAGAATGATCTGAAAATGGAATGGAATGCTTGAAAGTGAGTGATTTCTTCATCTCTGGAGGTTGTACAACAGAAGTGGATAATCACTTACTTATATAATTAGAAAGGATGTTCTTCAGATTAATTTGCTCTCTGTGGGCCTTCCACCTAGAAAATTCTATTGTTATTGTTGTCTGGGTGGTTATTGTTGTTTTGTTTAATATGACAGTGGGAGTAGTCACTCAGAGAAAATGTGAGGAAAAGAGAAAAGAAAATCGATGGTGTGAATTTTGAGAAATATGCAAAAATAAGGGATAGAAAGATTAAAGAGAGCCAATGAAGAAATAAGAGAAAAAAAATGAAGGTGAATTAGAATTATATTTGGTTAGGGGAGCTAAAAGAAGAAAGAATTTAAAGGATATGGTTTATATATTTAACAAAGAGAATTAGAACTGAAAAAAGGACCATTGGATTTGCAATTTGGTTGATATTTGTGATTGCTATTTATTTTGGAATGAAGTGATTCAATCATGTGGATAAATTCTTTGCTTTTCTCCTACCCTCCACTCCTCACTATACCCCCAAAAGAAAGGAAATCAAGAAAATAATGAGAAAAAATGATTATACTCAGAATAAAATGCTATCTATATCAGTTGAAAAATTTTCCCCAAACACAGATGCTCATATTGCTTTTTGAAATAGCTACCCATGCTGCATTAACATTTGATGTATTTCAGAAATGAAGCACACCCATTTATAATTCTTTATTTTTCAGTGTTCCCAGTGAGAAGTTTGGGGAAAAACTGCTGACATAAAAATGATAATAAGCTTAATTTGCAATTATCCCATTTGATTTGCAAAGTCAAAAACACAATAAATCCTTCTTTCGAAGGAATGTATTCTTCCCTTGATAGTTTTGCATAACTTTTAACACTCATTGTTTATATTCACTCCAATGATCTCAATTCTTTTTATTCCCCTTTCTAATTAATATGTCTTCTATTCATAAAATCACATGATAGTTGAGGTGTGGTGGGGTTTCTGGCATGGCAATGTGAGAATCTATCACCTGTCATACTTAAGCAGTTCTCTACAGTATTATTATTCAATTTTGGAGTCTTGGTACTTCAGGAGCAATGAACAGGCACTTCTTTGGACTTATGAAAGATCCCATAATTCTCATTGTCCCACTAAACCAATGTTAGACTAATCTGAGTATGCAAGTACCTCATTTATCCACTTGGATTATTAGCAAGCCTTTCATTCTCGATGTTGATTCTCTTCTAGTAAGTTTTTCCTTGAAATTAGAGTAAGAAGCCATGAGTTTAACCTGATGAATATTCAAATTTTGTCCTTTCCCAGAATTTTGGCTGACTGCCCTTTCAATATTTGACATATCAATATTTCAATTCAAGAAGTATCCAAGCACATTAGAGAATGTTTTGAGTCTGTGACATAGAATTGAGAGTCCTACAAATACAAGAAGGGTACTACAATAGCCAATTATAATTCTCATTAACATGTTAGTGCAACCAAATTTATCAGAAAGCAAAATATAGGGGAAAAGAAAATAAGGCAAATGAATTTTGAGGGGGAAGTAAGAGTATAAAAAGATCTATAAGAATAGGCATTGAAAATCAAAATTGAAAATATTGAGGAGGGTGAAAGGCATCAAAGGTAGTTTCCCTGGGCAGCAAGATGGCCATTGGTGGGCAACAGGAAATAGACTGTTAACTCTGTAAGGAAAGAAGGCATATTATGCCAACTACACTATTTTGATTAAGTCTGAGCCTAACCAGGATGTAGAGCAACTTTGAAATACGGTAAAAAGACTTCTTCCTCATAGTATTAACTTTTATAAGATATTTCTCCCACTGTATATTATGCTTAGGCCTTGCTTGATGTTGAATAGAGACCAAGCATTCTGGATTTCATGAAGCCAATTCTAAAATTAAAAGGGAAGGAAAATAAGGACAACTTGGAGTACAGATGATAAGACCACAATGGTTGGAAAAAACTAAGCAGAGTTTAAGGGTGGGGCTTCTAAGAAGTTTTATGGTGAACTTAATAATAGGTAAGAAATTTGTTTCATGGTGGGTGATATCAAGGGCTTTAACAATATAGTGTTGGTCTTCCCACCAGGGAGCAATATACCACAAATTACAGCTCCTTTCTCAGGGTCTTTAACTCAATTGCAAAAATTTCCTAGCTCTTGATCTGGTGGGGGAAAGCATCTATCTTCCTATATAAGAACAATGTCATTTGTTGTTACAACAGGTCATATCTTTGTAAAAAAGATAATCTCAGGGTAGATTTACATATTAAATTAACAAGTAATCACAGAGGTACAGCAGGAAAGGTATTGAAGGCTCCAGCCCCAGCACAGAAGACAAATTGCCAGCCTGAAACAACAGGCAAGAATAGGCTGGGCCACCCCAGCACAGTAAGCAAGCTGCCAGTACTGAAGGCCCTGGCACAGAAAGCCAGTGACTAGAGGCCAGGCCCCCAGAACAAAAAGCATGGGACAGTACCCCCTGTGCCACAAGAGTAGGGCTCAACCTTACAAATCATGAAATAAGCTAAAAAATGAGCAAAATGCAGAAAGGGGGCTGATCATACAAAGCTACTATGGTGACAGGGAAGATCAAAACACGAACTCAGAAGGGGACAACAATGTCAAAATGCCTGCATGTGAAGCCTCAAAGGTAAATATGAATTCATTTCAAGCCCAAAAAGCCTCCTTGGAAAAGCTCAAAAAGAATTTTAAAAATCAAATAAGAGAGAAGAAAAATTGGGAAAAGAAATGAGAGGCATGCATGAGAGAGTCAAGAGCTTGGGAAAAGGACAAAAATTGGCAGAAGAAAACAATTCCTTAGAATAATACAAAAGTCAAGTGGAAAGAAAAAACACGGAAGAAAACAACTGCTTAAAAAAGTAGAATTCTGGGGGCAGCTAGGTGGTGCAGTGGATAGAGCAGTGGCCCTGAAGTCAGGAGGACCTTAGTTCAAATCCAGCCTCAGATCAAACACTTGGCACTTACTAGCTGTGTGATCCTGTGCAAATCACTTAACCACTATTGCTCCCCCCAAAAAAAAGAAAGAAAAGAAAAAAAATTGAATTCATTAAATGGAAAATGAGGTAGAAATGTTAACTGAATAAAAGAATTCCTTAAAAAATAGAATTGGGTAATTGGAAGCTAATGACTCTATGAAACATCAAGAATCAGTCAAACAAAATCAAAAGAATGAAAAAATTGAAGAAAAAGTAAAAGACCTCATTGGAAATAAACAATTGTCCTAGAAAACAGATCTGGGAGAGATGAATCAGGAATTATTGGACTACCTGAAAGACATGATTTTTTTAAAAAAAGAGCCTGGTCAGTATCTCTCAAGAAATTACCAAGGAAAATTGTCCTGATGTCCTTAGAACCAGAAGGTAAAATAGATATTAAAATAATCCAGCAATCATCTCCTGAAGAGATCCCAAAATAAAACCTCCAAGGACTATTTTAGCCAAATTCCAGAACGATCAGGTCAAGGAGAAAATACAGCAAACAGCCAGAAAGAAAAAAAAATCAAATACCAAGGACTAAACAGTCAGGATTACATGGGACTTAGCAGCTTCAACATTAAAGGATTGAAGGACTTGAAATATGATATTACAGAAGGAAAAGGGGCTTGGATTACAACCAGCAAAATGGCCTAATCTTTTATGGGAGAAGATGTACATTCAATGATGTAGGTGACTTTCAAACTTTCTTGATGAAAAGCCCAGAGCTGAACAGAAAATTTGACCTTCAAATACAAGCCTCAAGAGAAGCATAAAAAGGTAAACAGGAAAGAAAAAATGTTTTTCAATAAGGTTAAAATATTTATATCTCTACACAAGGAGATGACGCCTCCAACTCTTGAGAACTGTATCTCTGTTACGACAGTTAGAAAGAATATACATGGACAGAGGGTGTGAGCATAAATTGACTTTGATGTGATGATATAAAATAACTAAGGAGTGAATAAAAAGGATTATATTGGGAGAAGAGGGAAGGAGGAGGAAGAATAGGGTAAACTACACATCTCATGAAGAGGCACAAAAGACTTATTATAGTAGAGGGAGATAAGGAGGGAGCGAGCATTGTTTGCACTTTACTCTCATCAGATTTGGCTCAAAGAGAAAATAACACACAGTTAGGTATAGAAACTTATTTTACCCTGTAGGGAAGTAGAAGGAGAAATGGGAAAGAATATGGAATGGAAGGCTGAGAGAAAGCAGGGTAGAAGGGAGTGCAGAAGTAGGAGATGAAAGGGGAAGGAAAGCGAGGCTGATAGAAGGGAGGGAAGATTGAGAGAGGTGGTGGTCAGAAGCAAAACACTGGTGAGTAGGCACAGGGTGATAGGAGAGGGAAAAGTAGGAAAAAGGGAAAATAGGATTGAAAGAGATAAACAGTTAGTAAACATAACTGTGAATGTGAATGGCATGAACTCTCCCATAAAACAGAAGTGGATAGAAGAGTAGATTAAAACCAGAATCCTGCAATTTGTTGCTTACAAGAAATATATTTGAAACAGAGAGATACACACAGAATAAAGGTAAAAGGCTGGAGCAGAAGATATTTTGCTTCAGCAAAAAATAAATAAACAAAAACAAAAACAGGGGTAGCAGTCCTGACCTCAGACAAAACAAAAGCAAAAATAGATCTAATTAAGAGAGATAAGGAAGGAAACCACATCTTGCTAAAAAGTACTATAGACAATGAGGTAATATCAATGCTACATATATATGTACCAAGTGATATAGCATCCAAATCCTTAGAAGAGAAGTTAAGTGAGTTACAGGAAGAAATAGGCTAGTGGGGGACCTCAATTACCTCCCATTGAGCTAGATAAATCTAACCACAAAATAAACAAGAAAGAAGTTAAGGAGTTGAATAGCATTTTAGAAGTTAGATATGATAAGCTTCTGAAAGAAAATTGAATGGGAATGGAAAAGAATACCCCCTTTTTGCAGTTGTATATGGCACCTACACAAAAATTGACCATTTTTTTCAGGCATAATACCTCACAAGCAAATGCTGAAAGGCAAAAATATTAAATACATCATTTTTTTTTTGGCTAGGCAATGGGGTTAAGTGACTTGCCCAGGGTCACACAGCTAGTAAATGCTATGTGTCTGAGGCCGGATTTGAACTCAGATCCTCCTAAATCCAGGGCCAGTGCTCTATCCACTGTGCCACCTAGCTATCCCTAAATGCATCCTTTTCAGATCATGATGCAATAAGAATTACATGCCATAAAGGGCCATAGAAAGATAGACTATGAATTAATTGGAAACAAAACAATCTAATCCTAAACAATGAGTGAGTCAAAGAACAAATCATAGAAACAATCAATAATTTCATCAAAGAGAACAACAATAATGAGACAACATAACAAAATATATGGGATACAGCCAAAATAGTTCTTAAAGGAAATTTTACATTTCTAAATGCTTATGTAAATAAAATAGAGAAAGAGGAGATCAATGAATTGGGCATGGAACTAAAAGAGCCAGAAAAAAAAAACAAATTAAAAATCCTCAAATACCAAAGTAGAAACTCTCAAAATCAAAGTAGAGATTAATCAAAATTGAAAGTAAGAAAGCTATTGAACTGATAAATAAAACTAAGAGCTGATTTTATTTTAAAAAAAGAAATAGATAATTTTTATATAGTTAGTTTTAAAAAGGAAAGAAAACTAAATTACCAGTATCAAAAATGAAAAAGGCAAATTCACCACAAATGAGGAGGAAACTGAAACAATAACTATTAGCTTTTTTGCTCAACTGTATGCCAATAAATCTGACAATTTAAGATGAATGGGTGAATATTTACAAAACACATAAATTGCTCAAATTAACAGAAGGGGATATAAAATATTTAAATAACCTTATTTTAGAAATTGAATAAGCCATTAATGAACTCCCTAAGAAAAAATCTCCAGGGCCAGAAGGATTTATAATTAAATTCTACCAAACATTTAAAGAACAAGTAATTCCAATACCATGTAAGCATTTGAAAAAATAACAAAGAAAGAGACCTACCAAATTCTTTTTATGACATAGAGGGCTGATACCACTAATTTCCCTAATGAATATTGATGCAAAATTTTAAATAAAATATTAGTTAAGAGAGTACAGCAATTTATTATAGCATAATACACTATGACCAGGTTGGATTTATACCAGGAATGCTGGGTTGGTTCGATATTAGGAAAACTGTCAGCATAATTAACCACATCAGTAACAAAATTAATAGAAATGATATGATTACCTCAATAGATACATAAAAAGCTTTTGACAAAATACAGCACCCTTTCCTATTAAAAACATTAGAGAACATAGGAATAAAAGGTGCTTTCCTTAAAATGAGAAGTAGTATTAATCAAAAACCATTGGCAAGCATTATCTGTAAAGGGAATAAGCTAGAAACATTCCCAATAAGATCAGGGTGAAACAAGGATGTCCATTATCACCACTATTATTTAATATTGTACAAGGAAAGTTAGCTTTAGCAATAAGAGAAGAAGAAATGGAGGGAATTAGAACAGGCATTGAGGAAACAAAGCTATCACTCTTTGCAAATGATATGATGGTATACTTAGAAACTCCTACAGAATCAACTAAAAAGCTACTTGAAATACTTTAAAACTTTTACAAAGTTGTAGGATATAAAACAAACCCACACAAATCATAAGCATTTCTATATATTACCAACAAAGCCCAGCAGCAAGAGACAGAGAAATTCCACTAAAAATAAGTGCAGACAATAGAAAATATTTGGGAATCTACATGCTAAGACAAACCCAGGAACTATATGAACACAAATATAAAACAGTTTTTACACAAAGTCAGAAGCAAATATTTTGGAAAATATCAATTGCTTATGGATAGGCTAAGCTAATAAAATAAAAATAAAAATTCTAACTAAATTAACTTATTTATTCAGTGCTGTACAGATCAAATTACCCCTCCAAAATATAGAGAGCTAGAAAAAAATAACAAAATTCACCTGGAAGGAAAAAAAGGTCAAGAATATCAAGGGAATTAATGAGAAAAAAATATAAAGGAAGGTGGTCTAGAAGCAGGAGATCTAAAAGTATATTATAAAGCACCAATCATAAAAAACTATTTGGTACTGGCTAAGAAGTATAGTGGTGGATTAGTAAAAGAGATTAGAAACAAAAGGCACAGTAGTAAATGACTATAGTAATCTATTGTTTGATAAACCCAAAGACTCCAGCTTCTGGGACAATAACTCACTGTTTGACAAAAACTGCTGAGAAAACTAGAAAATAGTGTAGCAGAAACTAGACACAGAACAACATCTCATACCCTACGATTTAAACAAAAGGTGTGATGCCATAAGCAAATTAGGAGAGCAAAAAATAGTTTCTCTATCAGATGGGATGGAGAAGGGAAGAATTTATGATCAAACACGAGATAAAGAACAATATGAAATGCAAAATGAATAATTTTGATTGCATTAAATTAAAAAAATTATTTCTGCATAAATAAAACTAATACAACCAAGATTATAAAACCTAGGAAAAAGTTTTGATAGCCAGTTCTTCTGATAAAGGCCTCATTTCTAAAATATGTAGAAAACTCAATCAAATTTATAAAAACACAAGGCATGTGCTAATTGATAAATGGCCAACAGGCAGTTTTCAGGTAAAGAAATTAAAGCTATCTATAATTATATGCAAAAATGCTCTAAATTACCACTGATTAGAGAAATGCAAATCAGAACAACTCTGAGGTACCACCTCAAATATATGAGATTGGCTAATGGAACAGAAAAGGAAAATGATAAATGTTGGAGAAGATGTGGGAAAATTGGAACACTAATGTATTATTGGTAGAATTGTGAACTGATGCAACCATTCAGGAGAGCAATTTAGAATCATACCCAAAGGGCATACCCTTTGATCCAGCAACACTACTATTAGGTCTGTATCCCAAAGAGAGCATAAAAAAGAGAAAGGGACCCACATGTACAAAGTATTTATAGTAGCTCTTTTTGTATTGACAAAGAATTGGAAATTGAGAGGATGCCCATCAATTGGGGAATGGCTGAACATGTTGTGGTGTATGAATGTAATGGATACTATTGTGCTATAAGAAATGACAAGCAGCAGATTTCAGAAAAAATCTGTACTTATGTAAGCTGATGTTGAGTGAATTTAGCAGAACCAGAAGAACATTGTACGCAGCAACAACATTTTACAACAATCAACTATGATAGACTTAGCTCTTCTCAGCAATACAATGATCCAAGACAATTTCAAAATACTCATGATGAAAATGCTATCCCCATCTAGAGAAAGCACTGGAACCTGAATGCAGATCAAAGCATAGTTTCACATTTTCTTTCTTTCTTGTGGTTTTTCCCTTTTGTTCTGATTCTTCTTTCATAACATGACTAATTTGGAAATATGTTTATCATCATTGTACATGTATAATCTATATCACATTGCTTGCTGTCTTAGGAAGGAGGTGGGGGGGGAGAAAAATTTGAAACTCAAAATCTTTTGAAATGAGTGTTGAAAATTATCTTTACATATAATTGGAAAAGAAATAAAATACCAGTAAGTGGAAAAACTCAAGTAACCACAGAATCTCAGATCAATCAATTAATTAATGCAATTTTTCAAAGTGCTTATGCCTTCACTCATTCTCTTTGGTTCACTTGTTGAGACAGGTTAGTTAGAATACATTTTGTACCCAATTGCCACTGTTAGGTTCTTCCCATTTTTCAAACACCTAGCAACCTCTTCTTGTGAGGTTCATACTTTTCTTATCTACTACCATTCAATCAAAATCGTGGTAGCTGTTATTTATAGACCCCTAGGTAGCTCATCTTTCTTCCTCAATGAGTTCCAAACCTACCTACAGCTTTCTCTCCTCCCCAAAACCTACCCTCCTACTAAAGGATTTCAACATACATATTGATTCTCTCTTATATACCCTAACCACCCAGTTCCTCAACCTTTTCACTTCCCAGGAGCTTCTCTTCCATACCACCTTGGCCACACATGATACACATGACCTTACACATGTACCACCTCCATTTTTAAGAATTCCAAAATCCTTTTATCTAACCATAATTGATTGGTTTTGTACCTCTCCTTCTGAGTTCCTCTATATGAACCTACTCTGCATTTGCACAGTGACCTCCAATCCCTTGATCCCTCAAATCTTTCCAGGGACATCTTTTGTCTGCTAGCTAGTCTTTCTTCTTCTCCCATCTTGAATATTTGGTGAATCAGTTCAACTTTAAACTATCCTCTTCCCAAATCTGTAGCCCCCTTATATTGTTGATTATGCCTAGCCAAGCTTTAGCTTTGGATCATTCCCACCATTCATTGCCTCCAAACTTACAGATGTACTGCTCAATGAAGATGGAGAAAATAACACAGTTGTTCTAAGTCCACTACAAATTTATGTTACTTAACCTCAAATGGACCCTTAATGCTTCTTGAAAATCCTACTATGTCTTCATTTATCAACTCACTATCCCACTCTCCTCAGTGGTGCTTCCAAATCTTTTTATCCCTCCTCAAGGTTCCCATGACTCCCTCTGTCTCTCTCTCTCTCTCTCATTAAAGAATCTTGCCTCATATTTTATAGAAAAAAATGAGGCAATTCACCATTTACAAGCTATTGCCAAGACCATAAATTTCACCTTTTAAACATCTCTTGAATGTGTCCCCTTCTCTCCTCTGACACTGCTGTCACTCTAGTGCAGGCCTTTATCACCTCACACCTTAATTACTTCAATAGCCTGCTGGTGGGTCTGCCTGCCTCAAGTCTTTCCCCACTCCAATCCATTTCCCATTCAGCTACCAAAATGATTTTCTTAAAATACAAGTCAGATCATGTCCCTGTCTCCCCTCAATAAACTCCAATTTCTTACTATTGCTTCTGGGAGAAAATATAAAATGCTTTGTTTAGCATTCAAAGTCCTTCAGAAGCTATACCCAAATATTTTCAATGTTCTTACAACTTACTCCTCAACATGTACTCTTTGTTCTAGTGGCACTGGCCTCCAGATGTTCTATGAACTAAGAACATTTGTCAGCTCTGGGAATTCTTTCTAGCTGTTCCCCATTCCTGGAATGCTCCCCCTCTTCTTCTTTGACAACTGACCTCTCTGGCTTCCTCTAAGTACCAAGTAAAATTCTACCTTTTACAGCAAGCCTTCCCTAACAACCCCTCTTAATTCCAGTGCTTCCCCTATTATTTCCTATTTATCCTACATATAATTTAGTTTGTATATATTTGTTTGCATGTCATCTCCTCATTAGAGTGTAAGCTCCTTAATGTCAGAGTCTCACATTTGTCTTTTTTGTATCCCTAGCATTTAGCACAATGCCTGGCACATTGTAGGCATTTGATTTATGCTTATTGATTGATATGCCAGGTACTTTGTTAGTGAAATTGACCTTAAAGGGTTCACATTATAACTAAGGAAAAAGCATGCATATATATATATATATATATATATATATATATATATATATATATATATATATATATATAAAGAATATGCAAAGCAATTCTAGGGTGGAAAAGGCACAGGTAACTGGGATTTAGGGGTGGGAGAGGATCAGGTAAGTTTTACATCAGAAGGTCATATTTAAATTAAATTTAAACTCAATATTTTTAAAATTAAATTATTTATTTTTAGTTTTCAACATTCACTTCCACAAGATTTTGAGTTCCAAATTTTTTCCCAATCTCATCCATACCTCCACCCCAAGATGGCATGCATTCTGAATACCCCTTCCCCTAATCTGCCTCCCTTCTACCTCCACCCCCACCTTCTCCTATACCCTTCCCTTTCAATTTTCCTGTAGGGCAGGATATATTTCTATATTTCAATTAACTCTTGAAGAAAACTAGATATACTGACATTCTGGATGTCATGTCCCAGAGCAAAACTGACTATATCTCCCCTTCAGCATCTCAAGTACTTCTTATGGGTATGGAACATCTCCTCTGTAGCA
Source organism: Phascolarctos cinereus (assembly GCF_003287225.1). Taxonomy (NCBI): domain Eukaryota; kingdom Metazoa; phylum Chordata; class Mammalia; order Diprotodontia; family Phascolarctidae; genus Phascolarctos; species Phascolarctos cinereus. The sequence continues at coordinate 525,860,222 of NW_027555847.1, read as the reverse complement.
CTATTAGCTTGAGTCCCCACTCTGGTATGTTCATTTCACTGCTGGTGATTACTGTCACAATTCCGTTTGACAAATAAAATCAAATAGCTTTTAAAAAGGGATATTCTTTCTCCATAGCCAATGAAAAGGACTCTTTTCTGCATGATTAGTGAACTAAAACCAGTTAGAGGGACACTTTCCAATTCCCCGAAGGAGCTTGAATCAGTTGAAGACTCTGTACATTATCTCACTCTTTTTTTCATGTGGGGGTTCTAAGAAATGAAGGTAAGAAAAAAACATGATCTAGGCATGGGATGCAAAAGAATAGATATAGGAAATGGAGTTTCAAGTTGACCACAGAGTAGACTGTAGAGGGGTATCTATCTATCTATCTATCTATCTAAATGCCCCCCACATACATACACACCTACATATGTACATACATGCACACATACATATATATATATGTTAGATCATAGAATTTAATTGTATTTAATTTGAGGAGCAATATAACATAGTGGATATAGAACCTACCCTTAAGCTACAAAAGTCTAAGTTCAAGTATCACTTCTGACACATTTCTATGAGATCTTAAGCAAGTCTTCTCAGTGCTTTAGGCAATTCTTTAAATCTCTAAGTTGCAAAGAAGGTACCAACTTGCATTGGAAGAGGAAATTTCCTCATTTGGTTGGTCCTTATACTAAAGAAATCAGATGTACATATCCTCCCTTAAGTGTCTCCTGCACAAAAGTCCCACATTAACTGCTTGTTTGACACTTCCAACCTAGTATATGGAAGGCTTTTCTCACTCAACATATCCACACAATAACTCAATACCTTTTGGCCCTAAAGACACCTCTTTTCTGCATTTTCATATCTCTGTTGAATGAATTACCATCCTTCCAGTTACCCAAGTTCTTGATCTCAGGCTCATTCTCAATTTCTCTCCCTTACATCACATATTTTTAAGTCTTTCTGATTCTGTCTTTGCAACATCTCTTGTCTTCTCTCTTTCTTTGCTGTTCACCACCCTAATTCTGGCCTATATTGTGTCTCACTTAAGACTCTAAAAATAGTCTTTATAATTAGTATCCCAACTCAAATCCCTCCTTTCTCCAATCCATCTACTCTACAACTGCTAAAGTGATTTTCCTGAATCATAGATCTGACCATGTCATTCTTCTTCTCAATAAGCTGTAATGGTTCCCTGTTACCTCTAGAATCAAAAATGAATTCCTGTTTTGCCTGTAAATCTCTTCACAGCCTAGTTTTTATTTACCTTTCCAGCTTAATCAGTCAATTTCACTTACTTCACTGCCCTGTGAAATTGGGCTATTTATATTTCCTGAGAGTTCATCTCCTAACCCCATGACTTTGTACTCATCTCCCTTTCCTGACATATGTTCTCTCCTTTCCTCTGCCTCTTCAACTTTCAGGTTTTTTTTTTTGGTCAGCTCAAGTATCAACTGTTCTTTGAAGCCTTTTTTCTAACTGTGCTAGCTACTAGTCTCTTCTTCACCCAAATTATCTTATATTAATTTTGTACATATCATATCCATTCTTATATATGCACATGTTGTTTGCCCTCAAACAAATGTAAACACCTTGAGGACAATGACTATTTCCCTTATGTCTTTGTATAGCCAGTACCTATAATTTTACCTGGCAAGCAGGCATTTAACAAATGTGTTGTTTGATTGATTTCCCTTCATATGTGTTTTTCTGGTCACCAACTTCCTTTTGTCTCCTGGCTTCATTTACAAAGCAAATATAAGAATTGATATGATTATGTTCTTCTATTAATATATTCACTTGATTATCACTGGAAAATAGTCTCACATTTAGAATATCAACAAACAAGTTCATCTTTATGGGCTATCTAAAATTGATCCAAAACATCCTCTGTCTTTTTTGAGCCATTATGCCATCATTGTTAGAGAAATTAGAAAAGGCCACTTAGAACTAAAGGCTTTTTTGTATTTTTATTTCATTCACAGAAGGCCATGACCAAATAATTGCCCTAATTTGATCACCCTATTTTGATTAACCATTACCTGCCTTCACCTAAGTTGGCCCATATGAAGCAGACATTGTCTGTTACATGTGTAGTTTTCCAACTATGATTTTATCTGTCAAAGCTATCTGTCCTCTGGCATATTTTTTGAGAATATAATATCTTCTCTAAGATCTAATGATGCATAAGAGTGATATTTTATGGAATATTTACACTGATCTCAATTAAACTTCTTCCTATTTGATTTGACTCAACATTCTATCTTGAGGCCTTTTTTGCATTCTATCATTCAACATGGTAAATAACCCTTCCAGCCTTGTGTTTTCATATTTAATAAATATTTCAACTATGTATTTATCCAAGTTACTGGTTAATATTAAAGTGCAGAGGGCCAGGGCCAGTGGGACACTACACTAGAGATTTCTTTCCAAGTTGACAGTAAATCACTAATGACTACGCACTGGGTCTGACCAGTCAGTGAATTACAAATCCAATGTGGACTGGATATGGTTCTTATACATGGAGATTCTGGGTTCCCAGACCCAGGATCTAGAGTGATTTTAATAATTGTCAAGTATAAGATACAGTGCCTTCACATTACTGTAAATTTGATGATTCTACTTTATTTGTGCCATGCTCTACCTGAAATTTAATAAACTTATATGAATTGGGATGATATTATGACTCTCCTTTATTGCCTCCCCTGTATTTCAAGTACAGTGGCCATATGGCCTCCTCTACATTTAGCATATCCCCTAGAAAACTTTACAAATGACAATTACCATATAATAGATAACATTTCTATGGCTCTACTGTTAAAGCAGTATAGAGATAATTATTCTTAACTATTTTTTTTAACTTCAAATGACAATGCATATATGACATATCCCAGGATTTTAGGTAAATTCCAAGCAATTTAATTAAAATGACTTGTAAAAACTGTATTATCTTAAAATATTCCTTGAAAATTTCAATGACAAACAGGATAATATTGAGAAGAAAATTTTTCAATCAGAAGTTGATGTTATATTTTTTTATATTTAAATAAATGGTGAGATTTGAATTGTTCTCAGTAATATATCATGGCAGATTTTTGAGAAATTAGTAAATTTCTAGACTTTTTGAACAACACATCAATATAAACAACTTGCCAGGATTTGTCAAACAAGGGAAAATTAAATAACCGTGACTCCACAATGGCCATATAGAGATGATTGAGGCACTGTACAGAATCACAGATCTTAACAGTGTTCTTGTCTCTTCTTCATTGTAATTGGGTGGCAAGGTTTACAAAACCTTGAGTAAGAAAATCTATTTCTTGATGCTTATTATAAATAAATGCAGTTAAATGTTATCATATCTTAAAAATCTAGAAGGCAAATGACACCTTAGAAAGAGGTATAGATACCATAACTAAGTGTATATAAAGATTGTTAATAGAGAAGGCACAACATTCTTTGAAAACAGTAAGAGATACATCTACATCTACTTTTTAAATTTTATTTTAATGAAGGATGTAATAGAAAATCCACCAGGGCCTAAAATAACAGATTTTGTTTTCTTCTAGCCAAGCTCCACTGCAGCTGAAAAATTTTGCAGAAATTGATTAGGCTAGAAAGATAGATGTGCATAAATAATTGCCTAAACTTGATGAAATTAGCTCGGGCAAAATAGCTGTAGGCTAGGAAACTCACAGCCTTCTTAAATTCCATGTCACATAAATGATTATTTCTAGACCCCTCCCTTACAAAACAATTCTTGTTTATCGATCAGCCAAAAGAGGTATGTTATTTTAGCAGAATAGAAAAACAAATCTTCAGAAAGTCAATATATACTAATGACTTAATTTCTTTCAAAAACAACCAGCAGCATTATACTTAAATGTTACTGATTCACGGTATAGCTAGCTTTGGCTCAGTATATGAGCTTTTAATTTTTATGTACCAGTTCACTGCCTTTTGTAAGTGTTAATGGGACAGATTTGGGATGTTAGGAAGATGGATAAAATAATTTCACAAAGACTGTAGTGTGAAAGAATTATGATCATTGCTTTTAATTCAGCTATATGCTCTGTTATGTAAGTTAATATGAAGCCATTGATTATTAGTCTTGGCTAATATGAATTAAGTAACAAGGTAAGAACTGAAATGTACCTGAAGTTCAAAGTGAAAAAGAACAAACATGACAGGTCTTATAGTTAATGCTGCACTTCTATTATATTGGAAAAGCACATCTTTCTATTAGTGCTAGCACTTTTAGAATTCATAACTACCCAGGCAATCCTGAAGGGCTTGAAGTTTGAGAGGCGGAAGTGCCCTCAAAAGCTTAAGCAGGAATTTGGTATTTCAGGACTATAATAATTCAAGAAAGAATTATGTAGGTAATTTCATGTGTTCTAAGACTGCATATATCATATTCTTACTATGTGCTTGGAATCAGATGTTCTACTTACTGAAATGTACTTGCCTTGTGGTTCTGGTCCAAAAAGAGGAAACAAAGGAAAAACAAAGGAGAAACAAAGGGGATTAAGCTACAGAAGACTCAGAGCAAAGTGGGGTCAGCTGTGCTCGCTCTCTCTCGCTCTCTCTCTCTCTCTCTCTCTCTCTCTCTCTCTCTCTCTCTCTCTCCCTGTCTTTCCCAAACAGCTCCTTTATTGGAGGATGATAATGCCTGGGTTTTGGGGGGTTTATTAGCTTTCTTTTTTCTTTTGAGTTCCCATCTTAGGACCAAACCTAGTCTTTTGGTGATTGAGTGAGTGCAAGCTAGCATACTTAGTCTATTCTGTCAGGTGCTGGACCCTAGAAACCATAAAGTAATTTACCTTCACATAAGACCTAGCCACCATCTGTTTCTCCAGGCCATTTTGTCATTTGCTTTCTTCAGCTTTCTTCTTTACCATATCTAGAACAGTGGCCTCCATCCTCGACCTAGACTACACATTGGACTCTAGAATCTATACCCCTATTCTCTGGGCAAATTTAAACACTTATCTTTGGAGTTTCAACCCAAAAGTACGATAAAGTTGTTTGGTGCCTGAGTATATACAAGCCAACCCACTTACCCACTATTTGTACATCTTGTCATCTTCATTCTCCCCAACTCACACTATCCCAGTTGCCACCTTTTGCCCTGAGTATAGTAATCAAATAGTACCATTATTTTGGGGAAAAGGTATGTCAATTGATTGCCCTATAGATCAACTCATCAATACTGGACTCTTCAGAACAATATAATCTTCCCTAGCCACATTCTTCATGTTTTATCTTCCTCAATAAATGAATGGATGAATGGATGGATGGAAAAAAAAAGTGTTTATTAGATGGTTACTATATGTAAAGCATTGTGCTGAACGTTGGAGATGCAAACATAAAAGCAGGAATGTACCTGAATTCAAGGAGTTCTAATTCTAATGGGAGAGATGGCACATATAAGAGGTTTCAGTTAAAGTCAGATGAAAAGCTACCATCATTTGTAGGATGTAGCAACAAAGAAGATGGCAAATCATTTTTTTTTCAGCTGACAAGGTTTATTAGCACATGGATCAGGTGGGTGAAATTTAAAGAATCTGCCATATTGTCCAGACAAGGGACAATGGAGACTAGATAGGATTAAGGGTGGGAAGTGTCAGGAGGCAATAAGGAAATAAGACAATGGACAGCTAGGCTAGGTTAAGGAAATAAGAGAATTGAGAGATTGGGCATAGGTGATGATGAAAGGCCAGTTGATAGGACTATATCTTCAGGTGAAAGCCAGAAATTTGGCCATGTGAAAAAATCCAGAGCTTTTACTTTACAAAGACATGGACTTTTCCTTTTAAGGGTTCAGATCCCATCCCCACCATTTCCTCCTCAAGCAAATGGTATCCAAATTCTTTTGGGGTGAGGGGTGAAGGTCTTGACTGTTGAAACTTCTTGCTGACAAGGGGCGGAGAGCTGTCCTTGTCTCAAGGAAGTCCCAAAGAGAAGGTTGCCTAGAACCAAGCACAGATTGCATCCAGAGGATTGTGGGGCACATTGGCTGATACCTGCTGTTTGCTACCAACTGTAGGTGAATGTCCTGTAGTTTGGAAGACACAAATCTGACAGAAAAGACTGCAGTGCCCAGACAGAGGGAGAAGTAAAAGTGTAAGAGCCCCATTAAAATTATTTACATTTGACCTGCATGATTATCTGATCTTGTTATTTTTTCAAAAGTTTAAGTAACACTTTTGTGGGTAGATTTCCACTCCTGGGTTCAATAGTTACACAAATGAATTTGCCAAAGGACTTTCACTTCAATTATCATCAAAATTTTCCTCCCCAAACCAAACTGAAGAAGTTTCTGACTTTGTTTAAGTTGTTTGGGGGTATTGAATGACTCCTGGATTTACATCTCAAATTTAAATTTGTCCTGGTGTAAAAAGCCAATTGTTAGAGATTATTTCCATATACTTGAAAGTTTTCAGCAAGCCATAATCCAAACAAGCTTTTTGGCAAGTTTACACATTAAATAACCAACAATAGCCAAACTGTTTTAGCTGTAACCAATGAAAAGTTACTTGACGTAATTGATAGAAAAAGTTTACCAATTTGAAACTTGAAACAAACCCATTACTGATAGGTGACTTCAGCTTTTTTAAAATGCATTTTCAAATTACTTTTCACAGAGAATCAACATCTCATCATTAACAGTTAAAACTACAACCTTAAAAGAGCTGGCTTATCAAAGTTTGGAGGCTGGCTTGTTTCTTTACCTTGACTCATCCCCCTTCCCTCTCTCCCCACAGCCTCTGGGGGTTGAGGTGGGCATGGGGGACAGCAGGATATACTGAACCTGGGTATTGCTTTCAGGCAAACATTGCCCCAGGGCCCAAGGCCATTGCCAGTGGGGCCTATTCTGCTGTCCCTCCCTACTCCTTCCTTTTATCAGGTGGGGAAGGGTGAATTCAAAGGTGAGGGGGGAGATGGGCGAAACTCTCTTCTCCTATGAGAGGGGTTAACAAAAATACTCTCTTGACTCAAGGGAAGGAAGTGGAAGAAGGCAGTGACCAGGGTTGTAAGGAGGTGTTTCAAAACTCCTTAATGATCAAAACTCTTTAATGATTAATCACAAAACCTCCAGAATCTGCTGAGATGTTTTTAACTGTTTTCCCTGTAGCCTCCATGAAGGAGAATTCAGGGGTATAGAGGGAAGGGAGTAAGTAAGCCTCAGGGAACAGAAAAGCAAGCGCAGTTCTCCCAATTCCCTATTGCTGAGATAACTGACTGAATTGAGCAAATGCTCTTGGATAGGGTGTCTGTCCTGGTTTTCTATGCTGCAGAAGGTTTACCTGGGTCCATGGCCTTGAACTGAACCAGTGGACCGAGAACCTGAGAGCATCAGGCTAAGTGTGAGGCAGCCTTGTAACTGTCTGCCTGAAAAGCACCTCCAAACCTTTCTATATGCTTGGATGCCAACCGCAAGGAAAGAAAGAGGGGAGAGGCTTACGTACCTTCCAGTCTTGGCTAAAGAAGACCTTGGGGTTAGGCATCTTCCCCATGTAGAGGTTTATAGGTTTAAGGGTGCTGGGACCCCAAAATTATGACACCTGGGTCCTGCCTGAATGAATTCTACCCAAGCCTTCTTTCAGTCAATGACAAGGTTTATCAATTTATCAACTGGGGGTGGGTGAGGTTTAAAGAATCCACCATATTGGCCAGACTCCTAAGGAATCTAAGCATTTGTATTGCTAATGCAAGTGGGCCAGATCTTAAGAATCTGAGATGGTAAATCACCTTTAAATGTCATTTCTAGTGACAAAATCATATCCTTTGCTCATGCTGAACCATTTGACACTGCTAATAGCTTTGGTGCAAAGAAATTTGTTTTCCATTATATTCATTCTGTGCAGGACCACACCATCTGCAGAGACAATCACAAGGTCTCTTCTTCACATAACTTGCTTTTTAAAATGAGTCCACATGGAGTCTCCTTGGAAATAAAATGAATGTAAGGGAAAAGGAGGGGGCAGAACTGCCACTCTGGGTTTCTTGGGAATGTAATCTCCTTGAGAGCAGGAATTGCTTCTCCTTTTATATCTGTATTCTTAGCACTTAATTAATAATGTGCTTAATAATTTTTATTTCATTCACTCATTTATTCAACGAAGCAGTAACTTTGATTCAATAATTCCCAAACCACAAGAAGCAAGACCATTAGCATCCATGTGGAATCTCAAACATTTGCAACTTTTAGTATTACATCATTATCATCATCATCATCATCATCCAAAAAAATAGTTAAGTTTTTCTCTGTGCTGTACTAAAAAAGTGCAAGCTGAACTAAATAAGCAGTCTCACACCTACTAGGAATAGATATGCTACAAAAACTAAACCATGTGATGCTCTAATTCAGTGTGTGAAATTAACAATCAATTCATCTGTATGCCTCTCCATGCCTTGCTTTCTGAGAGCCAAGCAGGAGCATAGGCCTTGTCAACTTACATTCTAACTACATACCTCTACTAACCCTGACATTACTGTCAGGTACTTCTGAATTCTCCCACAGTCCTCTTTGGCTTAAGTACTAGATCCTGCTAGAACACTGGGCTTGATGCTTCACACCATTTGTCTCTGTTTTTCAAAGATGTTACCGGGAAAGAAACTCCTAACTCACAGCTGTTTGACTATGTCTACTCTCTTTAAATTTTTAAGAACAAAATTTTACTTATTAACTTAATAATTATTTTATATTAAAAATAAGAAAGATGCTTTATATAAGAAAAATGATATTGTCATGTATACTTTTTAAAATATTATGTGTATGCGAAAACATAATTCAACATAGCTGAAATAAAATTTTTCTATGAAGAACATGATCTTCTTTCAATTGTTGCTGTTCAGTCATTTCATTTGTGTTTGATTCTTTATGACCCTATTTGGAGTTTTCTTGGCAAAGATACTGGAGTGGTTTCCCATTTACTTCCCAAGCTCATTTTACAGATAAAAAACTGAGGCAAACAGGGCTAAGTGGCTTGCACAGTGTCACACAACTAGTAAGTTTTCTGAGGTGGGATTTGAACTCATGTAGATGAGTGTCCCTGATTCTAAGCACAGTGATCTATCCACTGTGCTACCCAGCTGCCCAACTTCTATCAATGGTGAAGATTTATTTACTATATGTGTAAGATCTTTTGTTGTTGGTCCATAACAAAACAACTCTCTCTATATATATTTATACACACACACATATACACATATATACATATACACATGCATATATGCATATATGTACATGTGGACATATATACAGGCATATTTGGATTTATATGTACATATAAATGTATATGTACTTGTATATGTGTGTGCATGCATATCTATATGTACATGTGCATGTATATTGTATATAAGTATATGTAAAAGAAAATATGAAATGCATCTATATATGTGTATTGTATGTAAATGAATGTGCATGTGTATTGGTGTTTAGGCATATATTCTTTTAAGTGCATGAAGGTATACATATATGAACACACATGCATATTCTTTGATACATATCTTAAAAGTAACTAAGACAGCATATTTTTCTACATCTTTTTTATCCTAATTTTACAGGTGTGAAAACTGAGACCCAAAGACATTAAATCACTTGTCCAAAGTCATAGAACTAGTTGCAGACAGATTTAAGACTAGAGCTCTAGAATCCCAATCTAAGTCTGTTTTCAATGTGCCATAGATATGCTTTCTATGAGACTCAGGATAATATCAACCATTATGAAATATCGAGGGCCGGCTCTAAAAGAGTCTGATCAGTATTCAAGATCCAGGATAGAGTTTGACTCTTGCCCAGTCTTAACCCATGGGGCTCAATTATTTACAAATCAGGGCTCTCCAAATATCCCTCTGCAAGGGAGGTTTTCTGAGACATTCCTTCTCACTCTTTGAACCTTAGATTTACACATTCACTTCTCTATGCAGGTGATGCCAAGGCGCATGGGAAAGCCTTGGAAAATACAACCCAACCTAGGAACCCTGATAACGAGAAATGTATATTGTCACATCCTTAGCAGATGTTTTGGGGAGTGTCTCATGGGGAGGACTCTTTAAAGTTAGGCTAGATTTTCTATATATATATCCTGTACCCTCAGATGAATAAACTGAGTCAGTCTCTACTGCTCTGCCTGGCCCATTTGTTTCATGCCTTCCCTTTTGCTGTACTACATGTTACTGGCAACAATGAAACCTGTTGCACACTAGTATAAGTTTTAGTTTGAATAATAATTCCATTAAACACTATTGTATTGATTGGGAAGAAAAATTGTTGTGAATGTGTAGTCACTCTGTAAATGTGTATTACTGCTAATGTTGATAATGAGGATTATGGAGATGATAATGATGATGACGATAGGGGCTAGGGCTTATAGGTATACAATCAAGCTATATAAATTGAGGGGATTAAATAAGAAAGCTATAAGTCTCAGATGTAAATCTTGCTTCAAATCACTTGAGGAATTAATTTAGAATTTCCCCAAAGTTAGTAAGATGACACAAAGATACGCGTCAAAAACTGCAAGATTAAAGAGGTAGAAGGACCTCAGATATCACCAAGTCCAGCCTTTTGCCGTAATCCATAACTAGGAATTCCAAACTACCCTAATTCAATTATGAGGTAAAGAACATCATTTGAGAGAGCAATTCAACTGCGATTGCCACCATATACGAAGAAGAGATAGTCTGTGAATTTATTTGGTATTTCCTTAGGGATTAGAGTAATACGAGCTCCTGGAATGGGGGATCACAGTAAAGGAAATGGGGGTGCCGTCCTAGTTATACTGTTTTCAGAGGACCATGAAGTGAGGCACAGAGATCACCATAAGAAATAGGGTTAGCAGTACAAAGCTCCATGTAGCCCTGCCCCTACGACATACTTTTCCTTTGCCCGACATCAATGTCCCAGGTTACTCCCCACCACCAGTTACTTTACATTATTTACATTTGTGTTCCTACTCCATTTAGGAATTTATTTTATGAGAACATCCTTGATAGTAATCTATCTTCTCCTTAAGAATGAATTCTGACTATGGAAGTGTTTTGCTTGGCTACACATGCATAATCTTTATGGATTGCTTGCATTCTCAATGAGGGTGATTGGGGAGGGAGGAAGGGAGAAAATTTGGAACCCAAAGTGTTAAAAACAAATGTTAAAAAAAATTGTTTTCCCATGCAACTGGGAAATAAGATATGCAGGAAATGGGGTATAGAAATCTATCCTGCCCTATAGGAAAATTGAAGGGAAAGGGAATAAGAGAAGGGGGTGTAGATAGAAGGGAGGGCACATTAGGGGAAGGAGTATTCAGAATGCATGCCATCTTGAGGTGAGGGACAAGATGGGGAGAAAATTTGGAACTCAAAATCTTGTGGAAGTGAATATTGAAAACTAAAAATAAATAAATTAATTTAAAAAAAAATTTAAAAAAATAATGAATTCTGGGGGCAGCTAGGTTGCTCAGTGGATAGAGTACCAGCCCTGGAGTCATAAGGAACTGAGTTCAAATCCAGCCTCAAACACATAACACTCAGTAGCTGTGTGACTCTTGGCAAGCCACTTAACCCCAAATGCCTCACACCCCTCAAAAAATTATTTAAAAAAAATGATGACTTCTAAGGCAACTATTGCCAGCTTATTGTCTTATTGTCAGGTTTTTAGTCTTGGTACAGAGTTGAACACAGAATACTTCCTGTAAGACTTTGGAATGTTCATCACTCACTGACAATTTTAAAAGGTGATTTTATTTTTTCCCACAATGATTATATATGACAGCTTCTCATTATTCTCTTTTCACTAATTTATATCTCAACATCAGAAAAATCTCAATAGCCATTTCCTTATAGCTAGTTGGCAACATAAAAATGAAATTGTATTACATTCATACTTGTCTACTCCTTATGTATTTCAAAAAAACTTTTAGCTCTGCCCTCCCTAGGTGAAAATATTCTGTCAATAAGAATATGTAGAAAAAAAGACCAAAATGAAAATTTAGTGGCCCAGAAACAATCTACGTCAGCTATAGATTAAATTTACAACATTAAAGTTAGTTACACAGCTTGTTCTTAAGAAATCAGATCTTTCATTTTCTTTCATATGACCAATATGGAAATGTTTTGTATGACCACACACATAAAATGTATATCAAATTGCTTGCCTTACCAATGAGGAGAGAGGAGGAAGAAGAGGCAGGGAGAGAATTTGGAAATCAAAAATTTAAAAATCAAATGCTAAAAATCGTTTTATATGTAATTGAAAAAAAATAAAACACTAAAAAAAAACAATAAAAGAAATCGGATCATTTTTTACATTGATAGTTATGAACTCCTGATGCATAGCAAACCAACTGGCTAAGTAGAATGTTCACAATCATGATCTTTTTCTGAAGTCAAGTTTACCAAATTGCATATGTATTCTCATGTCAAATCTTTGTAAGGCTTAAAATCTCTATCTTGTGTATTGCTCTTTGTAGAAGACCAAGTCCCTTTCCTTCCCCTTTCCCAATACTTTGAGTGTGCTATTCATAGACTTAGATACATAATTCAGTCAGCCAAAAAGCAAGTGAGCCAAGAGGTTTTCTGAATCATTAAAGAAACATCATTTCTTAAAGTTTGTTGAGCCTCCTGAAGTTTATGAAAGTTCTAGGACTACACACATTTCACTTCAAAATGTGATTTCCATTTTTGCTGCTTTATATCATTCCTCATGCTTACTGGGGGACCCAAGAGGGAAAAGAATGCAAATGGAAATCCCATTGAACCTATAATAACACATCAATACATATGTTGGGCCTATCTACTATGAAATTTCTTGCCTTCAGAACATTCAGTAGTTAATGATGTAAAGGAAAATGAGAGCTGTTTGTTTTTAATCAACTTTCCTATTTATCTGATTGTCTCCCAATACTTACAGTGAAATCATGTTTTCAGGAGCATGATGTACACTAGTCATTTCATTATTCCTAGTACTATCTTTAAACTACTGCAATAACATTAAAAACAAACTCTTTAGCATTACAAACATGGCTTAAAATTTTAGAAATGTTGCCACCTTAAGCCAGCAGGTTTCTTTTTCAGTGTATATTCAAGATATATCACTGCATTATTTGTCCTCCACTGTTCCTCTATCCCACTCCACCAATCTACAAATGTTGTTGAAATTCAGAATTTTGAATGCAAACATGGATGTCCTTCTACACTAAGTAGGCAGTCAGCTCATGATTTAGGCACACAATTTTTATTTCTTTAAAGAACAAAAGCTTCAATATAGTAAAAAAAAAAATCAGTGTTTTATGGCAACAAAAAGAGATAGAATCCAAGACAGCTTTCTCAAAAATAGATGCTATTGGTCACCAAGAGTAGGTAGTGTCCCTTGGTATTGGTAGCCCACTCCATTCTATTTTTACTTTTGGAACAATTAAATGTCTGTCCTGGCCATGGTAGGTCAGCATTATATCTGAACATGATGTACAGAACGTAACTTAATTACACCAAAAGTGAACATTCACAAGTAAGACAGACTTTTATTTCCCAACTGCTATAGATTTTGTCAGAAGATGAAAAGAAAAAAACATAATATTCAACAACTACCTTACTGAAATATGCTGAATTTTAGATCTGTTATGGACCCTTAATTCTGTAGAAAAAGATGACTAAGCAACTATCTGAAATAAGTGATAGATGTATTCTTTAATGTAATTGCCGAATAGAAAAGCATATTTTTCTCAAGTCTTTGTCAGAAAAATCCCTAAAACTGCAGAAGTCCATGTATCTCCCTAGTACTCTATGTAAACTTTGAATTCCACATCATGCTAAACAAACTAAAAGGCCTTTTAGAAATAATCTGTAGAAGACTTTCAAAATTATTTTAAAAATCCTGATGATGCATACCTTGGACCTCCCAGATCACTCTCTATCCATTTTATTGAAAGCCCTGATGCTGAATAGTATAGAGTAATCTTTTCTGCAAATACTACAATGAGAGATTTAACTCAAGAATACATATCTTCTTGGCCTCTCTTTGGCTTCATACCAAGTGAGGAAGGAAATATGCATTTGTCAAATGTGTACATATGCCAGGCACTACATTTCATAAATAGTACCTCATTTGATCCTCACAACATTTATAAAAAGTAGGTATTAACTCAATTTTACAGCTGAGAAAACTGAGGTAAATGGAAGTCATGTGATGTTCAAGGTCACAAAGCTGTTAAGTGTCTGATGTTGGATTTGAACTCAGGTCTTCTGAACTCTAGGCCCATTGCTTTATCCACCTAACTGCCACATCTCAGAATATTCAGTTTTTGCCCTTTCAAAGACAGCCTCAAGTTTGTCTCTTAATGGTAAATGCTTTTTGTTTCTTTCTCTCCCCACCAACCCCTATCCCCTTCAGTATGACATTCTTCCTCTTTCCAAAACAGGTCAGGAATCCCCTCCAGCTCTTAGGCTACTTTTTCTTCTGGTTCAAAATCTGAAAGTGGAAACTAATATTTCAGCTTCCTTTTGTGCTCCCTAGTCCCATTTTGGTTTTTCTGTCCATCTTTTTCCATTTCCTTATGAACTAGTTCCTTCATGTTTCCTGCCCTATGTCCAAAGTCTTTTTACTCTGGAGAATACCCGTATAGTTCTGAAGAGCATCCAAAAGAGGTCTGTTGAGGGACTTTGAAGTCATGTCATATAAGGATCAACTAAAGGAAGTGGAGATATTTAGCCTGAAGAAGAGCTGAATCATGTGGTTACAAGATAGTTTTTTCAAGTACATGAAGTATTTTCTTATGGAAGAGATTAGATATGATCTATTTGTCTATAGAATACAGAATTAGAGAAATAGAAGCTATTAATTAGCAAATTTTAGTGCAATCTAGAAGTGGAATAAATTCCGTAAGGAGGAAGGCAGTACCTCTTCCTTAAACTCCTTTAAACAAAAGTTGAATGACCACATGTGGGGTATATTCTAAAGGATATGAGTTAGATCAGATGGCCCTAAGATTCTGTGATTTTTCTGAAGATAAGATTAAGACAAATATGATGATAGAGAAGCACAGAATGACAGAACTAAAATAAAATAAAATAAAATGGCTAATGCAAAGAAAAGGTGAAGAAATAAACATACTTGTTTACATTGAGTAAGACAATATATAGAAAATAAACTTTATAAAAGCCATTGAAATTTGAATCAACAAACAACAAAAGTAATACAAACTTATTTTATCTAATTCATAAGTGAAATTCAAACTATGATTTGAAAAAAAAAACCTTCTAAGGTACAAATAATTTACCATATAACCTTAAATCCAAGACAAGGAAAGGAACACATTACCTGGTGACTTAATGACCAATAATGACTTAAGTCAGTCATTCTATTAATACTTAGGCATATGTCTATATCATGAACTATCCCATCATAATTTTCTCATAATTATATAAACAGTGTTCTGAATAACTGTAAGATTTGCAATTAAATATACACAAATGATAAGTTTTATTAGATTAAGTAAGTTTTGCTACAATGTTGTAAGCCAAATGACTCTATCAAGACTGTTAGTAGCTATTCACTATGCAATGAATAGCAGTTGCTGCAATAGCAATTAAATTCGTAGTCGTCAAATCTGAATAGGTTGTTATAGAAAATATTGAGCTAAAAGATACACATCAGAAAACTTGAGTAGGGGCAGAGGTGGTATTGGTAAGGAAATCCATTTGCCCTTTGAGTTGCCCTTCCACCTTGATTTTACTACAGAAAAAAAATTATTCATTATCAACATCATGTTTTTTGAAGAGCACTGACAATTTCCATCTTGTGATTATGTTGTGTGGAGGTAAAAATGTCAGCTGAACTAATGACAAATATGTCAGGGCCTTTATCCTCTGCCCTGTTTGAAATGATTAAACTCATCGAGTGTTTGCTTAATCTATTTTCTTTTCCCATATACCATGCTCTCTGCCTGGAGCAAACCCATCTAATAATTTTCAATTGAATAAAACCATAACTCATGACCCAATAAATTATTAAGGAAGCCTGTGTTGCATCTGATTCATCATTCATCTTGCCACAATGGCAGAAAGCTTACTGAATTCTCTAATAGTCCTTGCTGTGATAAATAGTTCCATTAAAATTTATGAATACAGTGATATATATTAACATGTATTTTGTTACTGAATTATCTGTCAAGCTATGTTTTTCCCCCACTAACATTTTGCATTAATAATTGTACTAAGATAAAAATCTTACCTTCTACTCAAGTCATTAAGGATTTGAACCTTAACCTTCATCATTCTGACCAAGATGACATATTTATGTCCCTTGCACCCTGATTCAAAACATGTCTTTACAATGGGATCTATATATGTCCTTTGTCATTATCATAGCATTATTTTCTTCAGTCCAAATCTTATTGCCTATATCCTACACTGAGGACAAAAACAGTCAGAGGAGAAAATTAACATCATTTTACAAATGAGTTCAATATCCTATAATGAAGAAGGACAGAATGTGGATTATTAAGCATATGATATTTTAAAACTAATGAATTATTAAATCCTATGAGTATTAAGCACTAGTTCTATGTACAGCTACTATCTGGCTATGAACTTAAAAAAATTATACTCTTTTATTTGTTTGTTTGTTTTTGTTTTTGCTAGGCAATGGGGTTAAGTGACTTGCCCAGGGTCACACAGCTAGTAAGTATTATGTGTCTGAGACCAGATTTGAACTCGGGTCATCCTGAATCCAGGGCCGGTGCTCTATCCACTGTGCCACCTAGCTGCCCTATACTCTTTTATAAAGTAGTTGCTGCATCATAGAAATGCCTCTATACAGCTGAAATACCTGGTAGAATCTGCTGATATTCTAGTTCATCATGGGAATCAACAGGAAAATAAAATTTCAACAGCTGCTACAATTTATTTGGTATCAAATAAAAAGTAACATTTTAGTGGTTAAAAATGGATTTTTTTTTTTACTAAAGCAGAGTGCCTGTCATAACTGTAATCTATGAGCTTCGTTTAGCTCTATTTCAGAATTGGCCCAGATATAGACTACTCAAATTAACTACAGTGCTTTAGAAATGAAATATCCACTAGTCATTCAACTCATGCCAATAGCTTAACCTCTCAATATGAGAAAGGGGAATAACTAAGTGGCTTTAACAATGTCTCAGTGAACACTACTCCTCTGCTTGGAATTTTCATAGTTTTATTTGAGTTTTATTCCCCCACTACTTAACCTGGGAACTTTCTGAATCAACTTCCCACAGTGCATCCTAGATGCTTGAGGACTAGAGAACTGAATGTTCTAGGAGACATCCAACAGTCATATTGCAGAAGGAATCATTCGGCACTCCCTTCTTTTATACTGAAGGGCACAGTAGACCCAAAAGATTTTTTTTTGCTTTTGTTTCTATTTTTTGTGGAACATTAGAGAGACAGCAGAAAACAAATGAAATAATTGTTTGTTCATGACTGAGTCCTTGATTCCAGTTACTTCATCAAAAGATATGTTGCATCAATAGTTACAGAACAGCAAGAATAACAAGATCCTAAAGGCACAGAATAGAATGTCTATAAAACATCAGCGACTGGCTCTTTCAACTGCCCTTTTGCAGCTTGTCTTCTTTTAGTTAATAAATTCTTGGTATTGAACCACAGAATAAGAAAAAAAACCAAAATGGAATAATCAGAGAAAATGAAATTATTATAAAGACATTGTAATATTATAAAGACAATGTAATATAATTATTATGAAGATAGTCTCCAACTACTAAAACAGAGCTTATCTTTCCCCTTAAATCCTCCCCCCCCCACTTCCCTAATACTGTAGAAGGCATTCTCCAAGTACCTGGGCTTGGAGTAATCCTGGATTACTCAGTATCTCTCCCCCACCATACCCAATCTGTTACCAATGCCTGCTGATTTCACCTTTGCAAAATCTCTCAAATGTGCCCCCTTCTTTGATGCTTCCATCACTGTAATGCAGGCCATTATCATTTTATGCCTTAATTACTGCAATAGCCTGGTAGTGGGTCTGCCTGCTTCAAGTCTTTCTCCACTACAATCCATCCATCATTCAGCAACCAATATGATTTTCCTAAAGCACATATCTGACCATGTCACTGCCCTGACCCCCATACTATTCAATATACTTCGATGGCTCCCTCTTAACTCCAGAATAAAATACAAAACTCTTTGTTAGACATTTAAAAACCTTTGTAACCTAGGTCCCTCCAATCTTTGCAGTCTTCTTATATTTTACTACTCCTTACCACATTTATTTAGATTCAGTGACAATGGCCATTCCAGGAACAAGACATTCTATGTCTTGAATGGGCATTTTCTCTGTCTGTCCCCCATGCTTAGAATGTTTTCCTTCCTTATCTCCGTATACCACCTTTCTTGGCTTTATTTAAGTCTCAATTAATATCACATCTTCTAGAGGAAGCATTTCTGAACCCTTCTTAATTCTAATCCCTTCCATCTCATAATTATTTCCTATTTATCCTGTGTCCATTTTATTCATTTATTCTATATCTTGTCCGTGTTTGTACATGTTTGTTTGCTTATTCTCTCCTGTTTGAGGGGGAAGATTGTCTTTTGCCTCTTTCTGTATTCCCTGAGCTTCGTGAAGTTACCTGTCATAAAGTAAGCACTTAAAACGCGTTTATTCATTGACTGACTGACTGAAAAAATACAAGAGAAAAAGACAGGTAGGATCAGTTCCTCATTAACCCAGTGGTATAACCCACTAGGCAAAGACCTAATATATTGTCACAAGAGGAAAATAGAATTACCGCTTGCTAAGTAGTAGAGATCTTAAACACTTTTTAATCTGTAAATAGCACTAATGATGTAAAAAGTTTTTTTATACTGATCAATTGGAGAAGTCAAAGTGATTTTTTTTAAACAACTATACCTTGAATGTAGCTACCTCAGTTTTTTTATGCAATATCACTTGTGGCAAGCATAGATAACTATTTCTTTTTTTGCTGTCATTTGTAATGTTTTTGGACTCCTTTTTCCTGTTTGTTCTTTTTTACTTACAAATTACAAATGAGAGTATATGCAGAGTAAATAGTATGCATGCTTCAATCTACATTCAGACTCTATAATTATTTTTCTGGATGTTGCTAGCATTTTCCAACATGAGTCTTTTGGAGTTGACTTAGATCCTTGCATTGCTAAGAAGAAGTAAGTCTATCAACATTAGTCATCCCACAATATCCTGTTACTGCGAACCATGTTCTCCTGGTTCTGCTCACTTCACTCAGCATCAGTTCATGCAAGTATTTCCAGTTTTTTTCTAAAGCCTGCCTGCTCATCATTTCTTAGGGAATAATAGTATTCCATTATATCCATGTACCACAATTTGTTCAGCCATTCCCCTATTAATGGGCATCCCCTCAATTTCCAATTCTTTGTCACCATAAAAAGAGCTGCTATTAATATTTTTGTACGTGTGTCCTTTTTCCCATTTTTTATTATGTTTTTGAGATAGAGAACTAGAAATGGCATTGCTGGGTCAAAGGGTATGCACAGTTTTATAGCCTTTTGGGTATAGTTCCAAATTGCTATCCAGAATGGTTGAATCAGTTCACAACACCAATACCAATGCATTAGTGTTTCAATTTTTTCACATCTTCTCCAACATTTACCATTTTCCTGTTTTGTCACATTAGCCAGTCTGATGGGTATGATTCCGACAGAGACTGCGGCTTACAATACTGAAGTGCAAAGCAAAGTTACCTTCACAAAATTATTTTAAGCATTATTATCATTCAATTAAATTAAAAATGATTAAGCACCTACTATGTTTCAGGAACTTTTCTCGATGCTGAGGATACAAATAAGGAAAGGAAAGACACTCCCTGACCTCTTGGAACTTACAATCTAATGGGAGAAAACAACACAGAAAACAAAGTTGAAATAGGGCAGGAGACCAAGGGATCCCCAGCTAGGGCATCTTGTTCCATGGATTTGAAACCATGCAGAGCTGCAAATGCAATGGAGTTAGCTGGAAGTTCAATTCCTTATATAAAGAATTGCTTGGGAGCAGTTTATAGTTCCACCAACCAGTCCTCCAATCAGAGTCTAGAGGACACTGAGGGAGGTATGAAGGTATTCAATATCTAAGTCTTGAGTTACCAGAGTAGTGATAAGATTGGAAGTAATCAGTTTATCCTGGGAGGAAATTTTTGTTCCATAAAATTGAAATAAAGAAGAACTACAGATGCGAAGTGGAGACTATAATTATTTGTAACCATGATTATGATAAGCAAAGAAGACTGCCAAATATTCTATTTAACTTTGATTTATTGCCTATTTTTTTCCTTCAGTATTAATCATTTAGTCAACTAAGTCTTATTAAGTGCCAGTATTGTACTAAGTGTTAAGGATACAAAGAAAAGTTAAAGACAGTCTCTGTTCTGAAAAAAAAAAAAACCTCACAGTCTAACTTAGTAAGCCTCCTATTCAGAAATATCAACTTTCCTATTTACTCAGAAGTCCTTCTTGATTAGGGAAGGGAAAGGAAAGCTAAAGAAATAACCTATTTGCTTCAAAGGATGGATGATATTGCAATTATAATGCAAAAAATCCAATTTATAAGCCTCTATAATAGGGCATGTATAAATTAAAAAAAAATAAACACCTACAAATTAATATGCAACTAAGCTTAAAAATAAAAGGGTTAATTAGAAAATACTCCAGTCTACTATAAAACATTGCCAATGACATTAAAATGTGCTTATTTAATGCCTCATTGTAGTTTCAATCATGATATTCAGATTACAAAACCACAAACCTCTCATATTTTCTTCCTCTTTCTTGTGAATATCAGCTAAATCACCATCATAGATTATTTTGCAGTAAGAATAATTAGTGTTAGAAATCAAACCAAATGTCTTTATTGCTTTGCAAACAAAAACCAGAAGGGAAATATGAATTATGGAGCAATGATGGCTCATAAAATATTTTTACAATTAACTGTGTGCTCTAAAGAGAACTAAAGAAAAACAAACCATAAATAATGTGTCATGTGTGATAAAACATGAGCACATTTAAATCAAAATATATTTCTGCAACTATGAACATTAGTTAATATGTACTTATTGATCACTTGCTAAAGACTCTACTAGGTGTAGTGAATAGATGCAGAAGGAAAAGAAGGCATTTGCTACCCTCAAGGAATCTGTTATCCTTTTTGAAATAATAAAACATATGTAAACAAAGACACGACAAAAAATTATAAATAAATGTATGTTTTTAATTTTCCAAAGATTTATTGAAACAGTAATAGCTGGGTCAGACACTAGCTGGAAATTATTAAAATTATTTTCCATTGTAACTATCCAAATCTATCTTGTGTTCTTAGAAAATTGAAGAAAGGCACTTAAAAGCTTCTTTTTGTTTCTTTAACATATGAAATTAAAAAAAATGAAATCCTATGATACATTGATTACAAGAAACATATTTGAAGCAGAGAGACACACATGAAGTAAAGGTAAAAGGCTAGAACAGAATATATTTTGTTTCAGCTGAAATAAAAAAAAAAGTAGTAGCAATCATGACCTCAGGCAAAACAAAAGCAAAAAGAAATCTCATTAAAAGGGACAAGGAAAGAAACTACATCTTGCTAAAAGGTATCACAAACAATGAAATAATATACATACTAAATATGTGTACACCAAATGGAAAACTATCCAGATTTCTAAAGGAAAAGTGAAATGAGTTACATGAAGAAATAGGCAATAAAACTATACTAGTAGAGGATCTCAACTTTCCCCTCTCAGAGCTAGATGAATCTAATCACAAAATAAACAAGAAAGAAGCTCAGGAGGTGAACAGAATTTTTAAAAAGTTAGATAAGATAGACCTCTGGAGAAAATTGAATGGGGTTAGAAAGGAATATATTGGTTTTCTCAGTGGTACAAAGAAAGAAGGAAACCAAATTACCAATATTAAATGTTACCAGTAGTGGGGCAGCTAGGTGACACAGTGGATACAGCACCAACCCTGGAGTCAGGAGGACCTGAGTTCAAATCCAGCCTCAGACACATAACACTTACTAACTGTGTGACCCTGGGCAAGTCACTTAACCCCATTGTTTAGATAAAAAAATTACCAGTATTAAAGCTGAATAGAGTGAATTCACCATCAATGAAGAAGAAATTAAAGCAATAATTAAGAGCAATGAGTACTAACTGTATGCCAATAAATCTGATAACCTAAGTGGAAATGGATGAATATTTACAATAACACAAATTTCCTAGATTAACATAACAAGAAATGGAATACTTAACCCCATTTTAGAAAAAAAAATAAATTGAAGAAGCCATCAATGAGCCCCCTAAGAAAAAATCCTTAGGGACAATTAGACTAATGAGTGAATTCTGTCAAACATTTAAAGAACAATTAATTCCAATACTACATGAAACATTTGGAAAAATAGGTGAAGAAGATATTAAATTATCTTATGACACAAAGATGGTGCTCATAACTAAACCAGGAAGAGACAAATAGAAAAAGAAAATTGTAGACTAATTTCCCTAATGAATATTGGTGGATCAGTGGAAAAGACTAGTTACACAAGATACAGTAGTAAATGACCATAGTAATCCAGTGTTTGATAAACCCAAAGACTCAAGCTTCTGGGACAAGAAATCACTATTTGACAAAAAAAAAAAACCTGCTGACAAAACTGAAAAACAGTATGACAGAAACTAGGTATAGACAACCATCTCTCACTGTATACCAAGATGAGGTCAAAACAGGTACATGATTTAGACATAAAGGGTGATACCATAAGCAAATTAGGAGAACAATGAATGATTTGGAGAAGAGAAGAATTTATGAACAAAATAAGACATAGAGAGCCTTATGATATATAAACTCATTAATTTTGATTACATTAAATTTAAAAAGTTTTGCACAAATAAAACCAATGCAACCAATATTAAAAAGAAATCAGAAAACTGGAAAATAATTTTTATAGCAAATGTCTTTGCTAAAGTCTTAATTTCTGAAATATGTAGAGAACTAAGTCAAATTTGTGAGAATACAAGTCATCGTCCAGTTGATAAAAAAGTTAAAGGTTATGGACAGGCAGTTTTCAGATGAAAAATTAAAAACTATATGGAAAAAATCATATAAAAATGCTCTAAATCATTATTGATTAAAGAAATGCAAATTAAAGCAACTGTGAGGTACCACTTTACACCCATCAGATTGGCTAATTTGACAGAGAGGGAAAATGTTAATGTTAGAGAAGATGTGGGAAAATTAGGACACTAATGCACTGTTGGTGAAGTTGTGAACTGATTTAACCATTCTGGATAGTAATTTGGAACTATGCTCAAAGGGCTATAAAACTGTGCAAACTTTTTGATCTGGCAATATCAGTATTAGTTCTGTATCCCCAAGCAATCATCAAAAGGGAAAAGGGCCTATATTTACAAAATTATTTCTAATAACTCTCTTTGTGTGACAAAGAATTGGAAATTAAGGAGTTTCCCATCAATTGGGAAATACTTTAACAAGTTGTGGTGCATGAATGTAATGGAATACTATTGTTCCCTGAGAAATAATAAGCAGGAAGAATTCAGAAAATAAACAAAAAACCAAAAAACAATACAAAACATGGTATTAGGTGAACTGATCCAAAGTGAAGTGAACAGACCCAGGAGAATATTGTACATAGTAACAGCAACATTGTGTTATGATCATTAAAAAACAGTTTGCTCTTCTCAGCAGCTCATTGATAAAAAAAAAAAAACAATTCCAAACAACTCAGGATAGAAAATACTTTCCACATCCATAAATAATTTTTACTTTATTTTTGTATACGTATTTTTTTCCCTTTTGATGTGTTTCTTTTCTCACAACACGACAGATTTGGAAATAAGTTTTACTTGACTACACATATATACTTTATATCAAATTGCTTACCATGTTAGGGAGGTTGAGGGGTAGGAGGGACAGAGAGAATTTGGACCTTAATTTCTTTTTAAAGAAATAAATGTTTGGTGGATCAGTGGAATAGGTTAAATATGCAAGACACAACAGTCAATGACTATGCTAATCTAATATTTGATAAATCCAAAGACTCCAGTTTCTGGGATAAGAACTCAGTATTTGACAAAAATTGCTGGGAAAACTGCAAAAATGTATGGCAGAAACTGGGCGTAGACCAATATCTTATACCTTATACCAAGATAAAGTCAAAATGGGTACACATTTAGATATAAAGACTGATACTATAAGCAAATTAGAAGAGCAAGGAATAGTTTGCCTTTCAGATTTATGGAGAAGGAAAGAATTTACGACCAAACAGGAGACAGAGAACATTATGAAATGCAAAATGGACAATTTTGATTAAATTAAATTGAAAAGTTTTTGCACAAATAAAGTCCATGCATCCAATATTAGGAGGAAGCTGAAAACTGGGAAAGAATTTTTTTTTATAACCAGTGTCTCTGATAAAGGTCTCATTTCTAAAATATATAGAGAACTAAGTCAAATTTATAAGAATACAAATTATTCCTCAATTGATAAATGGTCAAAAGATATGGACAGACAGTTCTCTGAGGAAGAAACTAAAGCTATCTATAGTCATATGAAAAAATGTTCTAAATCACTATTGATTAGAGAAATGCAATTAAAAACTATTCTGAGGTATCACATCACACCTATTAGATTGGCTAACATCACAAAACAGGACAATGATAAATGTTGGAGAAGGTGTGGGAAAATTGGAACACTAATACATTGTTGGTGGAGTTGTGAAATGATCCACTCATTTTGGAAAGCAATTTAGAACTATGCAGAAAGGGCTATAAAATTGTCCTTACCCTTTGACCCAGCAATAGCACTTCTACAGCTGTATCCTAAAGAGATCATAAAAACAGGAAAAGGACCCACATGTACAAAAATATTTATTACAGCTTTTTTTGTAGTGGTGAAGAATTGGAAATTGAGGGTATGGCCATCAATTGGAATATGGCTGGACAAGTTGTGGCATATGAATGTAATGGAATACTGTTGTGCTATAAATAATGATAAGCAAGAACACTTCAAAAAAAAAACTTGGGAAGACTTACATGGACTAATGCAGAGTGAAATGAGCAGGACCAGGAGAATATTGTACAGAGTAACAGCCACATTATGGCATGACTGACTTTGATAGACTTGGCTGTTCAGAGTGACACAAGAATCTAAGATAACTCCAAAAGACTCATGATGGAAATTGCTATCCACACCCAGAGAAAGAAATATGGAGTCTGGATGCAGATGGAAGCATACTATTTGCTCTCCTTTTCTTTTGTTGATTTCTTTTATTACTTCATTTTCATGGTTCCTCCTATTAGTTCTAATGGTTCTTTACATCATGACTAATGGGAAAATATGCTTAACATGAATGTATATGTAGAGACTATATCAGATTGTATGCCATCTCAGGGTAGGAGGGAGAAAGAAGTGGGAAAGGGAAAAAATTTAAAACTCAAAATCTTATGGAAGTGAATGTTAAAAACTATAAATAAATAAATTGAAAATGAGCATCAAAATTGTTTTTACATGTAATTGGAAAAAATAAAATACTATTTAAATGTTTTTTCTTTTGTGCATTTATTAATTCACAAAATATTCATTCTTGTTTATGCCATCTTACCCACATGAAACAAATTGGTTTAAATTATTTTTTTCCCATGATGGAATTGATGGCATTACAGACAGACATAAAATAATAAAGAACTTAATTGCACTCACAGAATCCTTTGCAGATACATGTATTTCCTTTTTTTTTTGAGATTCTGTTAAGATCTCTATGTAGTCTTCCAATAGTTTCTATATTTTATAGATTTAAATTTTGATCTATTTCTTTCACGTTCCCAGTTTTGTTAGCATATAACTGTGTGTAATATGTTCTCATTATTCTATTTTATTTATTTTGGTCTTGCGGTGATTTCACATTGCTCATTTGCTATTTTATTGATTTTATCTCCCTCTCCAGTGACTATCCACTGTGCCACCTAGTTGCCCTTAAAAAATTTTAGAAAAATAACAAACAAATACACCCAAAATAAGCACAAAAGTAGAGATGCTAAAAATTAGAGAAGAAATAAATTAGAAACACCCCCCCGAAATAAATAAAAATAAAAACTGAATCTCATTTTTACAGATGAGAAACAGGCAAACAGGGTTAAGTGACTTGGCCAGGGTCACACAGCTAGTGAGTGTCTGAGATCATATTTGAGCTCAGGTCTTCCTGACTCCAGACCTGGTATTCTATCCACTGTACTACCTTGTTGATCTAGACATTGACCACCTAAAATGGGTCTAGAATAGTGACAGAAAACCATGCCACCTCAAAATCAGTTATAGGATGTGGCCTTATTAATCCCAGAGAAGAAAAGACTTAATGGTAAGGTTTGGGAATGGGAGGCAAGATAGTTGTAATTTTTACATGAAAATCCTGAAGAAATGCCTATTTAATGGTTAATGAGAAAAAAATTACAGAACATCTGTGAAATTCTGAAGAATTTCCAAGTTAAAGAAAGATTAGATATGATTTCTTTGGGGGTTGAGGGAGCAAAGTAGGGCCAATGGAGCATAATAGATACAGATTTGGAGTGATAATGATGATGATGATGATGATGATGACCATGATGATGATGATGATGACAACTAATACCTGTCTCAGTGCAAAATGGAATAGGCTTTCTAAAGAGTAATTCACCATCTCTTCTTGGATATAGTTAAACACCCCATTTTTCTGAGTTCTGTATGCAGGATTCAGACTTTACATAGAGATTTTACTAGATGACCTTCTTTAACTCAGCACTCTAATGATTTTATTATTCTATAGATTAAAAGCAGCTAGCCATTAAATTGTTATGATGATTGCGATAGAAGAGATAGTTCTGGTATATGCACGTGCTGCCTAGGAACATGGAAAGACATTGATTCTGGACACCTTGATGGCTCTCTGAGGGTACCAGATTCATGAAGCTTTGAAGAAGGGAATACTACAACAACAGCAGCAACAACAACAACAAAGAAACTGCATAAAGAGTAAGAGAAGACAGGGGAGTATTTTTTCAGCAATTTCACAATTTTTCTTAGAGCAAACAATAGATGTAAATGGTGGAAGGAATAAGAAAAAATTAGACTGGCTGAGTTTTAGTAAGGGGTAGAATGATAGGTCTATATAGGGAGAGTTCACAAGGAGAAGAGACATTTGTGCACTGTGGGATTAGGAATACCTATTTAATGATTAATGAGATGCCTCTGCAAATGAGTTATAATATAGAAAGGGAAACTAATTAGCTGAAGATTGATTACCATATCACTAAAGCATATACTGTGGCACTCTTTTCCCATGCTAATATTCCTCTACAAAATATAAAAAAAATATATATTAAAATACCATCTTATAAAATAATAAAGACAAATGGGCTTTGGATAAGTTTGCAAGCTGCCAACATACATGCTGTTCTTTGAAACTGAGTAGATTAGGAGAGTTTTGTATACATGTTCTACGAGAATCGAAAATTAGTTAGCTTAACTAATAAACAAAATAACATTAAATAAAAAAATAAAATTTAAGCAAAATATTAAATAACACATTGATTTTATTAATTAAAATAATAAATAATTACAAGAAGCCTTTGCTTTTATTAATTTATTAACATAAATTAGTAAAATGATAGAAAAACAAGTACATGCCACCACAATAAAATACCCCACAATCATCATCACTGACTCATTAAATATAAGAAATAGGGTTTAATTGATGTTATCATAATATTCAGAACCTCCAAACCATTCAAAACAAAGTTTTTCAAATAATAAAGATCTAGAAGTTTAAAAAAAAATAAATGTGGAAACACAATAAAGTAAATATTACTCCCACCATACCATCTGCTACAATTGTCCTGATGTCTTTATTGGTTTTCACAAATGCTTTGACTCAGTTTTGCAGTCATGGCTTATTCATGTGCCATAAATACACAAAATAGATCTACTAGAGCACTTCAAGCTCACAAAGAAAATTGACATCGGTTCAAAAAATGCCATAAAAATAACAACCCTTAGATCAATTGATGTAAAATGTGGAATCTTTCAAAGACGCAGTTTAAGCCTGTTACGATATTGTCTACCCTTACATCCATTATCATATTTCCTAAATAGTAAAGATTCCAAGTTAATGCAAAATCATTACAAAATATTATTAATCACTTTACTTATGTGGGTGTTGTATCATTGGCTCTTTCTATGATATCAAAATATCATTTAGAATAGATAACTGAAAAATGCTTAAAGTACTTAATTAGAAAAGAAGATGAGGCTTTGAGCTTGAAGCTAGAGTTCCAATTGAACTAATGAATTAAGGTAATGTTTACAAATACTTGCTTCTTTTTCAGGCAAAATTCACTGAGCACGAAGCTATGCAGGAGAAACTGTTATGTTAAGTCAAGAGACTTCCTGGCATTCTAGAATCAAAGTTGAAGACAGAAAATGTTTAAAGTAACTAGCCAGCATTAAGATGCTCATTTACACCTGTAAAATGAACAATAATAGATTTTGAAATTATACTAACAAACACTACTACAGTGTTAATCAAACATAGAGTTCAAGGCCTAATGTCAGCAATGGAAAGATAAACAATTCTTCATCAAAACAGAGGAAAAGAATTGATAGATATTTACACAGAAAATGATAGGTTAAAACTTGTACAATTCTTTAAAAATAAGTAAATATAACTTAATTCAAAAGTGTTAAGACTGGCAATAGTTATATGCCATTGGATTTGTTTAATATAACCAAAAGTAGTTTGCCTTTGGAAAGACTATCAAATGGCCAAATGCAAGAATGGAATTAAAAAGTTTTCCAAGGCTACAATTTACATGGATTAAAATAACAATATGTAAAAAAATCATTAAAGAAATGATTAAATTATTTTTCCTGTGAACATTTTCTTTGTTTATTTTTTGCAACAAAGGAAACATAAGACGGAGAAATGAACAAGTGTTGACTTTACGTTACCTTTTATTTATCATAGAAACCAACATTAAATGTCTCCTCTACTTAGGCCACATGTTTTGTACTTCTATATTTTACGCTAAATTATTTCACCTGCATTTTCAGAACAACTAATAAAAGATGCATTATTTTTTGCATGTGATTTTGAGTGAATATTTATGATGGACTGACTGACATAAAAGGAATCATTCTGTTTAATAAAAAATTCTAACTGCATTGTCTTTCAGAATGAGGCATAATTACTAGCACTAAAATAATTATGTCACAAATATTGATATATATTACTTATTTGAGCCTCTGACTAGAAAAAGGCTTTGACCTCTGAAACTGATTAAATGGAAATATTCACATTGAAAATATCACTGCTTGTATTGGAACTGTTCAAAACAGGATCAAATAAACTCTTCAAACAGTTTCTGAAGTGCTGCTCTGAGCAGTATTTTATAGCATTTAATTTCCCATCACAATACTTATGAAAGGCCTCATTTTGCATGTCATCTGAAGTGACTCTTCCACCCACACTTCATTACTTTTGTCATATAGTGTCATTTTTATGATTTTCCTTAAAGTTATAATGATGCTTTAAATACAATGGGAAAATAGGAATCCCAACTTCTCTTAATTATGCTCAAATTTCAAATTACATTTTATTATCCATAATAGATCAATTAGTATTATTAGGGGCCTATTATGTAGCATTGCAACAAAACCTCATATATAATTCAATTCAACAAACATTTATGAAACACCTCTTATATACAAGGTTTTGATACACAAAGATAGCTATACCATATCCTCAGGGAATTTATAATCTAAAGGTGGTAAAAATATAAAAGAAAAGGAATTACATGCAAAGGAGAGACTCCAACAAAGTGTTGGGGATGGAAAGATAATTCATACAAGAAAATGTAAAGGAAGTCTTCATAGAAGGGGTAGCATTTGAGTTGGATCTTGAAGGGAAGGCAAGTACATTAACAGACAGAGATTTGTGTGTTTATCTGTTTGTTGGGGGAAAGAAGAGGGAGATGAAATAAGGGATAGGAAGTAGTGAGTAGTAAATCCCCTTTGCCTGGAATATAGTGTATTTGAAGCAGGATTGTACTAGCTAAGGTGAATGGGTAGATTAGAACCAATTTATGGAAAGCCTTGAATACCAAGCCTAGGAGATCATATTGTATTTAGTAGCCACGAGGGAGTCACTGATGATGGTTGTGTTTTCACAGCCAGTGAGGGATGTGTATATGCATAAATATATATGTATATACATTTACTGATGCAGACACAATTAGTTTCACATGCACGTATTGTATAAACCAGACCCTATGAATATGTTTATGATCCACACACATATAGTCTGAATGATGATCTCCATTCACATAGATATACAATATTCATATATTTTAAATATTTCTTTAAAAAAAAGGAATGATAATTTTCAAGCTATATTAGTTTCATTTATCTCAATGATGCCTTTAATGTTATAAAATGTTACAACAACATTACTGTCTCCTGCAGACCTGTATCAGCCTTTAGCTACTCAGGCGTATTATTAGATTGTCAACATAATTCAGACATCTCATATAGAATGAGCCAACCCACTGGCTCCAAGTCTCTGTAAATTTATTTGCTTGATGTAATAGCTTTAAACTTATTGAGTGCTTTATTTTTTGCATACACACTCAAGTTACTTGCAAAATAACGTCAGTTGCTGCTGTCAATGGTGCACTTAAATTTGGTGGTTTTACTGTGTAATGCCTTACTCTTCATTATAGACTGATTCCTAAAATATCAGTGAGCAGAATATGAAAGAAATTATGAGGCACAACTAGTAAGATTTAAAAAAAAATCAATGTTCCTAATGAATACTGTTATATAGAGAGGCTTTTTAAAAATTAGCCTTCAAATTATAGTTGAAAATATGTAATTTTATAAGTTAAATACTATAAAAGATAGAGCTTGATTTAGAAGGTAATTCTTGAAGCCAGTAAGAACTTGATTTGAGTCCTGACACTTATTGACAATATAACCAGGGCAAGTCACTTCAATGAGGCAATTATCTAGGACTATAAATTAAACAGAAATTAGTGATTTAAACTGAACCACTTTGCTGGGTCATTCCCTTAAAAATAAAATCACCGATCTGAATGCAAATAAAAACTAATTGATTAAAAACATAATCTGAAAATATGGAGCATAGATAAAATTGTTTTCTTCTTGAGATTTATTGGCTGGTGCACAATCAATATTTTTACTGAATTTTTAAAAAATCATATAATGAGAGCCATTTCTAACCCACATAGATTTGAAGTATATAAGCAATATTTCAAATCTGAATGAAAAACGGACAGAGAAATGGATGTATCATTTGGAAGGAACTGACACTGGAATCATGAGAATATGTATATATATAGCATATGAAGACTTTATAGAAACTCAGATATCCATGAATGTTTTAATTCTCTGAACATGCTCTTCATTGTTCCCTGTCTCCTTTGTCTGCAGGCTTTGATGAAATGGGGGCTAAGATTGCTAAGGGTATAATAATCAAGATACTTTGAAGACAAGCAAAATGAAAATCCTGTCTATCTTAAAAACAAGCCCTCAGCCACTTTCTCTTGACTCAGCACTCATAGGTCAATGTTCATATATTTTGAGCTTTTCTGTCATGTATAACCCTGCAAAGCTAATCAAAATATGATTTTCCCTGGAGAAGCCCAATTAAAAGAAAGGTTAAGTGTTTCTCCTCTCTTTTAGAATAAGGTTCTAGGCAATAAGGTCAGCCACATTAGCTGTGCAGAATCAATGGTACATAATCTACCACATTCTTTTTCCTCTACAAATATTCCAGTTTTATATTACCCCAGGTCCTACATTTCAATCATCCTGTTTTTGTCTCCCTCATGAGCCTTTTTCCAGTCAGTCTTGTAGTCTAACCCTCTTGTAAAAAGGTCTTAGAATGAGAAAGCTGAAAAGTGCTATAAAATATTTTTTTAACAAATTTATTAAGTAACTCATAAGCAGAAGACTGTGTGAGGCAGGAAAGGAAATTCAGTTTACATAAGACATGGTATCTGCCCTTTTTGAGCTTACTCTTTAGTAAGGGGGTATGCCATAATAAATAACAGTAAAAAATATTTAGTGAAATCTCAATTGGAATGTATCAGTGCAGTATATTAGCTAGAGGGTCACCACTTGAGTCAGCAAGACATGAGCTCAAGTCGTGTCTCTGACACATAGAGCCTGTGTGACTATGATCAAGCTATTTAACCTCTGAGTACCCTCAGACAACTTCATAAGACTATGAGTTATAGATGAGTTGTCAATATACAACAGTAGAGTGAGTTTTCACAACAGGGAGTTCTCCAATGAAACCACACATCTGCCCCCCCCAAAAAAAGTCATAATTAATTAATTAAAAGTGAGATCCAAGCAGAAAAGATTTTGTAAATTTGAGGATTAAGAAAACTAATTTTTTACCCATGTTTTGGAAGAGGGAGTGTCTTGAAGGAAGGTAGTTGGTAGAGAGAAGGGAAAAATTTCCAGGCCTGGGCCATAGCCAGTGCAATGATACATTCAAGAGACAGAGTGTGTTCAGTGCTAGGAATAACAAGGAGGCCTGTGTCATTGGAGCAGTATATGGAAAGGAAGAAAATGGAAGAAGACTGGAAAGGTAGTAGGGGACTAGCTTTAAAGAACTTTAAATACAAAAGAGAAAATATTATATGTGATCTTGGATGTAATAGGGAGCCACAAGATTTTATGGAGAGAGTGAGAGAAATAACTGTCTTCAGAATCTTTATATTGACAAGGGTCACAGAAGGTAGACAAATACAGAAAATTTGTGTGGTTTTATTCTGAGTTATTACTGTTTAATTTTAAAGTTGGAATGATAAGGGCAGAGGAAATAGAAATAGTACACCAGGGAAGAAATGAAGAAGCAGCGGTAGGAATTTCTGCTCATAACTGAGACACAACAGAAGGATATACAAACATGGAAGGATGGTGGAGAAAGATCTTATGAAACTCACTCTTACAGGAATCAAAGAAAGGAAAGCTAAACCCTCAGTCATTTAGCCAACAAACACTTATTAAATATCAACTATTACAGACATTGTGATAAATCCTGGGGATACAAAGAAAGAGAAAAAAGTAGTACCTGATACAGCAATGTTAATCATACTAAATCAAAGAAAATACCAACTCAAGAAATGCCATTCACGAGGGAATGTCAGAAATATCCCCCAAAGTTTTAGAGTGCGGTAGAAATGAAACTGGCAGAGTATTTAACAAAGTTCTAAATTATCTCAACAAGGAAAAAAAAAAGCAAGGTTAAATAAATAATCCATTCACTGGGGTCCTTGATCATACTATCTGCCCTTTTTGAGCTTACACTTTAGTTAGAGGGTATGATGTAATAAGTAACAGCAAAAGAGGGAAAGACATAATGAAAACAAATTAAAGATATATTGGAGATATCAACAGAGAGGAGAGATTAGCATTAAGACAGATCAGAAAAATTATCTTGTAAAGGTGGGATTTTTGCTGGGACTTGAAGGAAGACAGGATGATTAGGAGCCAGAGATAAGGAGTAAGTGAGTTCTAAGCATGGGATGGATAGCAAGTGAAAATACGCTGAGTCAGGAGAAGGAGTATCATGTTTGTGGATCAGCATGGAGATCTGTACCACTAAATTGCAAAGTATGTGGAAGGAAGTGAAGTGTAGTAAGACTGGAATGATAGGAAGTGGCAAGGTTGCGAAGGTCTTTAAATGCCAGAAAACTTAGTTCTTAATCTTGGAGCCAATATAGTTTATTGAATGGGGGAGGGAGTAATATCGTCAAACCAACATTTTATGAAGATTAGACAGAGGTGTATATGTGAGAGAAGTTATGAAGGTAAAATCAGCATACCTTATAAAGAAATTGGATTTGGGGGGCGTGGTAAGGAAGAGTGAGAAGTTGAAGATGACACCTTGGTTATAAGCCTGGGAAGTTGGTGGTACCCTTGTCACAAATGCATACTACAATAAATTAGCAATTGTAAATACATAGTGAAGAAGGGAAAAAAAAGGTGAAATTATTGATTTGAAAAGAAAAATATACCTTAAGACATGAAAAGGACTGCGAGAAAAAAAGGAAAGGAAAATTGAGACAGAGAAAAAAATATGTTCAGATCATGTAAGAATTAGAATTTTGGAGCAGGAGAACTCGATACCTTTCATTTCCATTTTTATACCTAAAGTCTGATATTCTTTAAAGTCCAGGTATATTGACTTGTGCTCTTATTTTATTTTATTTTATTTTTTACAGGAAGAATGATGTTAGGTTTATTAGTGTGGCAGAAGAGAAAAAATAATTTTTCATCAGTCCATTTTGATTTGTACATAGATGAAGTTGTAACTGAAAGTAGGAGGCTTCAGTAGTAATTAAATTTATAAGATCAATATATCAATAGATCTCAATTTTAAATATCAGCAAAGAATAACTCAGATGGAATCCCTTAGAATCACAATTGTAGAAATCATTTCTAGCTGAATACTGAAGAAAAATAAACATTATTTGTATGATTTGCTTATATAATAGAAGGGCATATTGATATCTTTTGATTTTGTTTTGCACCACAACTTTCCATTAATGTAGAAGAAATATTTACAATGGATATCATAAAGAAGAAAATGATAGAGATTAAAAGGAATATGGTAGAATTTTATTAGAAGAAAAATGTATAGTATTGGGAAAATAATTTTTCAAATCAATATAGACATTTGTAGCTCTTTTGAAAATGTATTCTAATTCTAGTTCCTTTCAAAACTTTGAGCAAGGACCCCAGTGAATGGATTATTTATTTAACCTTGCTTTTTTTTTTGCCTTGTTGAGATAATTTAGAACTTTGTTAAATACTCTACCAGTTTCATTTCTAATGCACTCTAAAACTTTGGGAGATATTTCTGACATTCCCTCGTGAATGGCATTTCTTGAATTGGTATTTTCTTTGATTTAGTATGATTAACATTGCTGAAATGTTAAGGTCAAACTTTTCTTCATAAATGGTATTTTAAAAGTCAGTGCAATTGGAAACATCATGCACAGCCTTGCATAAGGGACCTCTCCATGCAATAAGTTAACATTAGTGAGAGAAAAATCTTTCATCACGCAAACTTCCATCTTTGATATTAGATGATGTGTCTGTATTATTGTCTCCTAATCTCCCATCAATCTGCCTTCTTTCTCTGACACAAGGTCTTAAATGGCAAAATATCATTGCTAACAATAGATTATTTTTGCCTTTTCAATTTTTATTCACTATATTCGCAGTACTTCACTGCTCATCTGAGGATAAGGAAGCAATTTTCTACTTTGAAATCAGAACACTAATCTTAATCGCAGGGATGACACAAAAATAATTACAATTTAGGATTATTAGCACAGCATCAATATTGCTTCCAAGCAAGAAAATTTACTTTTAGTGGTTCAGGGGCTGTATTCTTTACATCCTTTCTTTCCCATACACTAAAATTCTTTGCATCTGCTAAGGAGCTAGAAACATGGAGTAGGAAGATAATTTGTCTTTGAATGACTGTCTAGTGATATCCAACATCAACCCATGGAATGGCTCAGATAAGGTAACATTTCATATCAATTTCTTTGTTTTCCCTTTCATTATACCTTAGAAGTATGCCTCTCAGCACCTTTAAAATCAACCAATTTACTATTCAGTTATTCCAACTATAAATGAATTTAAAACTAAAAAAAAAATTAAAGATTCATTTGTCCAACAATTGACAAAGTTTCAAGCAGTGAAATGAATACAGGTCCAGTATAATGTTCTAAGGATCCTATAACCTAATGAAAAGTTAAGATTAATATATAGTAAATAATTAGCAATGTGTAACAGTATGGAATTAAAAGAGATTAATATTTTGAGAAGAACATTGGTAAATTGGAATTGTGAAAGTGGTGACAGAGTCTTCCTTAATCAGAGAAAACCTACTGCCTCCCAAGGCAAGCCAATCTTTTATTTTTTTAATAGCGTTAGATGGTTTTAATAAATTCCTTTAGCATTTACATTACCTAATATTCTCCATGAATCACCCCAGAAAGTCATCCCTTAGTGTAATTTTTTAAAAAGAAAAAGATGAAATAAACAAAAGCAATTAAAACAGGAAAAAAATCTGACATTGTAGGCCATGTTCCTCATCTCTGGATTCCCCATCTCTATAAATGAGTCAGAGGGAGGTGTCTTCTGATTTTGTTTTGCTGGGGCTAACCTTGTTTTTCATAATTTTGAATTGTTAATTTTTTAGTTCCTTCATTTTTATTTAAATGAAAAAGTTAATAAAGTTTTAAAAAGGATAACTCTTTCTACAAACTATAGAGTGACCCCACAGTCATATTTTTTAAACTCATTATGAATAGTGCCAAGAGTCATATATTTCCTATGTTTTTATAAAATTATTTTATTACTATCATTTTTTTTTACATCATCACAGTTTCCCCCAAATCTCTCTCCCTATCTTGGCCAGAGAGTCATCCCATAGAAAAAATAGTATTAAAAAAAAAGAAAAGAACAAAAATCAGCACAACCAATGGAGATATTGAAGAAGTACAAAAATATGTGCAATATCCAACAATTGGGGATCTCTCATCTCCAAGAACAGGTGCTTTGAGAGTGTCTTCTCATATTACTTCCATTTAAGTCATGATTTATAATTTCAATTTTGCTATATTGACTTTAGATTTTGTGTATTGTTGTTCTTTCCATTTTCATTGTTATCTACTATCATGTATATTGTTTTATTGGCCATGCTTACTTCACTGAGTCAATTCATTTAAGACTTCCTGTGCTTCTCTATATTCATCATTTCATGATTTCTTACAGTATAATAATATCTTCCATTCCTTTCAGGTACCACAATTTGTTTAGGTATTCCCCAATCTATGTTCATGCATTTCCTTTCCAATGTTTTGCTACAACAAAACATGCTGTTATAAATACCTTATTTTATATGGAGCCTTTCTCTTTGTCAATAACCCCTTTGGGGTATATATAAAATGATGGTTCAAAGTCTATAATGAATAGGCCAAAGGGCACTTTTAGTCACTTATTTGTATAGTTTCAAGCCACTTTCTAGGATAGGTGTAACAATTCACAGACTCATCAACTATGTATTAGTGTGTTTGTCTTTCTATAACTCTTCAATATTGATTATTGCTGTTTTAGACAGCATTAAATATTAAGAGGGATTCAGCATAGAGCAGTGACTAAAGAACTGTCTTTGGAACCCAGAAGACATGGATTAAGACCTAACTCTAACAGATCCTGCCTGTGTGAGTCACTAAAACTATCAGTGACCAAGGTAATATTTTCATATTAATAGTTGCTGGTATATGATTATAATTAGAGATGGGGGCAGTTACAAGATATGACTAAGGAGAACCCATCCAGTACCTTTGAAACCTTTGACTTTTTGCTGCTTCAGTACCCTGGGCACTCCAGTTATCCTGATCTATATCTGGTCATTGGACCCAGATGAGCTTTGGAGGAGAAAGTGAGGCAAGTGACTTTGCACAGCACTCCTTCACTTAAATCCAGTTAACTTGCAAGTCATGGAATCACCTTCCTGATGTCATGGTCCTCTTTGAAAATGAAACACAAACCACAACTTGTGAGTAGTCTGAGCTGCCCCACTGGTGACACAACTGGCCAGTTCCTGTTCAGCAACTTAGCTCCTCCTCTCCTCTCCTCTCCTCTCCCTACATGGGATATCATCCCCTTTCCAAGGAAGGTACATTTTGAAGTCTGAAACCTAACCAGATACATTGGGGTTCACTAGCTAGACTTCTTTCTTAATTCAATCTGGCTCTCATTGATTGGTCAACAATGGGTCCTTACCCAAGCACTAAATAATGGTTATTTTTTCAGTTCCCGAAGGCTCAGAGTGAATGTAAAAAGTAATTGTTTATCTTTTGGACAGACAAACATGCTGAAGTCTTCCCTTCCCAGTTTGATTTTTTGAGCTATCCCTTGGCTCACTTCTTAAATAGCCCTAATCACTTAATGGGCATTGCCTCAGTCAAAGTGGGGACTCAAAAAGACCTTAGCTTAAAAAAAGCCACTGCATCCTGCATCCTGGACCATCTCTAGTTGCCCTGGTCTGTATCTGGCCACTGGACCCAGATGGCACTGGAGAAGAAAGTAAGGCTGGTGACTTTGCACAGCACTCCCTTATTTAAATCCAAATCACTTGCAAGTCATGACAACATCTTCCTGATATCATGGTCCTTTTTTAGAAAGAAAGACAAACCACAACTTCAGCATCATGGAGAGAAATAACCCTCAAATGAATCACCATAAAAAAACCCTGATGATCCTAAATTTTGACAATTTTGACAATTCTTAGGAAGCTCTCCATCACATCCCAAATTTGTGCTTTCGGAAGACAATAAAAGTTTAATGTTTTAAATCTGAGTTAAGAAAGATCAACCTGGTTATTCTTTAAGAAAGGTTTCAAATAGTTCCAATTCATCTCTTCTTCCTCTCACTGTTACTGTATCCATATCATCATTCCTTGGGGACTAGCAAAGTATTTCCTTTTGAGAACTGACAACTGCCTTTTTACAAGATAAGATTCATACCTATTCCTTAGTTCCAAAAGCTCTATAGTCCGTCATTCCCCCTTCTTTCTCTATGTTATATTCTTACACACTCCAAATGTCTACCTCCTAAAGTCAGGAGCCCTTTCTTCCTCCTTACATCTTTGTTTTCCTTTGTTTTTCCATAAAACATATAATCCATTTCTTTGAGGATCAGTTCTTTTCTTCCTGATCACTTGGAGAGAAGAGACACATTCCTCCTGTCCATTTACTTTATCCTATAGGACAGAGAAAAATTTATACTTCATGCATGCATGTCTTACTTGGTACTAGAAAATACGCAGAATATAAGAAACTGTCAGCTTTTGTTGTTGTTCAGTCAATCATTTGTATCTGACTCTTTGTGACACTATGTACCATACTATCCCTGGGGTTTTCTTGGCAAGGATACTGGAGTGGTTTGCCAATTCCTTCACCAGTGAGTTAAGGCAAAGAGAGGTGTGACTTGCCCAGTCATACAACAGCTTCCTGGCTCCAAGTCCAGTGGACTATCCACTGAGCCACCTAGCTGCATCCTCTGTAGCTAATTGCAAATTTTCTTTTGTTCTCTACCTTTAAAGTGAGATAGCCATCCTTT
The DNA here is from genome assembly GCF_003287225.1 of Phascolarctos cinereus. Lineage (NCBI taxonomy): Eukaryota > Metazoa > Chordata > Mammalia > Diprotodontia > Phascolarctidae > Phascolarctos > Phascolarctos cinereus. Next base: position 525,820,967 of record NW_027555847.1, on the reverse strand, counting down.
CTTTTCTTTTCCATAGTGTAGTTGGCCAAACTTCATGGCTAAGTCTTCATAGTAATTTCCTGTTTGTCACATCTATTCCCTGTGCTTTGGGCTCAGCTGCTGTGGGTTGCTAAGCAAATTTTACTTGATAGATGATAGCTTCTTTTACAGAAGTAGCTCTCAGCTCAGCTTCCCTTAATTGGCAATTAGCACATATCTGCCACACCCCAAGGCAAACTAAAGAAAACAGAAGTTTCTTTCCTCCTGGCTCAACATTCTCAAGTATATGATTAACATGAGATTTGGCTCTCCTAGGAAACATTATAAGACACCATCATTCCTCTTTGACTACTGTCCACCATGATGAAACAAGTTAATATCTAGGATTTCCAAGATAAACTTGAATAATTTAGACCATATGTGCATATAACATACATATATAAGTATATATGCATCTGCATGTACATATATCACATAGGTAACATAAGCATTGTCAAATGATTACATTATTGGATGCTTAGCATTTTAACTATAAAGTCAAACAAGAAAACAAGGGTCCCACTTTACCTTTCATTTTAAATTTTCATCTTGCCAAAGAATAACATGCTTGTCCATCCTTATGACAATCCAAAAAACCTAGAGATTCTATGACCCTCTGAAACCTTTTGAGCTCACAATAGTCTGATTTCCCTCCCCCCCAATCACTGATGATTCTGCCTTTTCCTGATTAATACTCCCTGCTTAGCCTCTATATATTTTTTTGGAAATGTCCTTATCCCATGCTTTCACTCCTCACTTGCCTTTATATCTCTCAACTATTCTACATTAACCAGTACAAAACATTCCCCTTGGAAGATGGAATAGGGAATATAAAACTAGACTTAGAATCCTCAAGACTTAGATTAAAATCCTTACACACAAAGTAGTATACTCCTAAGATATCAAGGAAAAAGGAAAGAATATTGGCTTTGGAGTTAAAGGCCCTAAGTTTAAGTCTGACTTGTAGTATACCTTACTTGTATGACCTTCAATAAATTATTAATCTCCCTGGGCCTCAGTTTCCTTATTGACTGAAAAGCAAAACAACTGAGAACTGCACTAGATGACTTCTGAAGTCCATTTTCTGCTTTAGAGCTATGAAATAACTTAAATTCTCTGAGTATGTTCCTTTTTCTGTAAAACAGGGGATATAATAGTACTTATCTGATAGAGTGTTAGTGAGGATCAAAATTATAAGGTACCTGAATACTAATATGGGGGTCATTCTATAATAAAGTTCAGTAGCTCAAAGTGAAAGTGAAACTGAAGAAACACTCCTTTTATTCTCTCTCCCAAAGCCATAAAAGTCAGACTCTTTAGAATTAGGGATGGCAGGCCCCAAATCTCCTTGTAAAGTTTTGCTTTGGGGAGTTTGTAGAGTGTAAACAAAATTATAGGATATACAGCTTTTAAAATAGAGATTCTTTAACAATGGGAAGGTGAGTGAGAAGGGAAGTCCTGATTTCCTTCTTTATAGCTAGAACTTCTAGAGCTGGTCTTCTTCATATTCATATTGCAAACAAATGGACACAAAGAGATACACATACCTGAGTCAAGAGGAAACTGTGTCAGAGATGATCATCAGTGTCAAATATTGCTGAGAGACTGACAAGGGTGAATATTGAGAAGAAACCATCACTTTGGACCTTTAAGACATCATTGGTAACAGGAGAGAAGAGTTTCTGTTGGATGATGAGGTCAAAATTGTTCAAAGAGAAATTTTTGGGAGCTTAGTGATCTGTTGAGAGTTTATGTAGCTAGCTCCATTTTGTTCTGAACTCAGTTTGAATCAGGCTACTTTTCTCAAGTATCTTCCTTTGCCTCTAATTGCTTCACGATTCCAAAAAAGGATTGAGAGGACTTTGCTGAAACAAATCCATACCTTTTCTATGTTTGATATGATAAAGGTTGGCAGTTCTCTTTGATCTAGTGAGAATGACTATGATAATAAGGATATCCTTTTCTCTTCTGCAGGACAAAGGAACACAATACAAGTCTGTCTCACATAGCTTTGGGAGGGGGGAATATATAAATATCTCCTGATGAATTACGACAAAAATATGTTCATTGATTATTAATGGTGTATCACAAGCCTGAATGAATACACTGCAGTTTTACTTTACTGTAAGTCTCTAATTATTGACATCACCTAGTCCACTAACCACAGGACAAATTTGTCATGGAAACTTGAAATGAGCTGGGGGAGAGGATGTGGAAGAAATGAAAGTAAGCAGCTTTGTTTTTTGTTTTTTTTTCCCCCCCTCCAATAGTTTGACCTAGTAAAGGAGGAGACTTGCAGAATGATAGCTAGTGGTCATCATAAGATATAGTTAACATAACAGAACTGGAGAAATCTGGGCATGTTTGTAGGTAGCAACTAGCACATATGGAGATTGGAGATAGGAGATGGTGATTGAGGGGGGAAATCCTTAGCTATCTCTTTCTCAATTGAGTAATGGATGTTGTCATTCTATTTAAGAAATATATAGGTTTCTCTCACTACAGATCTTTCAGATAAAACAAGAAACTTTGCTTGAATTAGCAGAAAACCTCTGGTTCTGTGATTTAGCTCCCCTCAGAGTATTGGCTAAACCTCTCATTTTCCAAAGACAAATTTTGAGCCCAGGAATCACTCTGTTGGGGGCAGCTAGATTGCTCAGTGTATAGAGCGCTGGGCCTGGAGAAAGGAATACCTTAGTTCAAATCTAGCCATAGGCACTTATTAGCTCTGTGACCCTGGACAAGTCACTTAACCCTGTTTGCCTCAGTTTTCTCATCTATAAAATGAATTGGAGCAGGAATATGACAAACCACTCCAGTATCTTTGCCAAGAAAACAACAATCAGAGCCACAAAGAGTTGGACACAACTGAAACAACTCATCAATAACAATATCATTCTGTTAAGAATAAAGACAAGGATGCCTTCTAGCTAGGTTTAACTATAAACCCTCTGGTTTAACTACTAGTTTGAGGCACTACTTCTTGGTCCAAGGACTTTAGTTTCTCAGCAAAAAACCTCAGTCTAGTTTATGAGAAACAGTGAATAGATTTTCTAATTTTAATCTCAGAAGTCTGGACTATAAACCTGGCAATTTTCTTGATAACAAGAACACAACAAAAACCTGCTCCAACAATTGATGTTTCTCATTGTCCCTATCCCAAACCTTTTCTATTCTTTAATTTAGATGAGGGTTTGGGGAAAAGGCACAGAGACAAAACTAAACCCAATGGGCAAGACCAGTGGCTCTTCTAACAGTTTAATTTTATTCTTTTAACCTAATCCTTTCATATTACTATACAGCCAACAATATACTGAGTCTTTGATAAAAGCAATTACATCTACTCTCTTACAATTACCAAATTATTTAAAACATCTAAATGGGAAAATTAAGTTTTTCCCCTCTAAATGAAGACTACATTGGAATCTGATTTCATGTTTTTCCCATTCACAACTCTTTCTCTATCACATTCCACACTTAGAATCTATGTCTTTACTTTTAGAAACATTTCTCCATTTCTAACCCTTTATGTTTTTTTTTTTCTCACTGTAAATAATGGCCTTTGTCCTTATCTGTTTCTCCTGGACCAAAGACAGAACTACTGTGATGCCAGACTTCATGGTATTAATTAATCCATTTGAAATGGAAAATATAGTTCAATTTTTTTATAGAATAAATACTTCACCCTAGAACATTTTTTTCCATTCTTAAGGAGATACTATGCATTTTGAAATATGAAACTGAATTCCATAGTCTAGATACAGAAATGTCCATGCAACCATAGAAGTTCATTGTATGTATGAGTTTCTCTTCTTATTGGTAGAGATCATTGCCCTATACCTGTATAGGGAGTGGAATTACAGAGAGTGGGAGAGAGAACTCCAGGATTATCAGTCTTCTTTTGGTTTTCTGTGAGTCTCTTGGGGCTCTGCAGTGCCTCTGGCTTCCAGATACAAGGAAAAAAAAATAAGATGGAGGATGCCAACACAACATTGCACTACTAAAGAAAAAAAAATAAACTCTGGGAAGAAACTGATGTGAAGGATCTGGCAGTCTCCATCATGTCCCTATGCCCAGTTTGTTACACTAGACACTTTGGAGAACTTCCCCTTTATTGAGATCTAACATTCTCTCTTAGTTGAGCTGAGTCATCTCCCTACCAGTGAGAGAGCTCCTTCACTCTATATTGTTTGATATATATTTTCTGCTATTTACTTCCTCTTATTTCTATTTTATTGTTGGAATAAAAGAGCTTATCTGCTATTTACTATGTGTATTCATTGTAGAACTGGTATTTGTGGGGAGAGACTCAAGCCTTGGATATAAAGTGGCATCTTGTTTCTTCCCAATTACTGAAAAAATGATAAAAAAAAATTAGATTAAACCTAAAAATCATGTTCCCTAGACTAATAATATTTAAGGGACAAATAGATATAATTCTGACCTGGTACCTTCTCTCCCTAAGGAGAATTATGCTATAACCTTCTGCTTCTCCCCATGACAGGAATTAAAGTCTCCCTTGGATAAAGATGGAGTGGGGAGAAGAGGCTTGAGATGTCTATTCTGCCTCCCTTCAAGCCACACGTGCTTGGGCTAAGTGCAGGACAATTTTCCCCACATTTATAACTAACTTTTTTTTTGTATTAGACTCTATGGCAGGATTTCTGCAAATCAATCACTCTGTGAACAACTAGGTGAAAAATACAATATACCAATACTTTTTGTAGAAGAACATAACAGCATGACTGCAGCTGGTCAGTATAGCAACGTATCATTAGCAACATATCATATTCACCCTATTGCAGTGATTCTGGACCCCTAACTGCTATACTACGCATTCCATTTTCCAACCCACTCTCATACCTTCTCCCTTATTCCCATTCCCATCAACTCAATCATAACAAATGATGTCCCATTCCATTTCTATACATGCCTTCTGCTGTACTCTCTGGAACAACAGCTCTATAATTAAAACAAACAAAGAAAACAAATAAAAAAACCCTTGCTTTCATTCTCACCTTTCTTACTCCATCTTCTGGCTGTCATGGAGACCTGACTCCCTTGTGCTTATACTGCATTTGCTACATTTTCCCTAATTCACTAGTTGAGATTGTGGTGCTGGAATACTACTTGTCTTCCAGACTCTTCCTCTACCATCAACACTCAGTCTTAAGATTCTAGTAGCTCTTTTCTATGAACTTCTGGAAACTCTTCAGTGCTTAGCTAGCTATTATACTACATCTCTTTTCCTTTTCATGGTTAAACTCCTTGAAAGACTGGGGTCTAGGACATCACCAGTCATCTTGACCTGTCTTGCCACTGGACTCTGATGACTCTGGAAGAGAGAGTGAAGCTGATAACTTTGCACAATTCTGCCTCACATAAATCCAATTAACTTGCAAGTCAAGACATCACCCTTCTGATGTCATTGGTCCTTTTCAAGAATGAAGGACAAGCAAAAACAATGTCATTGGGGTATCTACTCTTTGCATTGTGATTTCAGACATTTTCTGACTTTGTTATTCACCTGAACTTCTTTTCCCAAAGTTATCAATTTCATTTGCCAAATCAAATGGCCTTTTCTTAATTCTCATCATTCTTGACTTTAATGTGGTTTCTGACACTGCTGATCAGCTTGCTCTCCTGGGTAGTCTCTCCTCTAGGATTTTGTGACATTGCTTTCTCTTGGTTTTCCTTCCCCTCAATCTGTCTAATCACAACTTCTCAGCATCTTTTGTTGGATCCTCCTCCAGGTCACATATTCTGATTGTAAATATCCTTCATAAGTCTGCCCTTGGTCCTTTTCTCTTCTCACTGTGTCCTGTATCACTTGGTGATGTCATTAGCTCTCACCTGTCCTCAACTCTCATGTCACCAACTTCATATTGGACATCTTGAATTAGACATGTTGTAGATATTTTAAGTTAAATGTATTGAAAATATAATTAATTATCTTTACTTCCAAATTCTCCCCTCTTGCAAAAGTCCCTATTACTACCAAGGGTACCAGCATCTACCTAGTTAGTCTGGGATGTATCAACCTTACTCCTCTTTGGCACTTACTCTACTTTTCCAAATTTTGTTGAATCTTATGCTTTAGAATTTCATAATTCTTTCATATAAATATCCTCTCTACTGAAATAACTGCTTGGGGACAGGCCCTCATCACCTTTTACCTGGACTATTATAATAACTTTCTGATTAGATTTTTCTGACTCAAATCTCTTGCCATTACAATTTATCCTCCTCTCAGCTGCCAAAGTTATATTTCTAAAACAAAGACCTGACCATGCTAACCCCTCCCCCATACTCATTAAACTCCAGTGGATCCTTATTATAGCAAATATAAAAAAAATGCTGGCTTTGGTATAAATGGATTTGTTTGTTAATGTTACTTCCACATTGCCTTGAGTATAAGAAAACCACAAAGAACTGGAGCGGCCCATAGATTTTTGACTGGTGAATAAGTCATGATATGAGCTTCCATTCAGCTGAATCAAATCCTGGGATTCACAACATCTGGCCTTATTGAATACCTTTCTCCTGCTATGGATAGATAAACCCCCTTTTATTAATTGTTGAATGAAATATGAATTTCTCATTTTATTCAATATCTAAACCACCTGAGGTCTGGCTTTAGTAAGTCTCAACTCAGAACATTAGGCTCCTTGCTGTTCCTCACATAAAACACTGGATTTTTGAACTTTTTAGTTTTTCTCTGGCTGTCTCCCATGCCTGGAATACTCCCACTCCTCACTTCTGCCCCTACACTTCCTTGGCTTCCTTTAAGACTCAACTCAAATCTCATCTTCTTCTCTTCTCCATTACTTCCTATTTGAATTGATTATATATATACATATATATATATATGTTATATATATATGTTATATATATATATATGTTATATATATATATATATATATATATATATATCACTTAAAATATCTACAACATGTCTAATTCAAGATGTCCTATATGAAGTTGGTGACATGAGAGTTGAGGACAGGTGAGAGCTAATGACATCACCAAGTGATACATATATATATATATATACATATATATACATATACATTATATATATATATATATATATATATATATATATATATATATATATATTATAGTTGTTTGGATAAGTTCTTAAACACCAGAAAATGAGCTCCTTAATGTCAGGGGGCTCTGTTTTTACCTTTTTTTTCTTAAATCTCCATCACTTAGGCACTTGATAAATGATTATTGGCCTACTGACTGACTTCTGCTTCCACATAAAATAAGCAAAGTCTATAAAGCACTGAAAGCTCATAAAAATATGTTTAGATTAAAATTAATTCACTTACATATAATATTGCTAATAGGGCTCATTGAATTTGTATAGTCATTTTCTCTGCACTATTAAAATCTTCATAGATTTAATCCAATAGCTATTACCAATTCATTTGAAGAATTTGATCATTCTAATTTGAAAGAGAATTTAAGTTAGTTTACTAATTTCAGAAAACTTTTACAATAACTTGTAACTCAATACCAATATATACCACATTACCACAAGTTGTAAATTTATTAGTAAAACCTGTTTTTATTTTTTGATTTGGTTTCATTAAATATATTTGCAAAATCTAGAAATGAGGATTTGAATACAAAAATGTACAATTGGGGGAAATAGTAGTCAAACACAAAACACTTTTGAGAATGGACTGAGTAAAAAAGGGAGAGAATAGGATAAATGAGATAAAATAGGATGGGAAGAAATACACCATAGCCATAAGTATGCAAAAAAAAAATTACAGCAAGCTTCTCTAATTAAGGTCTCATTTCTCAAATTAGAGAACTGAGTCAAATTTATAAGAATAAAAATCATTCAGCAATTGAGAAATGGAAAAAGGATATAAACAGGCAGTTTTTTAGACAAAGTAATCAAAGCTGTGGCTATAGATAGCTTCCCCAAATCCACCCTCTTTTTTATTAGCACAATTCCTTCTCTTTTCCTCTTCCCCTCTTACTTATCTGTAGGGTAAGGTAAATTTCTATGTTCAATTGAATGAGTATTTTGTTCTCTCTTTGAGCCAATTTTCAGGAAAGTAAGGTTCAAGTGTTCCCCCCAAAAAAATCTGCCATCTTCCCCTCCACTGTGCTTCCTTTTCCCCTTCTCCCAGTGCATTCCTCTTTCTCACCTCTTAATTTTAGAGTTTTTAGGTATCATCATATTCAACTAGTACCCACCCATGCCCTCTATATATACACATCTTATAATTTCAATAAAAATGATAAAAGTTCCTAGGAGTTACAAGTATCTTCTTTCCCACATAGGACTGTACACTTCCACATCATGGCCTTCCCCACCATGGTTTTGATATATCATGGGCAGGCATAAGAAATTAAATGATAATGTTTTGGGAGTTTTGCAGAAGCCACAGACAACACATGAAGGCCAGCAGACAACACAAAGCCTATGAACAGACTTCTCTGGTATGAAGGGAGGGCAGATATGACCCAGATTTTACAGATCCTGGGGGTACCATGTCCTTAACCACTGTGATGTGGAAGATATAACTGTAAACTCTTTAGCCTTATTGAATTTTTATGTTTAGTCTTTCCTGTTTACATTTTATGCTTCTCTTGAGTCTTATATTTGAAAGTGACATTTTCTATTCAGCTCTGGTCTTTTCATCAGGAATTCTTGAAAGTGATGTATTTCATTGAATATCATTTTTCTCCTGAAGGATTATACTCAGTTTTGCTGGGAAGGTGATTCTTGATTGTCATCCCAGCTTTTTTACCTTCCAGAATATCATATTCTAAGACTTCTTATCCTTTAATATGGAAGCTACTGAATCTTATGTTATCCCAGCTATGATTCCACAATATTTAAATTGTTTCTTCTTTGCTGTTTTCAATATTTTCTTCTTAACCTGAGAAATCTGAAATTTGGGTCTAATATTCATGTAAGTTTTCATTTTGTGATTTCTTTCAGAAGGTGACTGGTAGATTTTTTTCAATTTCTACTTTACTTTCTAGTTCTAGAATATCAAGGTAGTTTTCCTTGATAGTTTCTTGAAAGATGATGTTTAGGTTCTTTTTTTGATCATAGCTTTCAGGTAATCCAATAATTTTTAAATTTTCTGTCTTCAATCTGTTTTTTCAGGTCAGTTGTTTTTTTCAATGATATATTTCATATTTTCTTTTATTTTTTCATTCTTTTCATTTTGTTTCATTTTTTCTTGATGTCTCATGGGGTCATTAGCTTTTACTTGCCCAATTCTAATTTTTAAGCAATTAGTTTCTTCAGTGAGTTTTTCTTCCTCCTTTTCCATTAAGCCATTTTACTTTTTCAGGAGTTTTTTTTTTCTTTATTGAATTTTTGTACATCTTTTTTCATGTGGCCAGTTTTGTTTTTCATGTAGTTCTTCTCTTTAGTGAATTTTTGCATTTCTTTTTCCATTTGGCCAATTTTGCTTTTAAGGAGTTCTTCTCTAAAGTGGATTTTTGTGCTTCTTTTACCATTGAGTCTATTCTCTTTTTTAAGGTGCTGTTTTCTCAGTATTTTTTGTGACTTCTTTACCAAGCTGGGGACTCTTTTTTTGATGATTTTATTTCATCACTCTCATATCTTTTTCAAATGTTTCCTCTACCTCTCTTATTTGTTTGTTTTTTTTTCAATCCTTTTGAACTCTTCCATGAGTTATTTTGGGGCCTTAGACCAATTCACATTTTAGCAGTTTTGATTTTGTTGTTTTATTCTGACTTTGTGTTTTGATCTTTTCTGTAACCATAGTAACTTTCTATGATCATACTCCTTTTGTAATTGTTGTTTGCTCATTTTTCTAGTCTTTTTCTTGACTTCTAACTTTATGCTAATGCTCATCTCTGCTCTAAGGGTAGAGGAAGCATTGTCCCAACCTTCAGGATGTGTAGGGGTCTGTGTGTGTGTGTGTGTGTGTATGTGTGTGTGTGTGTGTGTGTGTGTAGCAGTTTTCAGAGCTAATTGCCAGAGTTTGTAAGTTTTCAGTTCTTGCAAGGTGGTATGATATAAAGAGATGTATATTTCCTTCTCTTCTGATCTGCACTGTAGTCTCTGAGTGACTGTAAACACTCTTTTCTATGCTAGAACTATGACCAGGGACCCTGATGCCTTGAAGCCACAAGCTCTGGAGTGCTAGAGCTACCCTTTGCCCTGGGACTGAGACCTGGATCCATTTATGGGTAATAAAACAGAGTTCTGCACACCAGCAAAGAGACCTCTGTGATCTTTTTCTGACCAGTCGTTAAGCCTCCTCACTGTCTTTTGCTGAGATCTCCAGAAGCCACGGTTGCAGACTCAGTTGCCTTCAAGGCCTACTGCTGTCTTGCTGGTTCGTTGCCTATGCTAGACCATGTTCCACTCTTACACCTGTGTGGCAGGCCCTTACTGCTGACCTTATAGGTTGTCTTGGGCTGGAAAGTTTTTTTCACCTCATCCTTTGTGGGTTCTGCTGCACCAGAAGTCATTTTGAGGCATTATTTTAATATTGTTGGGAGGGGCATTTGGGAGAGCTCAGGCAAATCCCTACCTTTTTCCTGCTGTCCTGGCTGGATTGTGTTATTCTTAACATAATGGAAAACAAGTTATTAAAAATGTTTCTCAAACTACACAGAATAAACATTGAAAAAATTTAAATCAAGTTTATCTTTAGTACTCTTGGATATATAAGTGAATATAAGACAAAGAAATAATTGTTTTGATGGCATGTTTATTGTAATGGAAATATTTAAACAAATTCATTTAATTAACATTCATATTTCTTTGTTTTGTTGTAATTAACAATAAAATTGCAGATATCATAGACAACAACAAAATGGCACATGAATAGGGAAAGGGCTAGAAAACTTTGATGTATCATGAAACATTTCAAATTTGACAGTCTTATCCAAAAAGTTCAGTCTGTGAAGGTGACAGGTAAAAGCAGAATCACAGGGCACCTAGGTGGCACAGTGGGTAGAGCACTGACCCTGAAGTCAGGAGGACCTGAGTTCAAATCTGGCCTTAGATCAAACACTTGACACTTACTAACTGTATGACCCTGGGCAAGTCACTTAACCCCAATTGCCTAAAGAAAAAAAAAAGCAGAATCACAAGGCTACTAGTAAATGGAGAGATATAATTATTAATAAGGTTGAAATTAGACAAAAGTTCTATTAGGGAAAGTCTGATATTGCTGTTGTCCTTTGTACTGAAAGAGGACCAAAATGATACCACTATGTCCAGGTCAAAGTATAGTGCATCTGACTATGGTTGATCAGAACAATAACAGCTTGGAAGACTTTATTATAGGTCATGTACATATAATGCATATGAACATTTGGAGTGGAGATGTCTCTAAATTTGCACATCTCACATTTCTTTTGAGCTACTGCAATTCTGCTTTGCTCATAGACTATATCTTCTTTGATGTGGGTACACCTTGATTGTCAGTCCTGTGCTAGTGTCTCCCATATCTCACAATCAATTCCAAAGTTCTTCAGAGAGATTTTGAGAGTGTCTTCATATTGCTTCTTCTGACCTCAATGTGAGTGCTTGACTTGTGTGAGTTCTCTATTAAACAGTCTTTTAGACAAACATCCTTTTGGCATTCTGATGAGCAAGTCAAGTGAGATGGGCTTTCTGCAGTAGAGTTTGAATGTTTGGCAGTTGAACTTGAGAAAGGATCTCAGTGTTTGCTACCTTATCTTGCCACTTGATCTTCAGAATCCTCCTAAGGCAATTCAAATAGAAGAGATTCAGTTTCCTAGAATGGTGCTATAAACTGTCCAGGTTTCACAGGCATACAACAATGAAGTCAATACAACAGCTCTGTAGACTTTCAGTTTGGTAGGCAGTCTAATACTTCTTCTCTCTCACATTTTCCTTTGGAGCTTCCTATTCACTGAATTAGCTTTGGCAATGTGCATGTCAACCTCATCATCTATATTTATACCCCTGGAAAGTATATTGCCAAGGTAAGTGAACTTGTCCACATAATGCAAAAGTGCTCCATTTACAATAACCAATAGTTCCATACATGGATGGTGTGATGTTAGCTGTTTTGTTTTGTTTTGTTTGTTTATTGGTTTTGGTGTTTATTGTCAGGTCAAAACTAACACAAGTTGCAGAGAATTAATCCATACTCTGTTCCATCCTCAGAGGCTACACTGAGTGCACAGATCTACAAACAGAAAGTCACATACCATCTCTCCTTCCACTTTAGTCTTGACTTGTAGCTTTTTCAAGTTAAATAATTAAGCATTAGTGTGGTAGCTTGATGGTATTTTCATCCTCATTGAAGGTATCTGACAACACTGATGAAAACACCATGCTAAAAACCATGAGAGAAAGCACAAAGCCCTGCTTCATTCCAATGGTGACTGAGAAAGTGTGAGAGCAATGTCCATTATCCAGAACCTGTGCAAGCGTGCCATCACAGAACTGGTTTACAATACTGATGAATTTCTCCAGGCAACTAAATTTCATCATGATCTTCCACAAGCCTCCATAACTGTCATTATCAATACCTTGGTCAGACTGATGAACCCTATGTATAGACCTCTGTTCTATATCTGGTATTTTTCCTAGAATTGTTGGGCAGCAAACATCATTCTGATCATTCCTCAGCCTTTTTTCAAGCCACATTGACTCTCAGATAGATGAGCATCTTCCAGGTAAAAGATCATTCTATCAAACATGATGACATTTTAAATAACCATATACCCAATGATTTCTATATTAATATAGCAATATTTTAAGATATTACATTTAGATGTGGATGAGAAGAAAAAGAATATTACCAAAACCCATCTCAGGGATTATACCTACAAGTATTGAGACAATCAGGTACAATGGAAATTGTTGCTTCGTATTTAAAAAAAAAATAAAAACATAGAGCTCCACATAGGATAGAGTTTTAGAGCTCACATAAGAGTAATATTATCGAAAAATTTTGCAAGTTATCTAAAAATAATTAAGTATGCACTAAAAAACCATTTTTTTTACATTTAAAGTAATTTTTCTATGTGAGGTTATTTTGGTACATGTAAGGAGAATGATCTTTTACAATAAATTCTTAAAAGTACTAAGACCAATAATCACTAAAGTGCTGAAAGCATAATTTTATCTTAAGACATTGCAATATCCCTTTAAGGAGACCATCATGTTTTACATTGCTATTGAAATCTTAGCTGTTATAATTATATAATTTCAGCATATGAATACATCATGTGTAAATAATTTGTATTTGAGATACAAGTATCATAGCTTTTCTTGACAACATAAAATTGTATTTCACAATATATTACTTTATTTAAAACTTTAGCTCTCCAACTTGAAACAAATAAGAGATCTCTTTTGTTAAAAATGTCTTCCAATTGATCCAAGAAAAACAAAACAAAAATAAACTAAACTAAAAAGGCTAATGAAAAAGTAAAAGATATTTCAGGACTAATGAAAAGTGAATATACCCCTTTAGGGAGAAGGGAAATAGTAAAAATGATTTTAAAGAATAGAAATATTAGAAGTAACAAAGGGATTGTTTTGCAATTTATATAACTAGAATTATTTGCATAAAGATGTCTGTTTAAAATGTTTATAATTAAAATTGAAACTCTGATAGTTATTAATTACAATAAAATAAAATAGAATCTTAAAATAGAAAGAACAGTAATGCCATATAATCTAATATCCCACCAGATGAAGAAATATTCTTACAATATTCCTGATAAATGAGTGTGATCATTCAATCTGTGCCTGAACATTTCCATTAATATCTCACTACATCTCCAGGCAACTATATCCATTATTAGAGAGCTCCAATATTTGGAAAGTTTTTACTTATAGTAAGACAAATTCTGCTTTACTTTAACTTTCCCATACACATCTTAGTTTTGCTTACTGTAGCTAGGCAGAATAAGAATACAATGAAATTTTTGGCTCAACCACTTAATAGCCACTTACGTTAAATTCTGTGACTGTCAGTGTTGTCCTGATATGGGGATTCCTTCAATCTTAGGTAAAGAGGTGACTTACCAATGGTCACACAACATGTCACAAGTGTCAGGATTAGATAGTGTACTACCTCTACTAGTCATGGAACTTCAGAAAAGTTAAATACTCAATATTAATTTCTCAATATATAAAAAATGAGATACTCTCTTAAATCAAAGGGTTATTGAAAGAGTAAGATGATAACATATATAAAATAATATGTATAACATAATGCCTATAAATACAAAATAATATATACAACAGTGTTTTATAAATTATAAAGTGCTTTACAAATGCCAGATATCATTATTATTCTACATGACAAACGTTTAAATATTTGAAAACATTGTTCTTCACTAGTTTTCCTTTTTGTTTGTTAACACACCATAACTTTCATTATTTGTCTTTAAATATAAATTCCACACTCTTGTTGATCCTCCTTCAATTAAAATATACTTCCATGACTCTTTACAGCCCATGCACCAAAATACAAGCAAAATTTACTTACAACTTAGGCTTGCTTCAGGTCTAGGTTATTCCTAAAAGGGGGAATAAAAAAAATTACTTGATGTGTAATGAAGAGAAGATATAGAAAATGCATGCACACACATGCATGTATATATGTGTATGTATATATATATATGCATACATATGCATATATATATATATATATATATATATATATATATATATACACTCACATTTGTTGATCCATTACAGCATTTATAATAATACACATATAAACACATGCATATATTCACACACCCATACATACAAAAATACAAATGCATACATACATACATACTAGGAAAAACAAAGAAACAGGTAATAAGTTGTCTTAAAAATTAAACAGGTAGAGTGGGCTGGATTTCCTTCAGGGAACTGCAAAGCTCCTATAATGACTTTAACCTTCTCCTAGAAAGAGAGCCCTATTTTTTTGATGACCAATATCCTACCACTGTTAATCTATAGTTATGAAACATATCTTTAAAGAAGTGATGAATCTCAAGCACAGGTCATGGAGAGATGAATAACCAGCTTTCAACATATCACAAATACAGATCTTTAAAGAACATCAATCATTAAACTAGCAGCTATTAAGCTCCTACTATGTTCCTGGCCCATAGTTTATTTAAGTAAAGAGTATACAGAGAAAGACAATACAGACAAATAAAAACAATGTCTCCTTTCAAGGATTACCGAGTAGATATATACAGGAAAAATCCTCCCCTAAATTTCCTTGCATTTGCTTAGTATATTACCAAAGTTTACATGTTATCTTTTTTTTAATTAGTTAATTTGTTTTTAAGTTCCACAATCACTTCCATAAGCTTTTGAGCTTTAAATTTTCTTCCCCTCACTCCCCGCCTTCCCCCTCAGATGGCATGCAATCTGATATAGGATCTACATATACATTGCTATCAAACATATTTTCACATTAATCATGTTGTAAAGAAGAATTAGAATGAATAGGAAGAATCACAAGAAAGAAGAATCAAAACAAAAAAGAAGGAAAAAAAGAGCAAATAGTGTGCTTCCATCTGCATCCAGACTCCATATTTCTTTCTCTGAGTGTGAATAGCAATTTTCATCATTAATCTTTTGGAGTTGTCTTAGATTCTTGTGTTGCTATGAAGGGGCAAGTCTATCAAAGTCAGTCATCCCATAATGTGGCTATTACTGTGTACATTGTTCTCCTGGTTTTGCTCATTTCACTCTGCATCAGTTCATGTAGGTCTTTCCAAGTTTTTTTTAAGTCCTCCTGCTCATCATTATTTATAGAACAATGGTATTCCATTACATTCATATACCGCAACTTGCTCAGCCATTACCCAATTGACAGGCATCCCTTCGATTTCCAATTCTTTGACACCACAGAAACAGTTTCTATAAATATTTTTGCACAAATAGGTCTTTTTCCCATTTTTATGATCTCTTTGGGATACAACCCTAGAAGTAGTGTTGCTGGGTCAAAGGGTATGCATATTTTTATAGTTCTTTGTGCATAGTTCCAAATTATGCTCAAAAATGGTTGGATCAGTTCACAACTCCACCAACAATGCATTGATGTTCCAATTTTCCCACATCTTCTCCAACATTTATCCTTGTCCTGTTTTGTCATGCTAGCCAGTCTGATCCAATATGATATGGTACCTCAAAGATATTTTGATTTTCATTTCTCTAAATCAATAGTGACTTAGAGCATGTTTTAGTATGGTTATAAAAAGCTTTAATTTCTTCCTATTAAAACTGCCTGTTCACATTCTTTGACCATTTATCAATTGGGGAATACTTGTATTCTTACAAATTTGACTTAGTTCTCTATATATTTTAGAAATGAGGCCCTTATCAGAGATAATGGTTGTAAAAATTATTTCCCAGTTTTCTGTTTCACTCCTAAACTTGTTTGCACTGGGGTTTTTTGTGCAAAACCCCTTTTAATTTAATTTAATCAAAATTGTCCATTTTGCATTTCATAATGTTCTCTATCTCTTGTTTGGTCATAAATTCTTTTATTTTCCAAAAATCTGAAAGGTAAACTGTTCCTTGCCTCTCCCAGTTTGCTTATAGTATCAGCCTTTATATCTAAATCATGTACCTATTTTAACCTTGTTTTGGTATACTGTGTAAGATTTTGGTCTATGCCTTTTTTCCAGTTTTCCCAGCATTTTTTGGTAAATAGTGAGTTCTTATCCCGGAAGCTGGAGTCTTTGGATTTATCAAAGAGTAGATTACTATAGACATTGACTATTGTGTCTTGTGTACCTAACCTATTCCACTGATCCACCACTCTATTTCTGAGCCAGTACCAAGTAGTTTTGATGATTGCTGATTTATGATACAATTTAAGATCTGGAACAGGTAGACCACCTTCCCAAGCATTTCTTTTCATTAGTTTCCTTGATATTCTGGATCTTTTGTTCTTCCAAATGAATCTTGTTATTATTTTTTCTAGCTCTATGAAATAAATTTTTTGGTTGTTTGAATGGTATAGCATTGAATAATACAAATTAACTTAGGTTGAATTGTCATTTTTATTATATTAACTGTGCCTACCCATGAGCAACTGATGTTTTTTTTTCAATTATTTAAATCTGACTTTATGTGTGTGAGCAATGTTTTGTATTTATGTTCATATAGTTCCTGGGTTTGTTTTGGCAGGTAGACTTCTAAATATTTTACAAAGTCTACAATAGCTTTAAATGGAATTTCTCTTTCTATCTCTTGTTCTTGGGATTTGTTGGTAATATGTATAAATGCTGATGACTTATGTGGGTTTATTTTATATCTTGGAACTTTACTAAAGTTGTTTATTACTTCAAGTAATTTCTTTTGATTCCCTAGGATTCTCTAAGTATATCATCATATCATCTGCAAAGAATGATAGCTTTGCTTCTTCTTTGCCTATTCTAATACCTTCAATTTCTTTTTCTTTTCTTATTGCTAAAGTTAATGTTTCTAGAACAATATTGAATAATAGTGGTGATAATGGATATGCTTGTTTCACCCCTGATCTTATTGCAAATGCTTCCAGCTTATCTCCATTACATAGAATACTTGCTGATGGTTTTTGATGCATGCTATCTATCATTTTAAGGAAGACCCAACTTATTCCTATGCTGCCTAGTGTTTTTCATAGAAATGGGTGGTACATTTTGTCAAATGCCTTTTTCTGCATTTATTGAAATAATTATATGATTTCTGTTAGTTTTGTTATTGATATGGTCAATTATACTGGTAGTTTTCCTAATATTGAAGTGGCTTTGCATTCCTGGTGTAAATCTATACTGGATCATATTGCATTATCCTCAAAATAAGTTGTTGTAATCTCTACTAACATTTTATTTACAATCTTTGTATCTATATTCATTAAGCAAATTTGTGTATAAATTTCTTTCTCTGTTTTTTATCACAAAAAAACATTTGGTAGGACTCTTTCTTCGTCTATTTTTCTGAAGAGTCAATACAGTATTGGAATTAGTTGTTCTTGAAATATTTGATAAAATTCATGTGAAAATCTATCTGGCCCTGGAGATTTTTTCTTCAGGAGTGTATTGATGGCTTGGTTGATTTTTTTTCTCCATAAAAACAACTTTTAGTTTAATTCATTAGTTCAATAGTTTTCTTAATTTCAATTTTATTAATCTCTCCTTTGGTGTTCAGAATTTCTAATTTGGTATTTAATTGGGGATTTTCAATTTGTTCTTTATCTAGCTTTTTTGATTGCATGCTCAGTTCATTCATCTCTTCTTTCTCTATTTTATTCGCATAATCATTTAGAGATATAAAACTTCTCCTAAAGACTATTTTTGCTGTGTGACAGAAGTTTTGTTATGTTGTCCCATTATTATCATTCTCTTGGATGAATTGATTGCTTCTATGATTTCTTGTTTGACCCATTCATTCTTTAGAATTGAATTATTTAGTTTCAACTAAGTTTTAGTCTATCTTTTCATGGCCCTTTATTACATGTAATTTTTATTGCATCATGATCTGAAAAGGATGCCTTTAGTATTTCTGCCTTTCTGCATTTATGAGGTTTTTGTGCCCTAGTACATGGTCAATTTTTATGTAGGTGCCATGTACCACTGACAGAACGGTATATTCTTTTCTAAACCTATTCAATTTTCTACAGATGTCAACCATATTTAACTTTTCTAAGATTCTATTGATCTCCTTAACTTCTTTCTTGTCTATTTTGTGGTTAGAC
Organism: Phascolarctos cinereus; assembly: GCF_003287225.1. Lineage (NCBI taxonomy): Eukaryota > Metazoa > Chordata > Mammalia > Diprotodontia > Phascolarctidae > Phascolarctos > Phascolarctos cinereus. The sequence goes on along the minus strand of NW_027555847.1, from coordinate 525,802,248 downwards.
TTATCTAGTTCTAAGAGGGGGAGGTTGAGGTCCCCTACTAGTGTAGTTTTGCTGTCTACTTTGATTTGATCTCCCTTTACTTCTCCTTTAAGAATTTGGTTGCTATATCACTTGCTGCATACATGTTCAGTAACGATATTGATTCATTTTCTATGGTGCCTTTAATCAGGATATAGTTTCCTTCCATATCTCTTTTAATTAGATCTATTTTTGCTTTTGCTTTGTCTGAGATCAAGATTGGGGCCCCTGCTTTTTTTTTTTTTATTCAATTGAAGCATACTATATTCTACTCCAGCCTTTTACCTTTACCCTGTATGTTCCTCTTTTTAAAATGTGTTTCCTGTAAACAACATGTTGTAGGATTATGGTTCTTAATTCACTCTCCTATGCATTTCTGTTTTATGGGAGAGTTCATCCCATTCACATTGACAGTTATGACTACTATCTCTCCCATCCTTTCCATTCTATGCCCCTGCCTCCCCCATTTATGTTTTTTTCTCTCCTTTTTCCCTTTCTCTCCTCAATAGAGTTTTGCTTTCAACCACCTCCTTCTTCACTCTGCCCTCCCTTCTATTAGCCCCTTCCCTTTTCTTTTCCCTTTATCCTTTCTACTTCCTAAAGGGTAAATTCGATTTCCATACCTAGCTGATTATGTTATTCCTTCTTCAAACCAAATCTGATGCTAGTAAGGTTCTAACAATGTTCATCTCCCTCCGTTCTTTCCCTTTACTGTATTTGGTTTTTGTGCCTTTTCATGTGATGCAATTTATCCTAGTCTGCTGCCTCCTTTCTTCTCCCATTACAGTCCCTTTTCTCCATTTAATTAGATTTTTTACCATCACATTAAAGTCAATTTAAAGCCACACACTCTGTCTAAGTATACTCCCTTTTAAACGTCATAATGACATTACAATTCTTAAGAGTTACAAGTGTCATCTTCCCTTGTAGGGATGTAAACAGTTTGCCCCTATTAATAATATCCTGTTGTTTTTTTCTTCCCTTTCCCCTTTACCTTTTTATTCCTCCCTTGAGTGTTGTATTTGAAAGTCAAATTTTCTGTTGAGCTCTGGTCTTCTAATCAGGAAGGTTTGGAAGTCCCCTATTTTATTGAATGTCCATCTCCTCCTCTGAAAAATTATGCTTAGTTTTGCTGGGTAGTTGATCCATGGTTATAATCCAAGCTCCTTTGCCTTACAGAACATTGTATTCGCTGTCCTCCAATCTTTTAATGTAGAAGCTGCAAGGTCCTGCATAATTCTGGTTACATTATATTTAAATTGTTTCTGGCTCCTTGCAGTATTTTTTTTTCTTTTATCTGGTAATTTTGGAATTTAGCTACTATATTCCTTGGCATTTTCAATTTGTGATCTCTTTCATGAAGTGATTGGTAAATTCTTCCAATGACTAATTTACCCTCTGGTCCTAGGACTTCAGGGCAGTTTTCTGTTATTCTGGGAATAACATAATCATGTATAGAAATCAAACTTACCCATTAGGAAGTAGAAAGGATAAAGGGAAAAGTAAAGGGAGGGGGCTAATAGAAGGGACAGCAGACTGAAGGAGCAGATGGTGAAAAGCAAAATTGTATTGAGGAGAGAAAGGGGAAAAGGAGAGAAAAGAGCATAAACAAGGTAGGGAGCAGGGGCATAGGATGGAGAGGAAGATACAGATAGTAATCATAACTGAGTGGGATGAACTCTCCCATAAAACAGAAATGCATAGCAGAGTGGATTAAGAACCATAATCCCCCAATATGTTGTTTACAAGAACCACATTTGAAGGGTGTTGTCCAGGCTGATTTTTTTAATCATGGTTTTCGGTTAGACAAATAATTTTTAAATTGTCTCTCCTGGATTTGTTTTCCAAGTCAGTTATTTTACCAATGAAGTATTTTATGTTTTCTTCTATTTTTTCATTCTTTTGTTTCTGTTTGAGTGATTCTTTATATCTTACAGAGTCGTTAGCTTCCACTTGCCCAATTCTAATTTCCGAGGAGTTATTTTCCTCTGCTAGATTTTGTACCTCCTTTTACATTTGACCAATTCCACTTTTTAAGGAGTTCTTCTCTTCATTGTCCTTTTTTCCCATGTGACCAATTGTATTTTTTAAGTACCTTTTTTCTATAGTTAATTTTTGTCCTTCCTTTTCCAAGCTATTGACTCTGTCTTGAAAACCTCTCACTTCATTTCCCAATTTTTCTTCTACCTCTCTTATTTGACTTTTACAGTCCTTCTGGAGCTCTTCCAAGAAGGATTTTTGGGCTTGAAATCAGTTCATATTCCTCTTTGAGGTTTAAAGTGTGGGTATATTAACAATATTGTCCTCTTCTAATTTTGCGCCTTGATTTTCCCTTTCCCAAAAAGCAGAATGTATAGTCATTTTCTGTTTCTGCTTTTTGTTCATGGTGTTTGCCTATTTTCTGACTTTTAAAAAAATGTTGAATTCTCTTACTGGAGTGAAGGTGGCACTTACCCAAGCTTCTTTTTCTCTTTATTGGGGTTTGCATTTGAATGTTTCTCTTCTGGTCACCCAGGTCCTGCACAGGGATGTTTCCCTGCTGGTGGATTTTTGTGTCTGGAACTTTGCCTTCTGGAGCTATGCTTCCCAGTGTTGTGTTGAGGGACAGGTGATTTTCCTGCTGGAGAATTCTATTGCCCATGGCTGTTTTCTGAGATGGTGTCTACCAGTTCCCCTTCCTTTATTGAGGCTCTCAGGGGGTCCTACTCCACCAATCTGGGTCTCAATATCTGCCCCTGATATGTTGAGATGTAGCTTGCCACTGGCTTGCTGGGATGCCTCCAGTCCTTTACTATTCCCCCTGCCCGGGAGAAAGGGACCTTTCCTGTTAACCCCTTCAAGCTTCCTGGGATACAAGAATGTTGCATCCTGTCTTATTGCTGGCTCAGGATTTTTCCTGGGTCAATATTTTCTGGGTTTTCAGAGATCAATGAGGGGGGGTGAGAGTGACTTACTTCTTACTCTGTCATCTTGGCTCCTGGGAGCAAAATTAATATAATTTTCTTTCTCTCTTTTGACTCTTCCTGGTTTAAGTATCAGCACCACATTTGTATCTTAAAAAGATTTTGGTAAGACTACTTCTTCATCTATTTTCCTAAGTAGTCTATCTAGTATTGGAATTAATTGTTCTTTAAATGTTTGACAGAATTCGCTTGTAAATCCATCCAGACTTAGGGATTTTTTCTAAAGGAGTTTATTGATGGTTTGTTCAATTTATTTTTCTGAGATGGGGTTATTTAAGTGTTTTACTTCCTCTTCTGTTGATCTGGGCAATTTATATTTTTTTAGAATATTCATCATTTTCACTAAGATTGTTAAATTTATTGGCATGCAGTTGGGCAAAATACTTCCTAATTATTGTTTAAATTTCCTTTTCATTCGTGGTGAACTCACCCTTTAAATTTTTTATATTGGTAATTTGGTTTTCTTCTTTCTTCTTTTTAATAAAATTAACCAAAGGTTTGTCTATTTTATTTTTTTCATAAAAACAGCTCTTAGCTTTATATATTAATTCAATAGTTTTCTTAGTTTGAATTTTATTAATCTCTCCTTTGGTTTTCAGAATTTCTAATTTGGTATTTAATTGGATATTTTTAATTTGTTCTATTTCTAGTTTTTTTAGTTGCATGCCCTATTCATTGATCTTTGATTTCTCTATTTTATTCATGTAAGCATTTATAGGCATAAAACTTCCTGTAAGAACTGCTTTTGCTGCATTCCATAAGTTTTGCTATGTTGTCTCATTATTGTAATTCTTTTGGATGAAGTTATTAATTGTTTCTATTATGTGTTGTTTGACCCACTAGTTCTTTAAGATTAGATTATTTAGTTTCCAATTAATCTTTAGTCTATCTTTCCGTGGACTTTTTACGTATAATTTTTGTTTCATCATGATCTGAAAAGGATGCATTTAATATTTCTGCCTTTCTGCATTGGATTGTGAGGTGTTTATGTCCTAGTACATGGTCAATTTTCACGTAAGTGCAATGTGCCATGGAGAAGAAAGTATGTTCCTTTCTATTCCCATTCAATTTTCTCCAGAGGTTCACCATATCAAACTTTTCTAAAATTCTATTCACCTCCTTAACTTCTTTCTTGTTTATTTTGTGGTTAGATTTATCTAGTTTAGATAGGGACAGTTTGAGGTCCCCCACTAGCATAGTTTTGCTGTCTATTTCTTCCTATAACTCCCTGAACTTCTCTAAGAATTTGAATGCTATCCCACTTGGTGCATACATGTTTAGTAATGATATTACTTCATTGTATATGGTTACTTTTAGCAGGCTGTAGTTTCTTTACATATCTCTTTTAATAAGATATATTTTTCCTTTTGTTTTGTCTGAGATCAAGATTGGTATCCCTGCTTTTTTTTTTACTTCAGCTGAAGCATATCATATTCTACTCCAGCCTTTTACCTTTACCCTGTGTATATCCCTGTGTTTCAAATGTGTTTCTTGCAAACAATATATTGTAGGATTTTGGTTTTTAATCCATTCTGCTAAATGTTTCTATATTGTGGGAGAGTACATCCCATTCACATTCACAGTTATGATTACTATCTTTGTCTTTCTCTCCATCTTATTCTCCCCTTCCCCATTTATGCTTTTTTTCTCTTTTTCTCCCTTTCCCTCCTCACTAGAATTTTGCTTTTGACCACCAGCTCCCTCAATCTGCCCTCAATTCTATCAGCCCTTTCTGTTTTCTTTCCCTTTTCTGTTACTACTTTTTCCCTCCCTCCTATCCCCACTTCCCTTTTCTTTCTCCTTTCCCCTTCTACTGAACATATGGCAAGTTAAATTTCTATACCTAACTGAGTGTCGTGTTCCCTCCTTGAGCCAAATCCAATGAGAGTAAAGTTCAAACAATACTCATCTTGCCTTTTCTCTCTACTGCAATATATATTTGTGCCTCTTCATGTGATGTAATTTACCCTTTCCTGCTTCCTTTTTTCCTCTCCTCCCATTACAATTCCTTTTCACCATTTCTTTAGCTCTTTTTAAATCACATCAAAGTCAACTTAAACCCACCTCCTCTGTCTATGTATGTCCCTTCTAAATGTCATAATAAAGATACAGTTCTCAAGAGTTATAAGTATCACCTTGCCATATAGGGATGTAAAGAGTTTGCCCTTATTGAATAATGTTTCTTTTTCCTCTTTCCTGTTTACCTTTTTATGTCTCTCTTGAGTCTTGTATTTGATGATCAAATTTTCCATTGAGCTCTGGTATTTTCATCAAAAAAGTCTGCAAGTCCCCCTATTTCATTTAATGTCCATCTCCTCCCCTGAAAGGTTATGCTCAGTTTCACTGGATAGTTGATCCTTGGTTGATTTCCTAGCTCCTTTGTCTTATGGAATATCATATTCTGTGGCCCCTGATCTTTTAATGTAGAAGCTGAAAGGTCCTGAGTAATCCTGACTGTGGCTCCATGGTATTTGAATTTTTTCTTTCTGGCTGCAGAGGATTTTCTGCTTGACCTGATAATTCTGGAATTTGGCTACAATATTTCTTGGCATTTTCAATTTGGGATCTCTTTCAGGAGATGATCAATGGATTCTTTTGATGACTATTTTACCCTCTGGTTCTAGGGCCACAGGACAGTTTTCTTGAAAGGTGCTGTCCAGGTTCTTTTTTTCATCATGGCTTTCAGGTAGATCAATAATTCTTAAGTTATCTCTCCTGGATCAGTTTTCAAGGTCAGTTGTTTTTCCCAAGAAAAATTTTACATTTTCTTCTATTTTTTCATTCTTTTGATTTTGCTTGACTGATTCTTGATGTCTCATGGAGTCATTAGCTTCAAATTGTCCAATCCTAATTATTAGTGAATTGTTTTCTTCAGTTATCTTTTGTATCTCCTTTTCCATTTGGTCAATTATACTTGTTAAGGACTTGTTTTCTACAGTTAATTTTTGTCCTTCCTTTTCCAAGCTATTGACTCTCTCTTGTATACATCGCATTTCTTTTCCAAATTTTTTTTCTACCTCTCTTATTTGATTTTTAAAATCCTTCTAGAGCTCTTCCAAGAAGGAATTTTGTCTTGGAGACTAGTTCATCTTCCCTTCTGAGGTTTAAGATGTGGGTATATTGACAATCTTATCCTCTCTTGAATTTGTGTTTTAATCTTCTCTGTCACCAAAACACTTTTCTATGGTCTTTGTTTTTCAATGTTGTTTCTCGCTCATGTTGTTTGTCTTTTAAAATATATCTCTGTTTTTGGAGCACAGGGGACACTATCCCAAGTCTCCTATGCTGGGGGCCAGGGGACTGGTTACTGGTTTTCTGAGATGGAGTTTGTCACTGGCTTGCTGGGACACCTCCCTTCCCATGCTGGTACACTTCAGCCACAGCAAGAGGGACCTTTCTGGTTAATCTCCCTAGCCTCAGAGCTAAAAATCTGCTATATCTTGTCTTTCTGTTGACTCTACTATTTCAGGATTTTTCCTGAGGCAAAATTCTCTGGGTTTCTTAAGGTCAATAAGGGAGGATGAGAGCAACTTACTGTTTACTCTGCCATCTTGGCTCCTAGAAGTCTAAATAGGTGACTTTCAAACATTCAGTCTGTGGGCTAATAGCTATAGGAGCAGTGCTGCCACTGCTTATTGCTGCTGCTGCCACTACTCTGTCTCTTCTAATAGAATGCAATCTTCTACAAGACAGGCACTTTTTAATTTTTGTCTTACTATTCACAGAATTTAGTACATATAATGGTAATTTATTAAAAGTTGGTTTATTGGCTAAATGACTTGCCCAGCCACATAACTGCTAAGCAAGAGAGTCTGAATTTTATGCTAATTTCAAGATCAAATATTCAATTTATAACATTCTGCTCCTCCACTGCTTACAACTTATCTCCTTGCCCCAGTTTCAGTCATAAATGCCTTTCTTTAGAGTAAAATAGGCAATGTATAGAGAAGGAATTGGATAGGTACAGAATATCTGGTCTTTGAGGAATTTATATTGTAAAAGATCTGTTTTAGAGAATTTAATGGTAAGGAAGTGCAAGAGGGCCAAATTTAAGTCCAGATAAAGCTAAATTAATGATAGCTACACCTTCCTTGGAAGGGTAAAGGTGATTTAATTCCTGAATACTGGTTTTAATCAATCCCTATATTACTTCAATGCATATTTTTCTTTCTTTAATTATTCAGTTACTATAAACATATTCATCATCATAAACTATACAAAATAAAATGAGCTATTTTAGGGGAAATCATTGTCAAAATAATGGTATAATTTTAAAAGGGACCATTACTGAAGACATATATAGGCATGGAGAAAAATGTATGATTGATCAGCAATCAATTTTTCCCCCTAAGTTTATTTCACAAATAGGAAATGAGTTACTTGACAACAAACTAATCAATTCCAATGGCCTTCTCTATTATTTTTCATTAATGGCATGTTTGAAAAACTCCAACACTGTAGTTTAAGAACATAATTGGCATGATCCTGTATAAGCTGAGGACAAAAAAGTAATTAAATAATGACTTATTTCACATGTTCTGTTCATAAATAAGACTTGGAAAGCTTCAAGATGGCTTGCGTTAGCAGTAAACCTGCTTTAGAACATTTTTTGTTAAATATACTTATTATAAATTTGAGTTATCTGAATTACTTACATTAAATTTTGAACTGTGTGAGGTGTTTTATACTGCAAAGAAAAGTGATGAATATTGGCTCCTTGCTGGGTTTACCATAAAACCCTAAAAAGTGAAAATTGGTTTTCCTGTGGAAAAAGAACAGTTTTAACAGTTATTTATTTGAACTGCAAAAATTATGTTTTTAACACACCAAGATTTTTTATAACACCAAGGATAACTGGTAAGGTTTTGTTAGTTCCTAGTAGATATCATACTTTAAAATTCAAGATTCAGCTGTACACACAAGTTAATTCCAACACTGTCAAACTTCAGATTGAAGGAGGAAGGTTGTTAATAAAATTTGAAAGTACAAAGGTAAGGACAACCCATCTAAATTAATTATCATGGGATGTAATATCCCTGTGACCATGGAAACGGAAATGTAGATGTAAGATAAAAATCTGTAAGGAGATTTTGCAAACAGTAAGGAAATCATAGAATTACATGAACAAAAATGGCATAGGATGTGGAATTTGCATCAATGTAGAGTATGGTTATTATTTGAGTACAAACTCCATTAAAGTACCAAGGCATGGGAGGAGGAGGGTTATTAATAGAGGTTTGGGAATCTAACTGCAAAGGAATTCTATGACTCAAATAATATAATTGTATTGACTCTTGAAAAAATAATATTTTCTTCTTAGACAAGTCTGGTGGAAATGGAATATAAGTATGAAGAAAAAGGGAGAAAGAAAAAAAATACATGTGAGAAATATGTATGTAGAAAAAGCATGGATTTTTCCTTCTCAATATATTATAAGCTTGGTAATTATAAGGAGCACTAGAATGCCTATGTGTAAGGATGTGAATAAAGATAAAATAATTTTCAGTTATTCTATGCCTTGCCTTACATTCTTTTGTATAGTATGGTAGAGTTTATGGAGCACTTTCATGTGTATTGCTCATAAAAACCCTGTGACTTAGGATAGATATTACTATTATCCCCATTTTAGAGTTAAGGAAACTGAGATTAATGAAGTTACTGCTCTTTTCTCCCCCACATCATGCAGCTAAAAAATGATTCTGATGAATTATATTCCATGCCAAACTACAAATGAAGGAAAAAATTTTTGAGACTCATATTTTAGAATTTTATTAAAAGCTTTCGGTATTCCCTTTATTATAATCAAGGAAAAAAAAAACAACACCTGAGACTCATCAGATTCTTATAGCCCTATGCCATAAAATTATCATAACAGTGGCAATAACTCAGCCAATCATTTCCTAGAGTATAGGGAAAATCTTTCCTGAAAGAATTAGCATATCTGATGGGGCCTCCTTCTTTAAGGAGTTTCAATGACTCCCAATTACTCCTAAGATATCTATATCTGTATCTGTATCTGTATCTGTATCTGTATCTGTATCTGTATCTGTATCTGTATCTGTATCTGTATCTGTATCTGTATCTGCATCTATCTATGTATCTATCTATCTATCTATCTATCTATCTATCTATCTATCTATCCTTCTATCTATCTATCTATCTATCTATCTATCTATCTATCTATCTATCTATCCCTGCTTGACATTTGAAATATTTCACAGTCAGGCCCAGAGCTAACTTTCTAAACCAATTAATAATGTTAGCCTTCAAGTATTCTACATTCCAGTCAAACTGCCCTACTTACTGTCTTCAAGGCAGACAGGTGCCACAGTGGATTGAGCTTTGGACCTGGAGTCAGGAAGATCTGTGTTCAAATCTGTCCTCAGAGCTGTGTAAATCAACACATGTTTGGTAAATCAACAAATGTTTACCTCAGTTTCCTTATTTGGAAAATGGGGATAAGCATTTACATCCTTAATAAATGTTTTTTTCCCCCAACTGTCTTTTGATTCCATATAGTCCTATATATATGTATGTATATCTATGAAAAGATTGCAGAGGACTCCATAAGAATGTATAAAGCACATCAAACATTTAAATACCTCATAAGTGCCTTTTCAAAGTGGTGTTCATATTTTGGGCTGGTGAACATTATTTCTCACTGAACCTATACTGTTCCAATTATTTATTGCAATATAGCATGTAGGGTGTGTGTTTGGGAGATGACAAGGTCCAAATCCTTTGTTTTCAATGAAGTCTACTTCGCTATTTCTCTCACCTTAGGGGCCACATGATTACTCCTTTTTCTCCAGTAATGATGCTGTTCAGGAACACTGTCCATGAATTTCCTACCTGGGTCAAGTGCAAGCCCCACCAATTTTTATAGAAACTTCATCAATATCTTGGCTTCCATCATGTCTTGAACTTGAAGGTCTACTTTCTTAAAATGTCCATACCATATATTTGGGCAATCAGATAATTGTATTTGCCATTTGCTTCTGTAGAACCTTGGATCTTCCCTCTTGACCCATGAGCAGAGAGAGATTTGAGCAAGCATATGTGTCTCTCATGTAAATCCATTGCCAAGAACCTGGATCAATTCTCCTTTGTTCCTTTCCATCTTACAAAGAAGTAAAATGTATAAGACTAAAAGATAATGAAGGGGGAAGCTAGGTGGCACAGTGGATAGAGCTCTGGCCTTGGAATCAAGAGCACCTGAGTTCAAATCCAACCTCAGACACTTGGCACTTACTAGGTATGTGACCCTGGACAAGTCACTTAACCCCATTGCCTTACCAAAAAGCAAAAAAAAAAAAATGAGTCTTAAAGTTCATATTTATAGATCAGGAAAAGGCACAGCTCCTCTGATAAGAACCATAGGCTCATAGATCTACACATAGGTTCCTCAAAGAATTTTTAGCCCCAATTCTTATTTTACAGATTAGGAAACTGAAGCTTAAGACTTGCTCAAGGTCACAGAGGCAGTAGGCATAAGAGATAGGGCCTGAGCCAAGCCTTTCCAATGTACTGAGTCCTAGTCAGACAATAATTTAGGAGGCAGTTCCAGTCACTGCAAAACCAATCAGAAGTTTCTGTTGACCTGTGAGGAGACACTAATGTGGATATGCATGTACTACAAGGAGAAAAAAAACCATATTCAAATAAGTTTAGGACAGGAATTTTTAACCTTTCTTATATTAGTCTGGTGAAGCTAAGGACCATTTCTCAGAATATTTTAAATGCACAAAATAGAATATATAAGATTGTTTTTAAAAAAAAGCAATTATGTCAAAATACAGTTACCAAATTTAAAAAAAAATAAGTTCATGAATTTCTGGTTCAGAACCTCTGGTCTAGGGAAATCCCTTCAGCCCCAATAGGTTCTTCTTACAATCATCTGTATACATGTTGTTTCTCCCCAGTAGACTGGAAGTTCCCTATGGGCTGGAACTACTATGTTTTTACTTCTTTTTATTTTTCTCTAGTACCTAGGCAAAGTTTCTGTCACCCACTGGGTGTTGAAGGAGTGTTAGTTAAATTTAATTGAACTGAATAAGAAATGAGAGGAACAGAAGCTGAATTTATTTACTTCTAATGAAGGAAAACACTAGCAGTGTTTCTGTGCAAAATGGGGGAGTGGAGAACATCATTCTGTATGTTTCCTATTTCTTCCACTTTTTTTTTTCTTAAAAAATAACACACAGAAACAATGATAAAACATAAGGGAATCACATCCCTGAGCAGCTGGTAATTTCATTCTAATTATATCAATTACTCCAAATCGTAACAATCACTACAATTACTGGAATTTGTGACAGCCAAGTGAAAAAAGACTATGGCTCCTTTAAGAAAGTGTATCTCTCTCATATGGAACATGAAGTGAAAAAAAAGAAAGAAAGGAAGATGAAGATTGTGTTCCCCCCTAAACCTAACAGATAAAGGTCAAAGGAAAAAAATGCCCAACAAAATGAAAACAACTTTTTATCAAAGAAAAACAGTTGACCTGCAAATAAGCAGCAGTCTCCCATGCTGAGAATTTCTCAGCTTCAATTGGGGGAAAAAATGAAAAGCAACAGGGAACAATATCTCAAAAGCAATTGGAAAACCTTGGGGAACTTAAAAAATAAGAAGACTGTGTCTTCCCACGATTTCACCAACCAATGAAATAATGTCACCTTTGGATAACATCAGAGAACATTGCTTCTAAAAAAGTTTGAAATCTCTGAAGTTAGACATTTCAGAGAAGTTATAGAAATATTCATTCTGTTAATAAAAGTTATTACAAGAAGTTTAGAATCTTTTTTTGATTATATAGCTGATCTTAAATGATATTTGATATAAATAATTAGATTGATTTTAATGAAAAATTGCAATTGTGCAAGAAATGTTATTAAATTGCTTATAACCCTTGACCCAGGTATCCCATTCTGAGCACATATACCAAAACATTCATAGTAATAGTATGTGGAGGGTGAAGGGGGGTGGTGGTGGTGGTAGTAATAAATTAGAAACAAAGTAGTTGACCATAGACTGGAGAATTAGCAGCATATAAATTTAATGGAATATTATACAGTAAGAAATGAGTAACATGATATATTCAGAAAAATATGGGAAGAAGTTTATTCACATGCACAGTGAAACAAACAGAAAGAGAAAATACAGTATAATAATGAAAAAGAAAAGCACATGAAAAGAAAGCTAGTTCTGAGTAATTTTAATCACTATTGTTGGTCTAGGATGACAAAAACTGAAATATATTTCCCTCCAATCATCAAAGATGTGGGAAGCTATACAGTACAAAGCATTGCATGTATCACCTATGGTCAATGTTATTTTGCTGTATTTTCTTCTTCTGTTTATTTCACTGCATCTGTGAATAAAAGTCTTTCCATATTTCTTTGAATTTATCATAATATCAGTTGTTATTGGTTAACTTTTTTTTCTTTTATACTAGTAAAAGTTAAATTACTAGGAGTTGAGTTAATGGGAAGGATGGGAATCAGGTAGTATATTCAGAAATGACTGTGAAGGCAAAACAAGAGGTAATTTGGTTCTATTATAGTGTGATCGATACTAATTCATAATACTGCTAAGAAGATAAATTGAAATTAGATTGTGTAAGGAATTAGAAGAGTTTCTATTTGGTTGTAGAAAAAACAAGAGCCAATAGAGTTTATTGAGTGTCTGTGTTTATTTGTGGGTGGTAGTGGTATGGGTGGCTAATCAGACATATGGTGTGTGTGTGTGTGCGTGTGTGTGTGTGTGTGTGTACACCTGTGCTTTGGAATTTATGTTGAGTTAGACTCCACATCTCTATCTTCAGAAAAAAAATATAACTTTTTAAAGTAGATATACAAAGAGGAATATGAGAAATAAATTCTTTAATGAGATGAATTCTACCACTATCACATCCCTATAACACACATAAAGATAGACTTGAACAACACTACTTCTAAAGGATGAATATAACTTTTGAGCTACTCACAGGGAGTAGAAATAATTCTGATCCCACAGGCTAGAAGCAAATCTAGGATTGCTAAAGAGCTTGAATATCCAAAATCTTAGCCTCCAAATGAACAAATTCTACAAGTGCATGGAGTAAGATCATTGATCATTAGTCTGAACCTAAGCCAACTTGGCTGAAGCATATGACTGCAAATCATGACTTCACCTGTCCACCTTGGCCTTGGTTGACATCAGCATTGATTTTACTTCTGCTTCCCAGTCTTTGTTTACCTTTTGTTTATCTCATGTCAACTTCCCAGTTAATGCTTCCTGACTCGGTCTTATCCACTGTGGCCTATGAAGTAATCTTCTGATAAAGACTTACCAGGAACTGAAGGAATTATTTTCTCCTCAGGAAATTTTTAAAGGAATTAACTCATGGTCCAGGGTCTCCCAAAGATCTGAGTGCAAGAAATCTCCTTCTGATCCTGAGGGTGACCATTATCTCTCCTTGACTCATTGTGCTTACCTGTAGTGTTCTAGGAAAATTTAGAAAAAAAATGAAGGTAGCTCATGGTTAGGTTTCCTTTAATGTACTTAATATTTATATGTGCCCAATTCCCAAACACAACTATGTAATATCCAGATAGGGTAGAGGGCAACCTTTATTTTACTCATACAGAACATAAAGTGCTTAACTAGCCTCTTACACTCTTACTCCTCATGAATAAACATACAACAGGGTGGTGGTGGAAGAGAAATTCTGTGAAACTAGCAATTCCATTTCATCTCAGATCTTTGCAATTTAAATAATCTACCAATCAATAAGCATTTATTATGCACCTACCTTGTGCCAGACATTGTGTTAAATGGTGACAATGCAAAAAAATGGCAAAAGACAGCCCCTGTCCTCAAAGAGTTTATAATCTAATGGGAGAGACATGTAAATGAATATACATAAAGTAAGCTATATATGGGATCAATACGAAATAATTAAAAGAAGGAAGACAGGGAAATTAGGAAGGGTTACATAGGCTTCCAATAAAAGTTAGGATTTTGTTTAAGACTTAAAGAAAGCTGGGGAGGTCAGTAGGCAGAATGGAAGAGGTGGAGCATTCTAGGCACAGGGGAGAGCCAGAGAAAGTTCCTGGAATGTAGATGGAGTGTCTAATTAGTAGAAAAGCCAGGAGATGAGTGTCACTGGATCAAAGAGAATGTGTTGGGGAGTAAGATATATGAACACTGGAAAGTTAGGAGGAACTTAGGTTATTAAGGGCATTGAATGCTAAACAGATCATTTTCTACTTAATCCTGGAAGTAACAGGAAACTACTGAAATTTATTGCAAAGGAGAAGGATTTGTGTGACATTATAGGACCTGTGTTTTAGAAAACTCCCTTAAAAGATGGATACAGCATAGATTTCAGTTGGGAGAGACTTAAGGCAGGTAGACCCATCAATAGGTTATTGTAATACTTCAGGTGTGTGGTAGAGAGAAGGGACATATTTGAGAGATTTTGCAAAGGTGAAATCAACAAACCTCAACTAGTTTGTATGTGGGAGAGATGAAAGAGAGTGAGGAATCCAAGAAAGCTACTAGATTGTGAGCCCAAACAAATTGGATGATGGTGTTTTCTCTCCATTAATAGCAAATGTGGAAGTGGAGGAGGGTTTTTAGGGGAAGGAAATGAGTTCCATTTTGAATATATTGAGTTTAAGATATCTGTTGGATATCCAGTTTGAGATATCTAAAAAGCAGTTGGCTTTGCAAGGCTGAAGGTTAGCAGAGACCGTTGCAGTAGGACAGGCATATTTGAAAATCATCATCAGTAAGATGGCAATTAACTCCAGGGGAGATGATGAGATAAATAAAGAAAAAACACAGTGAGAAGAGAAAAGGGCCCAGGACAGAACCCTGAGAGATATGATCTGGAAGAGGATCCAACACAGAAGACAGAGAAGGAGAGGTCAAATAGGTTGGAGGAGAACCAGGAGAGAGGTATGCCAAAAACCTGGACAGAGGGGCGTAACAGGGAGAAGAGAGAGTGATCAAGTATCAAAGGCTGCATAGAGGTGCAAGAGAATGAGAAATGATGGAAAGCCATTGGATTTGGTAATTAAGAGATCACTAGTAATACTGCTGAGATAGTAGTTTGGGTGGAATGATAAGATGGGAAGCCAGATGAAAGGGGTTAAGAAGAGAGTAAGAGAAGAGAAAGTAGAGGCATAGATTGTAAATGGGTTTTTTTTGAGTTTAACTGCAAAGATACAGGATGGTAGTGGGGCTGAAGGATGATAAGATTTATTGTTGTTGTTTTGTTTAATTTTTTTCAGGATGGGAGAGAAATGGGCATGTTCATAGGCACTAGGAAATGAGCCAAAAAAAAGAGAAAGATTGAAAATAAGCAAAAGAGGGAGAATGATACAGGGAGCAATCTCTTGAGGAGACAGAATGAAATGGGATCTCTTTCATTAGTAGAGGACTTAGTCTCGATAACAAATAGGACCCCTTCATCATGTGAGACTTGGGTGGAAGAGAAAATGCAAAAGACATCAGAATCATAGGAAGTGAGAAAGAGAAGAGGAATTTCATAACAAATGGTTTCTTTTTTATGTAAAGTATGAGGCAAAGTTTTCAACTAAGAAAGTCAAGGTACAAGCAATTATAGGTGGTTTGAGAAGGGATGAAAAGGTTCAGAATAACTGCTATAGATAGTGGGATAATGAGTTTATAAGGAAGGATTAGTAGCATTGTCTAGCAACAGTGAGGGCTCAGTTGAGTGTAGAATAGTTACTTGATTTTCTCCACCATTGTTCAGCAAGATGTGTGTAGGAGTAAAGGTGATAAATGGTAGGAATGAGCCAAGGCTGAAGTTTGGCTGGATATTATCAACATTGGAAAAGAGGGCTAGGACTTCAAGAAATGAGGACATTGCAGAGTTGAACTAGTGCACCAAGGAGTCAAGATATGGAGAAGAGGAGAGAGTGGCTAATGCAGGTAAAATGGCTTGGGAGAAAGAATTGAAAGGTCAAGGGATTGGAGAGTATACTGCAGAAATATGAATAACATGAACCTCCAAGCAACAGATGTTAGTGAGTATTGGAGGGAAGGGAGAGAACCTGAAAGTGGTAGTGGGTAGCAAGGAGTATTTCAACTCCCTTGATCAGTGAGCTAAGGGCAGTTAATAAAGTGCCACCAGTAGTGGAGTGGCCAAATAGAGTTGGAAAGGTCCATAATTCCTCCACACCCTATCATATATAACATGGATTTAGTTTTCTAGATTTGTTTCCTGGGCCATGTTGGTGATCATCTTTCTTCTCTAAAAGCAAAATATAGAGGTGATCTACCTCTAGGAGTCTAGGAATTGATTTCTTGAACTTGAAAAAGCTTCTCTATTAGATTACTCATAAGGTAAATCCAAGTGTTCAAAAAGTATATATTTTAATAGCTTTCTTCTCTGTAAACCTCATGCAAACATGTGTCTGTCAATGCCATTTGCTTCTTCAAGAACTCTGACAATGTCTCAGTTGCTTGGGGAAGAGAAAATTTATTCTCTGGGAAAGTTAATCCACTTGCATTTAGAATTGTATGCATGGGCTGAGCAGTCCCAACTGGTGAATGTGAGCTCATCTAACTCACTACATCTAGCTTAACAAATTCCATAATTCACATCCCTTCCAATCATCCACCAAGAAACCATGGCCTATCCAGAGCCCTTTGCCTCCCGCTCTGATGCCTTATATATATGCAACAGGGGTTTTCTCTGCCCCAATCACATGAAGGTCTAGTCTGTTATATTCATTCCCTAACCTCCCCACACAGGGTTCTGTAGTACCCTGAGGGGGTTAGAGGAGTCTCTGTTCTGTTGTCATTAGTTCAAGCTCCCACAATTTATGTCCTCTCATTTTTTAGGGTCCACATGGCTTAAGGTCAAGAGTGTGCTAGAGCCAGCACATTATTAAACTTTCAGTATAGACATTTACATTTGAAAAATCAACAATCTCAGGGCAGCTAGGTGGTGCAGTGGATAGAGCACTGGCCCTGGAGTCAGGAGGACCTTAGTTCAAATCCAGCCTCAGATACATAACACTCACTAGCTGTGTGACTCTGGAGAAGTCACTTAACCCCAATCATTTCATCAAAAAAACCCCAGTAATCTCTACAAATCAGGGCTTGATTTGCCATTATTGATTTGTAGAATTAAGAATATGTTAATAATGAAGATTATGTTTAAAAGTATGTATCTATAATTTTCCTCCCTCCCCAATGTTAAATATTTACCAACACATCCTTGATTTGTTTGTTTTTTTGTTTGTTTGCTTGTTTGTTTTCTCTAAACAGCACTTAAGATCTTCGGAAGAGCAATATAAAACTCAGGGTGAAGTCATAACATATTGGAGGTATAGTGATTGCAGGATAATTTAATGATTATGATGATGATAAGCATTTATAGAGACTAAGTCTTGCAAAGTGCCTTGCACCATTATCTCATTTTAACCTTACAACATTCTGGCCTAAAAGAGAGGAGTTTGGCACTGAGTTCCTCCATAGTGTTACTTGTTTCAAGTGAGTCCTTTACCTGGATTCAGAAATGCCAGAAACAACATGATGAAAAGATGTAGTTATGTGGCTCAGTGGATAGAACACTGGGCCTGGAGTCAGGTTAGACCTGAGTTCAAATTTGGTGGTAGACACTTGTTAGCTGTGTGACTCTGGGCAAGTGACTCAATATTTGTTTGCCTTAATTCAGTGGAAAAGGAAATGGCAAACCACTTCAGTATCTTTGTCAAGAAAAAGCCCATATTGGGTCACCATGACAGAGCTATACTTGATTCAACAACAACCCAGCCAATGGAAAGAGACTGCTTCTAAGCAGTTAGTAGGCCAACACAGAATGTCCATGCATGTACTAGTTCTTCTGTCTCCAAGAAGCCTTAGTGCCTTAAACATAAACGACTCCATCTTAGGGAGAGCAGGCATGCTCCAAAACTCATTACAAATAACATATTCATCCCAACCTCCCTTTTATGTTTTTTGCTCTGATATCAATAATCAAATCCACATTACTGTTGCCATTAAAAAATGATATGCTGGTTATTCATTTATGGTTCTACTCACATTCATATGACTCTCCAGCCCCAAACTGCCTTTCCTGATCCATATTTGTTCTGTCTCCTCTTATTAGAATGCAAGCATCTTAAAGGGAATGACTGTTTCACTTTTGTATTCCTATCTCCAGTCCCTTATTATTATATTATTAAGCCCAGTACCTTAGGGTAGGACATAATAAGCACTTAATAGATGATTGTTGAATGAATAGCATAGTGTCTGGCTCATATTTGCTATTGCATACACACACACATACATACATGCATGCATGCATGCATACATGCATTCATACATATTATATGTTTTTATTCATGCATTTTTTCTTGATTTGTTCATAGAAAACAAAAGAAACAAGAACTTGAAATCCAAGAGCTTCAACTTCAAACCACTTGGTTAAGGACACAATAGCTCTTGCCATGTGCTTCTACATTTTACTAGGAGCAAGTCACCAAGTCATTCTTGGGGAGAGGGCTAGGGAGAAAGATTCTTACACACCTACACACACAAATACGCAAACACACAGATGCATACACACACACACACATAAGTCCTATTTAGTTGTGCTCTGATCTGGAAGTCTATGGTAAAAATAGCCTTAGTGAATAGGAACTGATCAGAGGTGTTCTCTGCATCCTCTCAGCATCATAACAGCAATCATGCCCACCAAACTCCAAAGGTCATGTCCTTTATTCTCTTCAATAAATGGAGAACTCAGCAAGTTAATCAGCAGCTTTCCTCCATAGCCCTCCTGAAATAAAATTTCTCTGAAAATGATCATTCTAAATTTGTTCACTTCTGAATCTTCTTAACAACTTTTGAGACTTTGTTTTTGAAGAAATTAAGCTCATATAGTGATAGAGAAGTAAATAAACCAGATTTCACCAGGGCTATGTCACAGCTGTGACTAGTGCTAGTTCTGAATAATGTCACAAGAGACAAGAATCTGAAGGAAAAAATGACACAATTCTGAAGACTGAAGACAATGAAAGAGTTCTTTTCTATTTTTGTGAAACCCTACTAATAAGGGAAATAACCTCCTAGAAACTGAGAAGCAAGCTCCATTAAGAAAATATAAAGCTGCCCATGATGATGGAAAATCACTTTCAACATAACCCATAGCACAACTGGAATCCACTTCAAAGGAAAATTGAAGCAAATACTCCTGCACAAAATCAGGAAAACATTACAAACAAACAAAACATTAAAGTAAAATTGCTCAAAAAAACCTACAATGAAAATCTGAAATACCCTCAGCAGAAGAACATGAGAAGGCTCTTAAAGAGGCAATCAAAACTAATGGTAACATTAACACAATAAAGAAACACATAGCTCTGGAATCCCAGGAGCAATTTATACCCAGTGAGTATGACAACAGGGAAGATGCATTTGAAAAATTAACACCCCATTACTGGAGAATGAGGACAATGAGTGGGAGGTTTATTAAAGCAAGATGTAAAACTTGGCAATTGGATTGGTGTTAAGGAACCCAGCTGATGCTAAACTGGGACAAATTTGGAAAGATAAACAATACAGTGAATGATTTTCAACGGTTTTGTCAACAAACTTTTAGGGATGACCAAAAGCTATGATGAATATTCATACTCTACCTAGCCTTGGTATCAAAAGCCTGGAGAAATAAATCAATATTCAAATGAACAAATCACTTTGGTAGCGGATACCTTGATAATATGTATTTAGTCCCTTTTAGATTTGTATTTACTTTCCTATCATCTCTTCCTCAAATATCACTAATGAAAGGTGATTACACTGTAAATATGCATATTTTGAAAACCAGGCCTTATAATTTACAGGAAAAAAATGAAACGACATTTTCTGAATTATTCCTGCTTCCTAATTCTATATCTCAAATCCCCTTACTGGAATCATCATCTCTCTCCATTTTTTCTTCCATTCTCAGAGAAAGAGATAGCACTCTCCTGACCAAAGCTACTCACACTACTTGACCCTTGATCCTTCTACTATCCCTTCCCTCTAACTTCTGGCTTCCATTAAATATGCCTATATCTACCCTATCCTTAAGAAAACAAATAAGCTTTCCCTGGAACTTGCTACCTCCTCAAGCTAAGCTATTCGTGATAATTGTCTCCATTTAGATATCTTCCACTCAGTCCTCAAAATAAAACTTCATACCCTGCCCCTCTATTGAAACTGCTTTCTCACAGATCTCTTTATTACTAACTCTGTTTTTTTTTTATCAATTGGAATCCTTCTGTTCTCTATTTCCTCTAGAATATAATATCAATAACTTTCATATTACACTTTAAGTTTTATAATTGTATTGTGTATGTTAGTTCATTTGATGCAAACTCCTCTGTATGCTATTTAAAATGGAAAAATCATAATCTTTGCCTCTATCTTTTAAATTTGCTTGCTCTTTTCAAGACTTGGGTTAAAACTTTTCGTCTTATGCTGTTTTCTGTTCCAGCTGTTTCCCCCAAATGTTACTACTCTCCTCTCAAATACGTATGTATTTACTCTTTAAATTTGGTAACTTTCAATTTACCTGTTTTCCCCACATAGAATAGAAGATACTTAAGTGTATAAGTGATTTTCCTTCACTTGTGTCTAGGTCACTGATATACATGTGGTAGTCAATGAACTCTAGGGACTAACTTATCTATAAAATCTCACTTGCAAAATTGTTTCTCTGGACTTGTAATAGTAAAATAGAAGTTGGTCAACACATTTTTTTTAAATGAGGAATTTCTGGTATTGGAAAGAAAAGTTCTGTTCTGCTAATTAAATTTATGGCTTTAGATATGAAAGGAAATTTAAAGGTCATCTGGTCTATCTCCCTAATGTTATAGACTCAGAGAGTTTAAGGGGCTTGCCCAACATCACACAGAAAGTGACAGTACTCTGATTCTCTTTCCACCACACCATGATCATTTCATTTCATAAGCATTTCCCCATTTGCATTAGTAATAATAGTTGTACCTAGCATTTAAGAAACACTTTAAGAATTGCAAAGTGCAAAAGAGATAACACACGTTATCTCATTTGAACTTCACAACAACCATATAAGTGCGGCCTTATTATCACCCCCCATTTTACAGATGAACAAACTGAAGTCCAGAGAGTAAATGACTTCTTGCAGGGTAGCACAGGTTTAGGGGTGCTGGGACCCTGAAATAGTGACACATAAGTCCTGCCTGCATGAATTCTACCCAAGCCTTCTTTCAACCAGAGACAAAGTTTATTAAAGATCCTCCATATTGGCCAGACTCTTAAGGAATGTGAGCATTGATTGCCTTTCTATTGACAAGTAGGCTACATTGAATCTGAGCCCCTAAATGGGGACAAGATAGATGTTATGTATAGAAAGACTGTGGGAGGGATCTAGGAGTAGCCAAGTAGTGTGACTGGAGGAGGGGTTTAGGGAGGATTTTCATGGGAGTGGCCAATAGGCTGGGGTGAAATGGAATCTAGATAGGATCAAGGGTGGGAAGTAGCCAGAAGTTATCTGGAGGTAATAGATAATGAAGGGCTGTGCTAGGTTAAGGGTAACATGGAAATAGGCTATACTGAAAGGCCAGTTAAGAGGATTATAGCCTCAGGCTCTTTACTTGACCAAGTGGGAAAATTTAAGGAGAGCTCAAGTTGGGCTTGTAGACAAATGGGACCCAAATTCTTCTGGGGTAAGGGGCAAAGGTCTCAGCTTAGGCCCATACCCCATCAGAAGCACAATTTGAACTCAGGTTTTCCTGATTCTCAGCTTACATCCCTGTGCCACATAGCTATTGTGCTCCCTGACCTCTTCATCCCCCACCCCAGCCTCCTTACCCTCATACCCATTTTCAGACAGATTCTGTCTGCTTTGTTTGTATTGCGGTCTGAGAGGTTGTGACCCCTCAAAGATTGAAGTACATGAGGGGTCCTCTGGAATGAATTCATAGACTCAAGCATTCTTTAAGTCAAGTTGGAAAAAAGTTTATTGTTATACTTTTCAGCAGGCAAGGATTCTTAACGATCCTGCAACCTTAGAGTGGTACAGTTAAAGTTTATATAGGATAAAATACAATAAAAACATGTGCCAAATATGCTCACTAGGTGATTCAGGGTGGAATTAGGGAGTGGTTAAGGAGTAGTCAGTTCTTAAAAAAACTAACACTTCTTGTACCTACTGCACAGGTGTTTTACCCAGAATTCACTAGGAAAAACCCACAAGGTGGGGCCACATGGAGGTGTGGCTTTAGGCCTGATATATCACTAAGTTAACTAGAGTTCAGAGGTAACTGAGAGTTGTCCAGCCACCAGTAAATGTTTTGTTTGACAAGATAGATGTAGGGAGTATACATATGTATTAAGTCTAGAATACAGATGATGAGGAGCCCAGGATGCAGATAATGAGGTAGGGCAGCAGTATAGATAGTCCAATGGGTAAGAATATCTTTATGATCCAAGTGCAAAGCCAGTTCAAGCTAATAATTCCTTCAGGTGCTGTTTGTAACTGCACCAGGGAAAGAGATAAAGGTCTTGCTGAGGCCCACTCATGAGTAATTGCTAGGCACAGTATCCTTGGGCTGGGGAGAAATTGTCAGGGATAGTGTATCTGAGGCTAGGGAGAAATTGGGGTCCAAGTGTAAGAACCAAAACATAAGCACCCAAGCACCCCATCAGCTGGAGCTTGAGATTCTATTTTATACATAACAACTCACTCCTACATTTCAGTCATTTGGGCATGTCCCAAAAGTCTTCAACAGTTGTATAAATACATACCAAGTACCACAATTAACTACACAATTCTATTGAATATTCTACTGAAATATCTGGAAACAGAACTGAATCAACCTTTAAATATAACTGATGCGAGGAGTCAGAGGTGGTGGTTAACTTTGTTCAGTTACTGTGTGGATTAATTTCCAGTTTGTAGCATTTCTGTATGAACAATTCCTATGGCAGTTTTATCTTCCCTCAATAAAATGGTTCTTGGAGTGATTGTATGAGATGGTGCATCCATCACACCTTCTTTTTCCTAGTTTACCTGTTTGTAATTACATTATATTTTATCAAGCTTATACCGAAAAAGAGAAAGACCTATAGAAGAACAAATCAAAACCATTTATAAAAATGAAGTAAACTTGTGATCCGAAGATATCAGGTACAACAATATTATTTATTTGAGGCTTCTTTGTGGGTATCTTTGTTCATTTAATTTTATCTTGAAATGGCTTGGATTTCAAGTCTCTTTTGATCTGAGGCTATCATTTGTGCTGCGTTTATTTCTGTATTTACCTGTGAATAAGTTTTCAATTGAAGCGTTACTTTGGGTTTGAAAAAAAAAAGGGGGAGAGGGGAATTGCCAATCCTCTTACATGTAGTCATTATATTTGTGAAGTTGAGTGTACAGGCCGTTGGATTTGTCCATTAGTACAATTATCTTGGATAGGCATGGTGGATGCACATTGGGCCTAGAAAGAAAGAAAACAAAGCAATTTGGGTCAGCTTTGGGAAACTGTGAAATGCTTTTAGTTATTCTCAGATGTTAGATGCCACAAACATGACCTTTTTACACCAATATTTTCTCTTTTATATGACATAGTTGTGTGTGATTTTTGGACTAGCATCTCAGAAGGATCCTAACTTTAGAAGGACCAAAAGGCCAAAGAGAAGAGGAAATTAGGTCAAACCTCGTGACCCTTAAATTCAATAGGACATGTTTGGCCAGAAAAGGAAGTAGAAAGACATGTAATGAAACTGAGATACTGACTATTGAATATTTGTATAAAATAATGTTTTTTAACTGAATAAGAATATTTAAATGTAAGCTTATTTTCTGTATACTTATTGCAAGCATCTTTGTGAAAACTCTAATATGAGACAGAATAGCAGAGATGGCAAATATTTCATCCAATTCCCATATGGTTTTAATTCCTTTTCCTTGTTTTCTATATTTAAAAATTCTTGTTCCATGTACTCTAGAGATTATGAGTATTTAATATGACAACATCTAACAACAGTTCTGTCTTTATGGTGCTTCACTGCCAATATAGCTTATTTGCTGAATTCTCTAGGATATTTTGGAGTTTGTGTTTGTAGTATGGGGATTTGTCATCTGTTACTTCATAAAAAGATATAAAGCTTTAGGCATATAATTAAAGCAACTTTATCATGTCTTTCTTGGTATCTAGTAGATGCTAAGTTTTATTTGCAGTCTACAGTACATGAACAATTTCCAGTACTTAGTTGAATAAGCATTGAAAAGTGATTCTGGACATAAGGATAAACTTCCATCTCTCTAGGCTGCACTCTAGATTTTCTCCAACTGGGAGTTCTGAGCATTCTCTCCAACTTCAGAATGCACACATTTTAAGTGACCTTCCTCCCCTGTAGCCATGGTTCTTCTTAGAACCTCCTTTTAAGAAGGGTTCTCAGTTCGGCCAAGTCTCATTGCTCTGGAGTGAAGTTCTACTCCAAATTCTGTCCATGACCCTAGCTGAGTACCTTCTCTTTCTCCCTCACCATTTCAGCATCTTTTTATGTGGTATTTTCTTTCATTAGAATATAAATGCCTTGAGGGCAAGTACTGTCATTTATTCTTGCATTTGTATTTTCAGTGTTGCGCCCAGTTACTGGCATGTAATATGGTTGTTGTTGTTCAGTCCTTTCCATTGTGTCCAACTCTTAGTAACCCCATTTGGGGCTTTTTTGGCAAAGGTACTGGGTTGGCTTTTCATTTCCTTCTCCAACTCCTTTTACATATAAGGAAATTGACAGGGTTCAGTGACTTGCCCAGGGTCATACAGCTAGTGAGTTTCTGAGGCTGGATTTGAACTGATGAAAATAAATCTTTCTTACTTCAGGCCCATCACTTTATTCACTGTGTCACCTAGTAAGGTAGTAAATACTGAATAAGTGCTTGTCAACTGAATTACTGACCACAAATTCTTTTGGCAATGACCTGATGCTGAATTGCTATCATAAACCCCATTCATTTCTATAAACATAGATGTAACTTGAACATTTTTAAGTTTTTTTGTTCAGTTCAATTAAACATTTATTAAGTACCCACCATGTGGCAGGCATTGTGCTAAGCAATGGGAATGCAAAAAAGAGTCAAAAGACAATTTCTCCCCTTAAGGACCTTACAATCTAATGGGAGAAACAATATGAAAACAAATATATACAAAACAAGCTACATACAGGAAAAATAGGAAATAATTACCAAAGGGAAGACACTGGACTTAAGAAGTGTCAAGATATTGTTGGGTAAATTCATATGGATGTTGTCTGCAGATTTCCTTTTGATTCTTCTTTTGAATTTTAGCCATTACCTAGGTTTTGTCTGGTGATAAACTACAGATTTCTTTTGACAAAATAAGCGGTATATAGAGATTGTCAGCCTTTACTGTTACTTTTTTAAGTGAGATGTCTTTTTATTTCCAAAAGTACATCAAAGATATTTTAACTTATTTATCTGTGATCTGAAAATTTCTATTAATAACTTTTTTCTCTTTTTTTCTTTATTTCTTTTTTGATGAGGATGTTTTAATCTACATATATCTCTTTCGGCTAAGCAATGAATTGGTATTTGTGACCCCCCATCATATTAAAAAAAATTAGGGACGGAGCCAAGATGGCAGAGTGAAAGCAGTGACTTGCTTGAGCTCTCCCCAAACCCCTCCAAATACTCATAAAAAATTGCTCTAAACAAATTCTGAAGCAGCAGAACCCACAAAAAGACAGAGTGAAACAAATTTCCAGCCTAAAACAACCTGGATGGTTGCTCAGAAAGGTATATCGCACCTGGCTGGGAGTGCAGCATGGGGTGGGTATACAGGCCACAGTGAACCTGAAGGAGGCATCAGAGGACTGAATCTTGGGCAGCTGTGGAGGTTTCCAGACTCCTCAATCCACCAATGCCAAAGACAACTTACAAGGTCAGTGGGAAAAGTCTGTTTCTGCAGGGCTGAGACAGGAAGGCAGGGTCTCAGTTCCATTACCCAAGAGCATGGCACGGGGGGGGCAGCTGCTTCCTGAACTTCCAGCCCACAGACTAAGGGGGAATCCAGTGGCTTATCAGAGAGGGATTGCTGGGATCTCTTTGCCAGTGCTGAGGCAGGAATCTCTGCTTTCCCCGTGTTTGGATCTAGGTCACAGTTCTGGGTGGTGGTGCTGGGGTGAGGAGGAATGCTGGCATGGAGGAGCTTGTAGTGGCTGTGGACAGGAACCCCTCCTCACAGTTAGAGGACAGAAAGGAATACTTGTGGTCACAGGCCAGGAAAGGAGTAAACACCTCACCCCTTATCATACCACCTTGGAAAACTGAAAATTTACAGGTACCTACAAGAATCTCTGAAAACAGCTGTACAAATCCCTGAAGCTTGGGACAGTACATTCTCCACATTGGAAGCAGACTCTTACCTTAACAAAGAGTTTAAAACTCAGGTAATTGGCTGGGATCATGAGCAAGCAGCCCAAAAAGAGTCAGACTATATTATCTTACTTTGATGAAAAAGAAGATCAAAATATAAAACCAGAAGAAGACAACAAAGTCAAAGTTCCTACATCCAAAGCCTCCAAGAAAAATATGAATCAATCCCAGGCCTTGGAAGAGCTCAAAAGGGATTTTGAGAAGCAAGTAAGGGAAGTAGAGGAAAAACTGGGAAGAGAAATGAGATGCAAGAAAATCATGAAAAACAAGTCAACAGCTTGCTAAAGGAGACCCAAAAAAACTGAAGAAAATAACACCTTAAAAAAAGCCTAACCCAAATGGCAAAAGAGGTCCAAAAAGCCAATGAGGACAAGGCCCTAAAAAGAAAAATTGGCCAAATGGAAAAGGAAGTCCAAAAGATTACTGAAGAAAATACTTCCTTAAAAATTAGAATGGAGCAATTGGAAGCTAGTGACTTTATGAGAAATCACAACACAGTAGAACAAATCCAAAAGAATGAAAAATTAGAAAACAATGTGAAATATCTCATTGGAAAACAACTGACCTGGAAAATAGATGGAGAGAGAATTTAAAAATTATTGGACTATCTGAAAGCCATGATCAAAAAAAGAGCCTAGACATCATCTTTCAAGAAATTATCAAGGAAAACTGCCCTGATATATAGAACCAGAGGGCAAAATAGAAATTGAAAGAATCCACAGATCTCCTCCTGAAAGAGATCCCCAAAGGAAAACTCCTAGGAATATTGTAGCCAAATTCCAGAGTTCCCAGGTCAAGGAGAAAATATTACAAGCTGCCAGAAGGAAACAATTCAAGTATTGTGGAAACACAATCAGGATAACACAAGATTTAGCAGCTTCTACATTAAAGGACTGCAGGGCATGGAATATAATATTCCGGAGGGCAAAGGAGATAGGATTACAACCAAGAATCACCTACCCAGCAAAACTGAGTATAATCCTTCAGGGGAAAAAAAGGTCATTCAGTGAAATAGAGGACTTTCAAGCATTCTTGATGAAAAGACCAGAGCTGAATAGAAAATTTGACTTTCAAATATAGGACTCAAGTGGAACATGAAGAGGTAAACAGGAAAGAGAAATCATAAGAGACTTATTAAGATTGAACTGTTTACATTCCTGCATGGAAAGATGATATTTATAACTCATGAGACCTTTGTCAGTATTAGGGTAGTTGGAGGAAAAAAATTATATGTATGTATATAATAGATAGATAGATAGATAGATAGATAGATAGATAGATAGATAGATAGAGGCACAGGGTGAGTTGAAGATTAAGGGGTCATATCTGGAGAATAAAATTAAGGGATGAGAGAGGATTATACTCGGAGAAGAAGAAAGGGAGAGGTAGAATGGGGTAAATTATCTCACAAAAAAAAAAGTCTTTTACACTGGAGGGGAAGCAGGGGAATGTGAGAGGGAATGAGTGAATCTTATTCTCATAGGATTTGGCTTAAGGAGGGAATAACATACACATTCCACTGGGTATGGAAATCTGTCTTACCCTACAGGAAAATAGGGGGCGAAGGGGACAAGAGAGCAGGGGGATGATAGAGAGGAGGGCAGCTTGGGAAAGGAGGTAATCAGAAGTAAATACTTCTGAGGAGAGACAGGGTCAAAAGAAAGAATAGAATAACTGGGGGGGGCAGGATAGGATTAAGGGAAATAGAGTTAGTTTTTCACAACATGTCTACTATGGACATGTTTTGCATAACTGCACATGTACAACCTATATTGAGTTACTTGCCTTTTCAATGAGGGTGGGTGGGGAGGGAGGAAGAGAGAAAATTTGAAACCTAAATTTTTAAAAACATATGTTTAAAAAAATGTTTTCACATGTTACTGGGAAATAAGAAATACAGGAAATGGGGTACAGAAGTCTATCCTGCCCTACATGAAAATAGAAGGGGAACGGGATAAGAGAAGGGGAGAGCAATAGAAGAGAGGACAAACTAGGGGGAAGGGATATTCAGAATGCATGCCATCTTGGGGTGGGGGGAGGGGTGAGATGGGGTGAAAATTTGGAACTCAAAAACTTGTGAAAGTGAAAGTTGAAAACTAAAAATAAATAACTTTGTATTAAAAAAAATTTATCCTGAGTGTATATCTAATATATGTGTGATTGTGTATATGTATGTATGTGTGTATACATGCATATAAATACACATACATATCAGGTGTTGATAGACTTTTTGAGTGATTCAAGCAGTGAGTATTTATTGTGTGTATACATATATACATGCACACATAAACTAAATAATGTAGATTATATATATATATACATACATACATACATACATATCTTTTGATAATAAATGAACATGTAGTACCTTTTGATAAGAAAGGTAGAATCAGCCTCATATCAGAAAGGAACATGGTAAAGTGCTTCACTAGTAAGTCATTCACCATTCTTAAGTAATTGAGGCAAAAATCATGGCTCTCATTCAGGATTACTCTTCCAATTTTCTTTAAATAATTTATTCACTTAAATCGTCAACCAAAAATCATTTATTACAAGCTTCTATATACTAGACTTTGTGCTAAGGGCTAGAAATAAAAAGAAAAAGTGAAAATAGTCCCTGTTCTCAAGGAGCTTACATCCTAATGGAGGAGACAATAGTACATATATAGCTGAATTGATAAGACACATACCAAGTAAATAAAGGGTACACCAAGTGCTCAAGAAAAATACAATATAAGGTAGCATACTTTTTACCATTCTTCCTCATTGTCTAGAACTGGCTTTCATCTTTATGAGAAACTCTATTTGTGGAAACCCTCCACTAATGCATTTTGGCAAAATAGTCTGAAATTTGCAGTCTTGAAGACACTCAAGACACTCAGAAGTTTATTGACGTCTATGGTCATATCGCCAGCATGTGTAATAGGCAAACCTTGAATCTCACAGCTGACTTTTTCCTCACCTCCTATCTAAAGCATAATGATGGATTTTAAGAGCACATTTTTGGATGACAGAAAATATGTGATTGAATGTTACTGATGTTAATGATAAATGATGAACCATGCTTCTTGAATGCTACAAAAGAACCATGGATTCATCAGTGTGGTTTCTTGTTCTAACAACATAATTGCAACTCCTTGACTCCTTAATTCACAAACCAAGGTTTTAGATCTGGGACTTCAGAGTGAATCAAATCTGACTGCCTGATTTTATAGATGATGAGACTAGGCCCAGAGATGTTAAGTGACTTGCCAAGGTTTCACAGACCATCTCTAAAACCATTCACATTCTTCCCCTTGATATTCTCTTCCCTCTAAATTTTTGGGACATTATATTCCTCTGGTTCTCCTCCTAGCTATCTGACTACTCCTTCTTTGCTAGATCCTCCTCCAGAGCACACCATCTAATCATAGGTCTCAATCAGGTTTCTGTCCTAGACTGTCTTCTCTTTTCCCTCTATACTACTTTACCTACTGATCTCATCATTATCCATAGATTTAATTACCATCTCTTTGCTGATGATTCTCAAATCCATTTGACTCAATCTTTTGGCTGACCTTCAATCTCATATCTTCATCTGTCTTTTGGATGTCTCAATTTTGATGGCTAGTAGAAATCTTAAACTCTAAATGTTCAAAATGAAACTCATTATCTTTTCCCCTACCTTCCCTCCCTGTTACTAATGAGGATATTACTAACCTCTTGTCAGGATGCCCATGCCAAGACCACTCCTTTAATTTTACTATTAGGAGACACCCTGTTTTCCAGAGTTAAAGCCTAGCAAGCAAGTTGTTCACTGAGCTTGGTCTAACAAAAATCTTTTGTGCTTACCCTCCAGATGAGCTCTGCTACAGCAAAATCACTGAATTGTTTTCACAGCAGCCCCAGGTGTGCCCAGAGCTTGGGCAAGCACTTGCAGGAACCACATGCCAGTCATGAAACTCTGCTGTGAATCAAATTTGCCTCATTGTTTCTGTTACCTCCTCATTGGCACAGCTCCATTTCACTGTATGTTTCTTTGTCTAGCTACTACTATGTGTATCAAGATTTAGCCTCACTTCAGTGGGCCTCCTCCTAGAGGAGATCCAAGCACACATGTGGTTTCCCTCCTCCAGTGGAATGAAGAAGGCTTTTTTCCTATAACCTGTGAGTCCTTTGGGTATTTATTTTCAGAGTTTGATACTCTCAGTCCCCCAGACTCATAATCTAGGGGTAATCCTGGATTCCTCACTATCTTTCACCCCTTCTGTCCAAACCTTTACCACGGTTTGTAAATTTTGTCTTTGCAATGTCTCTCCAATATATATCCTTTCCTCAGGCACTGACACTACTCTTGTACATGTTTTTATCGCCTCGCACATGGGTTATTGCAGTAGCCTGATGGTTTCTCTGCCTGCCTCATTATCTCCCTCCTCAAATCTATTCTCCTTTCAGCAATTAAACTCATTTTCTTGCAGCACAGGTCTGAACATTTACCCACCACTCTCACCCAGTAAACTCCAAAGTTCCCCATTGCCTCTCAGATCTAATACAAAATACTCTATTAATCTTCTGTCTTTCAAAGCTTTTCAAAGCTAAGCCCCCTCCTACCCCTTCCAGTCTTCTTATATCTTACTTCCCCATATGATTCATTGACATTGGCCTCTTGGCTGTGTCCATGATCGAGACACTCCTTGCTGGGTTCTGAGCATTTTCTCTGACTGCCCTGCCATGCCCAGAATGTTCTCTTCTTTCATGTCTTCCTACTGCTTCCTTGACTTTCTTTAAGTCCCAACTAAGAGCATATCTTCTACAAGAAGCCTTCAACAACTCTTAATTCTAATTCCTTCCCTCTCTTAATTATTTCCTATTTCTCCTCTACATAGAATGTTTGTATATATTTGTCTGTTTGTTTTGTCTCACTTGACTGTGATATTCTCAAGGGTAGAGATTGTTTTTGCCTCTTTTTATATCCTCACCACTTAGTATGGTCCCTGGCACATAGTATATGCTTAATAAATATTTATTGGTGGATTGGCATTTAGTGATCACTTAATAAATGCTTTTTTATTCATTCATTCAAGTGGCATAGTGTGGTAATCAAACATAGGACTTCTAGATCAAAATATGAGACTCTTTTCTGAGTTGTTGCAGCCTTCCAAAATCACCATCTGTTAACCATCTTTCTGGTGGTAATCATTTCTGAAATTTAGCTTTGCTAGTTCTCTGGGACAAACACAAAGACTGGTATCCAGCACATATCCAAAGTGTTTGTTGTTCGTTTTCTATTTTGGTAAGATAACTTAGAACTTTTGCTCTGCTGGTGAAACCTTTGAGAATCCAAGGTCATCTACATTGACTAGGCATTAAAATAAAATTTTCTGATAATGCTTAACAATACAAACAAACTACCCTGGCTTTTGCATCATGGGAGTGGGCTTTCTTGTCTAAAAGAAGTGTTTAACCAATTAAAAAAAAGAGAGATATTAATGAACCAAAGTTAGAGAGGATAATCAATTTATAAGAATAATCATTGGAAGGTAGAATAAAAAACAAAAAGGCCATCTTGACCAAAATTCTTAATCTCATTTTAATTTTATTTAAAGCATATTAAAGTAATTCATTCTTCCCAATCATCCTTTTTTACAGTACTACTTACAAAGCTTGTATTCTCCTTTCCTGCCTACTACCACTTATCTCTCTTCTACCATAGGGTCCAATTATAATTAAATTCCATTCCTCATAGTGGTATTATCATCCTGAACGTCTGCCCCCACATTTCAAATCCCAGTACTGGCGTTGTCATTATGTTTGCCTCAGCAGCAGACAGGGTTGATGTAAGAACTCAATAAAAGTTGATTCAAAAAATTCTTGGTACTAGAGGTACCAAGTTTACATGGAATGATAAAGATACATGCCACTGCTAATATTTTTTGTTAGTCTATTTTCTTAGCCCTCTTAAAAGGGAAAGAACTGTTCAGATGGGGACATGTACTGATTGTTCCTAGAGTGTACCTAGATACCTCTGATACCTCAAATGCCCTCCTTTCTTTACCTTTATCTCTTGGAATCTCTAGATTTCTTCAAGATTCAGTTAAACTGAAGTCTTTACTGATCTCTCAGTGGTTAGTGTCCTCTGAATTAAAACTATATTATTAATTTGTAATATGCATTAGAATGTAAGCTTCTCCAGCACAGGAATTATTTTACTTTTGCCCTTGTGTCTCCACTGCTTAGCACAGATCTTGCTAAATAATAAGTATTTAAAAGTACTTGTTCATTAAGTGATTGACACAAACATAAAATAATTCCAGCCTTTATATGAAGGAACACTAATTTTGACATAAATAATCAGACCTAGCTTAGTGTCCTCCATAGAAAGTGCATTTTCATAAATATGTTGAATTAAACTAATCACATATATAATCTTTGTGTCAGAGGTTTTCTCATGACACAATAGGTCCAGGTGTATGTTGGAGAACTATCTCATTCTTTGGCTTTGTAAGACCTATCCAGGAAAACTGGGATACATACCTAGTATTCTTTAATATCAAAGGCATGAGGAGTAGATCAGGTATGTTTAATCTTTCCCTGTCTCCTCTTTCCCCAAAAAAGATTAATTGTGCCATACGTTCTTTTAGTTTTAATGCATATGTTGTAACAATATGCATACATTTTTACTTGTTTACTTAATTTTTCATTTATTTAATGAATAAAATAATATATTTTATGATTATTAAATACACATTGATCCTTAAATAAAATAAAATTCCTTGGGTTCAAATCCTCATAAAATATGCTGTGTATGCCAATGTATAATAAATGATAGTCTGCCAACTTGCTAGTATGTATTTCAAAATATTTACAATTTTAGTTTTATTAAAAGAATAATGAAAAAACTCAACTCCGTGAATGAACAGCCATTATTTCCTCAAAATATGTAAACCTCAGAGCCATTTGATTCCTTAATTAAAGAATTCCTCAAATGGAAGAAGCCTTCTAGTTTCCTTGGCTTACTCTAAGTCCCACCTGCAATCTCAACTTCTACAAGAAACATATTTCAATCCCTCTTAATTCTAGTGTCTTCCCTCTGTTGATTATTTCCTATTTATTTTTATATAACTTGTTTGCACATAGTTTTCTCCAAATTTTCTTCCCCATTTGACAGTGAACTCCTTAACAGCAGAGACCATTTATTTAGTCTCAGCACTTAGCACAGTGCTTGGCACGTAGTTGGCACTTGAAAATCACATATTTACTGACTGGCTTGAGGCTTTCCTTAGTAATTTCTATCTTGATCTTTTTTAGCTGCTCCCTGATACTTCACAGAAGATAGGAGATAGAAAGGGTAAATCTTTTTTCTGTTTCTCTCTGCTTCCGACTCTTCCCTGTCTGTCTCATCTGTTTCTGTCTGTGTCTCTGTCGCTCTCACTCTCCCTCTGTCTGTTTCTCTCTCTCTCTCTCTCTCTCTCTCTCTCTCTCTCTCTCTCTCTCTCTCACACACACACACACACACACACACACACACACACACATTACATAACACCACTCCTCATGGCTCCATCCATCATTATTTTTCAGGCTTTATTAAGATGAGTCTTTACAGTACCCCAGTCTTTCAATGTCGTCACTCAAGTTAAAGAGGAGGGCAAAAGTCTCTATTCTCTTGCTTGCCACTGTTATCTCTCCCTATAATCTTTTTCCATTGTCTTCCTTTTATAGTTTCCACCCTTTGCCATACATTTCTCCTTGGGGTGGAAAAGAAAAACACACTGTATTTGTTCCAACTGCTTAAACTAGTAAAAGACAGAGAAAAAGTAACAGAAGGAGTAAATATCACTGTATTTGGTACATTTATTTCTTAAAACAATTTCTTATTCTACATTTTCAAAAGAAAAGTTTAGACATCATACATATTAAGGATAAGACAAAAGAGCTGTATTTATTTTGTTAATAGTCCTTATATGACAGAAAAACAAGTAGTGAGATTATATGCATATATGTATGTTTTCCCTACTTAATAGTATTTTATTTTTCCAATTAGATGTAAAGATAATTTTCAAAGTTTGTTTTTATAAGATTTTGAGTTCCAAAAATTTCCTCCTCCAACCTCCTTCCCCAAAAAGCAAATAATTTGATATAGGTTATATATGTACAATCATATTAAGCATATTTCCACATTAGTCATGTTGTAAATGAAGAATGAAGAAAAAGGGGGAAACCATGAGAAAGAAAAAAAGTGAAAATAGTATGCTTTGATCTGCATTCAGATTCCATAGTTCTTTCTTTGGTTGTGGATAGCATCACGAGTCTTTGGGAACTGTCTTAGATCATCACATTGCTGAGAAGAGTGAAGTCTATCAAAGTTAGTCATCACACAATGTGGCTGTTACTATGTACAACATTCTCTTGGTTCTGCTCCCTTCACTCAGCATCAGCTCATGCAAGTCTTTGCAGGTTTTTTTGAAGTCTGCTTCCTTATCATTTCTTATAGAACAAGAGTATTCCATTTTATTCATATGCCACAATTTGTTCAGCCTTTTCCCAACTGATGGCATCCTCTCAATTTCCAATTCTTAAGCACCACAAAAAGAGCAGCTATAAGTATTTTTGTATGATATTTTTGTGGTACAGACCTAGTACTGGTGTTGCTGGACCTAAGTGTATGTATTATTTTATAGCCCTTTGAGCTTAGTTCCAAATTGCTCTCCAGAATGATTACAGCAGTTCAATAATGCATTAGTGTTCCAATTTTCCCACATCTTCTCCAATATTTATCATTTTCTTTTTCTGTCATATTAGCCAATCTGATGGGTGCGAGCTGGTACCTCACAGAGTTGTTTTAATTTGCATATCTCTAATCACTACTGATTTAGAACATATATATATATAACATA